>NW_005363502.1:345012-415368 GCF_000412655.1 Myotis brandtii | reverse complement strand
CACCCCTAGAGCCAGAACCAGCCTTTTAAAACATAAAGCAGAAAATATGAATCTTCAGCTCAGAATCTCCCAGTGGCTTCCAGTGTCACTCAAGATAATATATTTATAAAGTCCTTCTCCAAAGGCCTTTGTGACTCCAACCTTGCAACCCCTGTGACCTCCCACACTCCCCTCATCCCTCAAACACTCCCGGCTAATCCTCACACTTGCTAAGTGCTTCTCACCTTAGCGACTAAGGATGTGCTGTTCCACCAAGGACCTCTCTTCTCCCAGGCGGCTGCACAGCTCACTCCCTTGCATCTTCACGTCACTGTCCAAGAGGCCATCGATAGAGCAACGTCCCTGCCCACTGTCATTCTCTGTACTCTCGTCCTGTTGTATATTTCTTTTCACAGGTATCACTGCCTATTATATTCTAATTTTTATATTTTGTCTATTATATTCGAATCATACGTTTAAACACACAGATACAGACGTACACACACACACACACACACACACACACACATAAATACAAGTACTGTGAGAACTGGGGCTTTGATTTTATTGACTGTCTTGGCCCCACTGCCTAAACCAAAACCTGGCACACAGTAGGTACTCAATGTTACTGAGTAAATGAGTGAATAAGAATAATTGTTTGATTTAGACATCTAGTGAGCCGTTTTCATATTGCATTAGTTTGTAGTTCACACTATGTTTTATGGTTGTGAAATATGGAATATGTGGGAAAAGATGACATCCAGTGGGGAGAAACTGATATAGCAATTTCATCTGAAACAGATAAATAATCTGATTCCATTTAAGAATCTGGCATCTCCAAATTAGGGCCTATTTTGGAAGAAACCCTATCCCAAACCTGAGACTCTATCAAAATAAATTAAATCTAATTCTTTAAAAGAAAGGGATCATATAATTATTAATTCTAAGTAAAAACAAAATCTTCCCAATCTTGTCAATATTTCCTCATCAATATACTTGAGGGAAGATAATACAAATAGAAAATTAGGCAATCTAATAATTCATGCTGAGACAAATGAATAATTACCATTAAAAATCTCCATTTGGGTGGGGGGAGGAAGAAGAGGGTAAAGAGGAGATAAATGGTGATGGAAGGAGACTTGACTGGGGTGGTGAACACACAATAAATATACATATGATGTATTATAGAACTGTACACCTGAAATCTATATAAGTCTATGAACCAGTCACCCCACTAAATTCAATTTAAAAAATCTCCATTTCTATATTATGAAATTAAGATAGGACGATTAAAACACATTCAATTTTTTAGATTGGGGTATAATTGACAAAACACATTCAATTTTTTCACTGCATATACCAAAAATGCAATATTCTCCCTTTCCTATCAGTTAACAGCATCATAGAAATAAGTAAAAAATAAATGGAATTCCCAAAGCTGATAATTTGCTCAAATAGGGTTTTCAATAGGATAGTAATTACTTATAAAAAGCACTCCCAAGTCCATATATCTGGATAATAATAGTAGCCAACTGAGGTTAGGAGAATGATAGTAGCAGACTACATGTATTATTTACAGATATTATTTTCACTTTATCCTCCAGTAATGAAGTATACCCTATGAGACGTAAGAGTCATTATCCTCATTTCTGGACAAAGACACTGAAGGTTAAAGTGTTTTTAAATATAGGTTTTCTTCTCCTGGTTAATTCTGTGCTCCAAAGAGCATAAGTATGATGACTTCATGTATCCACTGAGCTTAGACTTATTAAATCACAGAAGAGTTGACATAATCACTCTGTTTTCTTATCCCAATGTTACTAAAGTTTTCGGTCTCTCATATATTTACCATAGTTTTAGATCTCCCACAGATTTCCATCCTAGGAGTGCTATCTGAGTCTGGTTCTTACTCCTACTGTTTGGTTTTATAGAGCCTTTATTGTCTGTTCATACTAAATCTTTTTTTTAAATGTTTTTACTGATTTTAGAAAGAGAGGAAGGGAGAGGGAGTGAGAGAGAAACATTGATGTGAAAAAGAAACTGATCAGCTGCCTCCTGCATGCCCCCTACTAGGGCTTGAGCTCACAAACTGGGCATGTGCCCTGACCAAGAATCAATTGGTGACTTTTTGGTGCACGGGATGATGCTCAACCAACTGAACCACACCAGCCAGGGCTCATATTAATTCTAAGTAATTAAGAAATAATAGAAATTCATCCAGCAACTCTTTACTGAGGGTCTACTATATGCCAGGCGCAGAAAATGCAGCAGTGAGCAAAAGAGACACAAATGTGCTTTCACAGACACTTGATTGCAGTGGCAAGTTCAGGAAAGAAGCACTCAAGAATTAAATTATCAAATCCAATCCCATGGTGGCGACTGCTATGGAGAAAACAAAGCAAGGAAACAGAATCGAGTGTAAGGGGGTTATGCCCTGAAACAAGGTGAGTCGGGAGGCTCACTGAGAGGGCAACAGGTGAGCAAAGATGGCAGCAGCAAGCTGGGTGCACATCCGGGACAAACACTGCGCCTGGAAGGAACAGGCAGTGCACAGGCCCCGAGTCCTATATGTGCTTGGCAGGGAAGCCAGTGTAGCTGGAGTCGAGTCAGCAAAGGAAAGTCATAGACTGTAAGGTTGGAGAGGAAACCGTAGTAAGGAAGAGGGGACAGACTGTGCAAGGCCTTGTAAACCACTGCATAGAACTTCGTTTTAGTGAGAAAGATATGAAGATGCTGGAAGCATCTGAGCCACATCACACAACTTAGGTTTTCAAAGCATCACTATGGCTACATTGCTGAGAGAGATCACAGAGAGAGAGGTGAGGCAGGAAGACCAGTCAGGCAACTGACGAGAGATGGTGGTGGCTGGAACCCGTGTTGATAGTAGGTGAAGGAGGCAGGAAGTTGGATTCCAGATACGCTCTGGAGAGAGCTGACAGGATTTGCTAATGGGAGACTGGGAGGCATGCAGGAGAAGATTCATGGGAGGAGTGGGATGGGGGAGTCGGGGGTTCAGTTTTATATGTAAGTTTGAAGTGATGATTAGACATCCAATCGAGGTCATCAGGTAGACATCAGGCAGGTAAATGTGGCAATCTTTGACACTGGGATATTTAAAGCCATGAGATTAGATGATATCTTCAAGAGAGAGTGCAGACAGAAACTCTCTGAGGACTGGGTCCTGGGGCACCCCGATGTTTGGTGCTCAGGAAGAGTAGTATCTGACCGAAGAGGCTGAGGAAAAGCAAATAGTACAGAGTCGGAGGAAAGCCAAGAGAATGTGGTATCCAGCAGGCCGAGGAGGGCAGAGCTGTGGAATAGCAAAAGTGATGAGTTCTGTGGAAAGCTGCTACTACCCTCCTCCCTGCTTTTTTTTTTCCTCCTAAAAAGAACACATCATGAGTATACTGGAAGGTTGGGGTGCTCAGGCATCCTGAGAGTTTATGGATGATGGCTGAGCTAAATCCCAGTCAGTGTATGGAAAAAAAAAAAAAAAGTCAATCAACAGTTTCCAAGAGTGAGGAGAAAACACAGAAACAAGCTATTTAGACACGCACAGGTAAGTACCAGAAGAAACAGCTAAAAGGAAGTTGGGAATGGGACTCATGGACAGAGAATAGTAAGGTAGAAGACACAAATGTGCTTCTACCTTTTAAGTCATAACTTTTGAAACTCTATCTCTACATAACTTTGATAAAAAATTAAAAACAACCCATCAGAGAAACACACACGCATGAGTTAGATGCCTAATTCCCAGCCGGTGGGCTACAAAATTACGGCCAGAGGCCAGTAACTCCACATGCTCATTAAGTATCATTTACATACAGAGCAGGATTGATCTTCTACATTATGTGTCCTGTATCTTTTCAATGTAAACACTGCCTTCATCACAACAAATTAAAGGCATTCCTGAAACTTTAATAACGTTTAACTACTGAAGATTTACAACCACCATTCTGTCACACCCATATAATTTTTTAGCTCCTCACTCTAAGTGTAGGAGTCTTTATGGGAGCTGAATTAAAGCTATACTGGGTTATGAAGAATGCCTTTGTAATAAACTCCTGGAAGGCAGAGAGGATCCTTTCTATATGGGTGTGACTTTGTTTGCATGTCTTTCTTTCCAACAATTTGGAGTTCGTTGAGAAAAGGTAATGCGTTCTCGTCATCCTTGGACCTCTATGCCTAGCACAGTTGCCAAAATAGGTGACAATAAATACTGTTTTCTAAGTGCTTTGTCTGTGCTAGACACTACTTTAAGCACTTGACATGCATTTTCACTGAATTGCTATTGTGAAACAGGAGCCTCATGGTTTCTGAAGTTGGTGATAGTGTTCCTCTATCACAGAAGAGGAAGCTGAGGCACAGGGTTCTGTAATCCTCGAGGACACAGAGTGAACAGCAAAACTGGGACTAGAGGGCAGGCAATCTCTCTCCAGGGCCATAGCTCTAATGTTCACGTAGAATATTAATAAATGTTTGTTGATGAAATCATTGAAAGAATAAACCCAGTGGCAATTTATTTTAGCTAGTAACATAAACTAAAATCATCATGTTCTTCGTGGATGGTATAATGGCTTTTTCAGATGTATATTTGAAAGACTGTTTATTTGATAATCTCACCTTTTGCTTTTTGTTCTGGATCATCTGTTTTTATATTTGTTTCTGAAAAGTAAAGACAAAACAAAATAAGTACTATGGAAGTCACCATTCAATGTCTCAAAATATAGAACCATATTTAAATGAACTCAAATTGATATAATTTAAAAAATATTTCTTGGCAAACAATTCAGTTTCCTAAATCCCGAATTCTTTACACATGAAATGCGTTATATTAAGGTTAGGTTCATTTGAATTACTTATAGAAGTCACCAAGCATATAACTAGGTATCAGGTGTCAGGCTACATGTTTTTCCTTGAGAAGAGAGTTGCTGTGGGTTATCTCCACCACCTTTAAGCTCCTCTATGAGTACAAAGGCAAACTGGGTCGGGAGAAACTTGTTAAATATTTTGCCTCCTAAAAACAGAAGACTACTTTATAATAGGCACCCTGTGCTTTAATGGGATGCAGTATGTCTCCCGACTGAAAACACTAGTCTGATTCCTCTAAGGCCAGTGGTTCTCAACCTTCCTAATGCCGCGACCCTTTAATACAGTTCCTCATGTGGTGGTGACCCCCAACCATAAAATTATTTTCGTTGCTACTTCATCACTGTAATGTTGCTACTGTTATGAATTGTAATGTAAATATCTGATATGCAGGATGTATTTTCATTGTTCGCGACCCACAGGTTGAGAACCGCTGCTCTAAGGCAAGCATGTCAACCTTGTGGCCCGCGGCCCACATGCTTCACTTATTTGGTCCGTGTTAGCCTTTGAGTTTGACATGCTTGCTTTAAGGACTTCACACATAACAGGGGACCCATTAGGGGCCTGCATGGAGCCCAGGTGTGCAGTAGCTCACCTGCTGAGGAGCTGCGATGGGCCAAAGAGCCCACCTGTGTCAGCCTTTCACTGAGTGAATCCCAGTTAGTGTCTCTTCCAGAAATGGGGTTAGCAAGCAGCGTGAAACCCACCAAGAACCTGGACCGGCCAAAGAACACCCATCCCACAGGGAAGACAATGACACGTGACCTGACTATGTGTTTATAAGCAGACTTGTGCATTCATAACCTCATATCTGCTTACTGTTTAATACAGGTTAGGATCTAGTGAACTTTCAAGGTAGACCAGTCAATTATAGACCCAGTAGGTACCAATCTAATTTGGGGGTATTTCTAGGAACACATGTGTACAGGTGTTGGCGTGGGGATGGGGCAAACAGTTTGGGAGACATAAAAATCACAGACTGTGTCCATTCCCCACAAAGTGAGAGAGTGTGGGTGCGGTCTAGGGCGGGAGTAGGGAGGCCGTCACAGATCACTGGATGTTGTGGTTCCCGATTCCCCACATTCATTCATAGAAAACATTTCATTTTTTGGAGGTGAGACTATGCCGCAGGCTTCTGATGCAAGGAAGAGATTTTTATTGGTCAAGCAATTTCTCTGTTCAGCCCTTCGGTGAGAAGAGAACCAACTTTGAAAGCTAGTGAGCCAGGCTCAGTGCTAAGCACGTCTCACTTGTCTCTTGTTCCCGACACCCGATGGGGAAAGGTCTTATCTCCCTTTCTGTGCAAAGGAGGAAGCGGCGGCTGAGAAAATCGAGTGCCCAAACTGTCAAGGTCAGTGGTTACATCACTTCAAACGTCTCTACTTTTCTTGAAAGAGAAACAAATACTAGAGAAGCGCAGGTCTTGGATTTTTGCAAAGAATGGGTTTCATGAACTTGAGGGCCATACACTTTTTGGCCAGTGCTGCAAGAGGGTATCCAGGACATTAAAACACACACACACACACACACACACACACACACACACACACAAAAAAAAGGCTCTTGATTTTATTAACTATTACCCCCTTGTCATCAAGTTAGGCAGCGCACTATCTAATACAGTGGTTCTCAACCTTCTGGCCCTTTAAATACAGTTCCTCATGTGACCCAACCAAAAAATTATTTTCATTGCTACTTCATAACTGTAATTGCTGCTACTGTTATGAATCGTAATGTAAATATCTGATATGCAGGATGGTCTTAGGTGACCCCTGTGAAAGGGTCGTTCGACCGCCAAAGGGGTCGCGACCCACAGGTTAAGAACCACTGATCTAATAGGAAGTGTTGTCATAGGCATCAGGGATACAGGATTGAAGAAAAGTGTCAAAAATCTCATGGAGCTCTCTTCCCAGTGGAATCAGCAACACGTGCAGATCCCTCAGGAGGTCGTTCCCTGGTGCCCACGTGTTTGCTCTAGAATACCGTGAATGGCCTCAGGCCTGCAGGCATTTCAGCCTGCCTGACCCTTGTTTCCTCCAAGCAGAGATAACACCCATCTGCTGGGAAAACTCAACTCCCGGAACACAAAGCACTTTGCAGAGTAAGTGCATTCAGTAAAGGTGAGTCTGCTCACCCTTAGTTTCAAGTTTTATTTTCATTGTTTCTTCTGGGCACGTTGGAGGGGAAAAACAACACTTTCCTGAGCCGCAGAAGCTCAACGAGGGTGAAGTTAATTTCTTCACAGTCAGATGGTCACTGTGCACGGATGGTCACTGGTCACTGTGGAACAGTAGAGGGGTATAGAGGACAGGGAATAGGAGGCCTCACCAGGGAGTTACCCAAACTCCTAGGACCCAACAAAAACCTGCAAAGAATGGATACAGGGGCTATTTCATTGCAATCCTGCCCCTGGAAATGTAGCATAATGGTAAATGCTAAACAAAATAAATAAGCATCACCTATTAGAAATAGAGTAAGAAATGGGGGGGAAGGTACTCCTTTGCGATTGTATTCATCAAAAATGCCATAATATTCTAAAATACTAGTAAGTATGAAATGAACTGACTATATTAGATAACGAATAAAAAATAATATACTTCAGAATAATGACAATATAGAGAAGAATCCTTCTGCATTTTATTGCACTCAAATAACATTAAACAGAAGACATTTACATTATTTTTAGGAAATCCATTGATGTTGCCCAGCTTGGCATGGATGTGTGAAGACAAGGCTCATTAATTCAGATATTTGGAATTAAAAGTATTTGAAATGGACCACAGCATAAGGAACCTTCTATTTCCAGAGTTCTAGAGACCATTATATACAAAAAATTCAGTAGAATTTATTTTACTCATTTATCTGTTATGTCACTCCTAAGTTTCCCTAAAAAAAAAAATATATGGCTTATAAAAAGTAGTGTTCTATAATTCACAATATGAATTAAGAGCATTATTAGAATCTGAGTAGCAACTCTATATTACCCATATCACAGCTTTAGAAAATTATTGCTTTTCTTAAGTAAGTTATTATTTGGGGTTTCACTACACATGGGGTCAGCACGCATAACTTACTACATTATAACTATGATCTCTAATGACAAAAAAAAAATAATAAAACCTCTTTGATTTGAACCCTATAAGCAGCAAAAACATCACCTTATCTTAAAACAATGTTGACATGATCAAGAGCTCCCCCTGACAGGGAAGTGAAACCGCTTCTATGGCTTTTTACATAGCTTATGGTCCTTTCAAACGGACATTGTCGCTACCTTCTTTCCTAACAGAGGAGTGTTTCATCACAGCAACTATTCCTGAGCCACGAATTCACCACATTAAAAGTTCCTTCTGGAACCTCAGTGTAGAAAGGAAAAGGTTCAGAGGCTGTGAAACAGCAGCAGGCACCTGCTCGCTCGGGGAGTGCTCCGGGCCCCTCCTGAACGAACCCCCTAGAGAGGCTGACCCCAGACTTGACTTTGCTGAGTAAGCGCGCACGGTGCTGTCTTTACTGGTAGTGTTGTGAGGGCTTTACTTAATCAGCCAAAGGCAGAACAGTCTTTAAGTTATACACCAGGAATTTAGACAGATGTTCTTAAAATTTAAACAGTGGAGAGCTATTATGTGATAGATATGAAGTGCCAAGAAACATTTTTGCGTACTGTATAGTAGGCCATTCCTCTTCCCTAGGCCCTAGCGAGGAATTTATTTCTCCCTCAGTTTGAAAAATAAATTAACCATGATAATTTAAAACTTTCAATGAAATATTAATTTTTTTCTAATGAGCTAAAAAGCTATAGAAATCTCACATTTTGAGTTTTGCCCTGAATACTTGAAGCAATGTAGGCTTTTTTTTTTTTTAAAGGATATCAGTGCAGATATATACAACTCAAATCTTCACAGCTCCTAATGACTCTACTCTGTTTTTAAGGGTGCTGAGGCAAGGTAGTCCTACGGCTTTTAAATCCCATTTAACGTGCACGTCAGTCCAACAGAGTGTTAATGCCTAACAATATATATTAAAGCCCTGCCAACACGTTTGCTGCTACATCATCAATATAATTATTACGTGTTGCCTGAAAAACACACATTAATACAGGAAAGACTAAAAGCTGTGTCACCAAAAAAAGAAGGGAAAGCAATGCAATGGATTCACTAATGCTACCAAAAAAGGACATGCAGGAATGTAACATCACGTGTAACTTCTGTTTCTAAAAAAAAGAGATACACTAAAAAGCCAGTGGACTATGATTCATTCAAAACATCTTTAGTGTTCACTCGCAAAGATCTTGGTCTGCTCAGTAATTACTTCACAAGATCTATCTCAGCCATCTTTTGGAGCGTATGGTTAGGCTGGTCCTCCTGTGGTAGTGGGGCAGTCTTTTTGATGCTTTAAGTATCTGCAAAAATAAGGGGAAATCTAAATTAAAGGACCAACTAGACACAGACTGCGAAACTGCTTCATTTTCATTTGACTTTTAAAAACCCACCAACAGAAGTAGATGGCTTTTACTTTTGTGTTGCTGTTTGTTTGTTTTGTTTTAAGGGCAGCTTGATAACAGAATGATTACATTTCTTAGGAATGACTAACTACCTAGAGAAGTTCCTGGGATGCTTGCAAAGCGGTTGATGAAAATTGGAGGCTCCTTAGAGTATCTGAAAATTACAACTGAATTTAATAATTTCAATCTTTTGAGAAATAAAAGCAATGATTTCTTTCTCCGATCGATGTTTCCACTGTGTTAAAAAAAAAAAACTAATAGAGAAAAAAAAATCTAGTATGGTATTTGAAAGACAAATATAAGAAGGGTTTTCAAGGAGCAACTAGCTACTGTAAGTTGGAGTTAGAATATATTACTTCAATAATTTTATGCCAATTTTCAATGTAGTTGACAATATAAATAGTCAGTAAAGAAAGTATGCAAAATGTTAAAGGAACTAAAAATCATTCCTAACTTTTTCCAAATACTTTCTCATTCCAAACTTTAGTATTGGGTTTATTTTACTCTCATAGCATTAAATTTTCTAAAATTAGAGTTGAAAATGAGCTGGTACACATAAAAGCCCAACCATATTTTGGTACACTTTCTAAAACTGGGTTATACTTATTCCTCCTCCCCTCGCTCCCTCCTTCCTTCCTTCCCACCTTAGCTCTCCATCCACCTATTTATCTACCTACATAATATAAGCGTGTGTGTGTGTGTGTGTGTGTGTGTGTGTAACCAGAAAGTTTTGTCTAAGCAGAATTATTTGGTGCTAATGTGAACTAGAAATTATATGTAGACTTTTATATAGCCAATGAAATGTGTGTTTATGTCCTCCAAAAGACATGCACAAGAATATTCATAGCACCTTTCTTCATAATAACCAAAAACTGGAGACATTCACTACAGCCACCAATGTAGAACAGATTTTTTAAGTATATTTACAGCAATTAGCAATGCATAAGACCAAATTATTTTATGTAACAAAATGGATGAAACTCAAAGACAGGATGTTGAGCAATAAAAACTAGTCACAAAAAGATATATATATATTTGTATGAATTGACTTGTGGTTCTATTGAATTAAATTCAAAAGTAGGCACACCAATTTATACAGTACAGGTGAGGACAGCAGTTACCTGTGGCAGGGTGTTACTGCGAGGGGGAAGAGGAGATTTCTGGGTGCTATAAGCATCCTGAGTAGCGGGTACAAGGATTTTTATACAGATACAAGTTCACCAAACTGTGTGCTCAACATTTGTGCACCTATCTGTGTATAAACTATACCTCAAGAGAAAAAGTTTTGAAAATGAGTTTGACTTTAGGTTTTCTTAGAATTTATCAAATAGCTAGACTGTGAGAGGAATAAGCATTCTGTAACCTGTGCAATCAAAAATATCGTGAGACTATTGGAAGTTGTTCAAAGTATAATGATGAGTACTGATAAAAAGCAAATAAACTAAAAGCTCAGTTGTTAATTGTGAACAATATGCTTCTAACCATTTAAAGATGACTCTACCAGAGGCGGTTCACCAAGGTGCAAACCCAACATCTCCAACATCAGGCCAGTCATCTCCCTGCTACCCTGTTTCCTCCTACGTCTCCTTTAAGGTTCCATCATGCATTCACTCAAGTCAGAAACACAGGAATCATCCTCAACTCTTACCCCTCAATCTGCCGCCTCTCCCATCAAATTATGTCCAACTATGATGTCTATGAAATCCGTCTATCCATGGCTTCCACCACAGTTCAGGCTCCCATTTCTAGATTAATGCATCTGCCCTCTTAACTCCTCTTTTCAAATCTTGATTTGATCATGTGACTCCTGTGCTTAGAATTTTTCAGTGGCTTCCTGTCACTTTTAGACCCAGCTTCAAAATTTTAAACATCAGCTCTGTCTGGTACGGCTCAGGGGTTGAGTGTCTTCCTATGGACCAGGAGGCCATGGTTGCTTCCTACTCAAAGCACATGGCCAGGTTTCAGACTCGATCCCCAGTAGTGGGGGTACAGGAGACAGCCAATCTATGATTAACATCATTGATATTTCTATCTCTATCTCCTTCTCCCTTTCTCTCTGAAGTCAATAAAAATATTTAAAAGAATTTTAAACATCACAGTTGAAATGCTCCAAGAAGTGAAGCCTGCCTGCTTTCCCACCACGTCTTCTTACACCTTATGTGGCACACCGTCTCCGTCTTTGTTCTGCAGGCTCTTCTTCCCCTGCTCCCACCTGCCAGCTCCTGTCACTTCTATCAGCCCCTCAAAACCCAGCTCCAGCACAGCACAGGGGAGGCCTTACCGCACCCCTTCCCCCACAAAAGCTGGGCGAGGTGTCCCTCCTTCCGGGTGCTGCCCCATGCTCCACTCTGAGAAGTTAACAGCATCACGCTGGCTGTTTTCCTCAGCTGCACGCCCCAGGACTATGAGCACTACAAGGCAGGGACGATGCTGTTGATCATGTATCTGTACTGCCCAGTGCAGCGCCTATACCATAGTAGTTGCTCAATCTGTATTTCTTGAATAAGCGAATGATCAAATCAGTATCAATAATATGCATATTAGGCACTTTTTATATAAGCTAAAACCTCTCTAGCTGCCATCCTGAAGCTGGTCATGAGCCTTACTGATCAGTGTTAGAAAATGCTGGCTGGCAGGGGAGGCGCAGGAGTGAAACCCTCACCACGGCTGGAGTACTGGACAGTGCAACACGGTATAAACGTAACAAATGGAATGAGCGATCTCCCCTTTCAGAGAGAAAGGAGCAGCAGAGTCACCAGCAAACACTGCTGCTCACATACCCCTGTTCTGAATAACATGATTATAATAACAAAATATAAAATTCACTTTTTTTCCTAGCATTGAATGACAGGAAAGTCTTGATGAAACCAGTTAGTCAAATGATCTGAAAGTATTATTTGGCAGGAAATTTTACCCTGATAAATTCCCTAACCGATTACTTCTTCAGTCATTCAATTGAGGCTACATATTTTTATGCTGTCATATTGCTAGAAATATGCAGTATAATTTCAAGTAAAAATCTGAGTTTGAAGAGAAAGGTAGAAATCCACTAAAGAAATAGGGATTCCAAAATCCATTTTTAAAATTCTGGTATTCAAAATAATTAATTTCTAGTATTGGTATGATCAATTCTTAGAATGACCTTTTACCTCCTTGCCTGCAAAGCACTTGTACATTTACAGAAATAAACAAAAGACAGCAAAATGTAAACTATTGGACAATTTGCTTCTCTACAATGAATCATAATTAACCTTTGACATTTCTGAGTCCTACCTGATGTACTGATATATATTAAGAGAAAAATGCCACAATACATCTTTTAGCTTTATCAGGCCAAGACAGCCTTCAGAGCTCATCAGCTCTTACACCTTCATTTATTTAAAATCCTCTAGCGCACAGCAGCTGAGAGGGTGAACTCTGAAGCCAGAATGTAAAGGTCATCTCAGTTCTCCCACTTGTCAGCTCTGTGACCACAGGCAGATCACTCTGCCTTGCTATGCAGAAGTTTTCTCATCTGTAAAATGGGGACACAGCATGTCTACCTCTTGGACTATTGGAAATATCAAAGGAGTGATTCATGTCATGTGCTTAGAAGAACACTAGATACTGCTAATAAATGTTAGCATTCATCATCCCCTCGTGTGTGGCTGGATACAACCCTACATCAGACAGTTTCTGCCCCATGGAATTATCACACCAATAACTCCAATCAAGGACTTAATAAGCATTATTAAGACTGTGTAACCTAGTCTTAGAAGGATCAGGAAGGCAAAGTAATCACCAATTAAATTCTGAGGGCCAGGAAAAAGTGAACTAGTAGCCAACATTTCTCAGAGCTCTCCAATTTGAGTTTTTCCCTGAATAAAAAACTTTAAAGACAGAAAGGCAGCAAGGCGACGGGCCCTACAATTAGTGTGCCCAGGGTTTCTGCAACCACATACATAATTAAACACTACTCCAAAAGCAGTGAGCCTACTGAACAAAAGCTCACCAACACAGATTTATGACTCTTGTTATTTTGTAAGACTGAATAATAAAAACATTGCAATATAAAGTTATGACTGAGAAGATAACAGAAATAAGCAAACCAAGTGCAACCATTAAAAATAACTATTGCTAACTCTCGGCCTTCCATTCTCTTTGGGCAAGGTTAAACTGCAACTGTGCAGCGGGTCCATCAAAATTTTATGACACCAAATTACAGGTTACAACTTCTTGAGCGAGTCCTTCAGAATTTAGCTTCCCTTGATCCACCTGAAAGATCAGGCTAATTAATTACTGAACAGTCATAACCAGAGCCACCATTTACCGAGAGCTTATTACGTGCAGACGGTATGCATATTAACTGCTTCGGCAGTTAACTATCTCATCTGAAAACCACTTTCGTCCAGCACCCCAACCGCTTGGTACTTTAGATTTATGTCCCAAGGAAATTCTGGGGCTTAGTCTATAAAACATGGAAATAAAAGCACAGGACTTTTTGGTTAGGACATATTACTGTTCATTACCTTCACTAAAGTTAGGTCAATATTAAAAAAAAAAATAGGAACTGTAACTAGAGAAAGTCAATATTCTAGGAAACCCGTCATTTTAGGAATACTTATAAAACAATTTTCTTTAAAGGAGTGGGTAGCCATCAAAATGCAAATCCAGGAACCTGCTCTGCCCTCTCGAGATAGAACAAGGCACTCTGTGACCCATGATTCAACAGGGCCGAGTTAGCTACAGCAATAAGACAGAAACGCTGGCCTTCCCCGCTCCGTGCAACTTTCCTGAACACCAAATACATGGATGCGCAGCAGCCATCACGTAAAAGATCCATTTCTCCATGGGCTTCTTTCTCATTCATATTCTAATGCTAACAACTCAGTTCTCTTAAGAATCTGTACATATTATTATAAATGCATGTGGTATGACAACTACCAAAACCTAAAATACCCATTAAATAAGCAAAGAGGAGCTGAAGAATAAAAAATATTCTTTGATTACAAAAATGTTTTCCCCCTTGAAATTTAGTACTCCAGAAAGTTTGGCAGGCACAATTATGTCTACCAAAATCAACAGTAATGCACATCATTGCTACAAAATTCACATTAGGCATAAAGTGAAAGATAGGAGTAAAAAAAAAAATGAATATATGACACAAAAAGAAAAAAAAATGGAAATAAGACACAGAAAAAAGAAACATACACATAGGAAAGAAGTATTGGAAAATCCTCTCTTCATAAAACATTTCCCCCCACTATGAGAACAGGAGGGTTACATGTCCATTTCTGATTGCAGTATAGTTAATGTCATCTCTAAAACGCATCCACAAACACAGGCCCTGGGGGAAATGCTCTTCCCATTCTTCACTGATGATGAGAGGGACATGTGGGGGAGGCAGAGAAACGGGTTGACGCGGTGGCTGAAAGGAAAGACCTGGGTACAGACGAGTCTCAGGCAGCCTGGCCTGCCAGGGGCATTCGTGATGGTCTCCAGGAGGCAGGGGACTGGGAGGAAGAGGAGTGGTATCACAAAGGTCTGTACCATTAAACTTGCAGCTTAAGGCAATTCTGATTCCCTATCATCCACCAAATAGCCTGTCAGTCAAAGAAAGGGAAAAATAAAATCCCGACTCCTCCTCCTACTACCACCCCCACCACTACTACTGCCGTGGAGCACAGCAAAAGTCACATGGAACTCCGATCATGAATAGCCCGAAAATTCTAGTCACGTTCTGATGTGTCTTTTCCATGACTTTGAAATGGGAGTCACCTGATCCACACACAGACAATTTTCTTTTAAAATTTAAGTTATAATTAATCTTCCTCTCTCAGGACTCTTCCTCTTCCTAGATGTAGTTCATTCAGCTAGTGTGAATATCAACAGCATATTTTATATCGAACAAAAAAAAAAAGAAAACAGTGATACATCTCACAAAATGTCATACCTGGTGGGATTTCCTGATGCTCCTCTGCTGGGGGCACGTGTGCTTCTGAAATAAACAGCACAGTTACAACCCATTACATGTTGCTGACCAGTGTTTGAAATCCAGCTTGCTGGTATTAACGGTTCAGTGATGATTTTACAGGCTTCTCTGGGATTCAGTTGCAGTCATTATAAAAACATGTAAGTTTTCACACCATCACAACAAAGGAGAACTAGCTATAGACTTTGTAAAATGTTGTATATTTTTTTCAAGTGTCCTGTACAATGGGCTTTACGATCTGACCTGCCTAACGGACCAACCTCAACCTCACTTCCAGGCAAAGGAGACGCGAACGAAAACCTAGGATTTCACCACATTTTTCATCAGACTTGATAGGAAAGCTGAGGAAAGACATTTAAAGCATCTTGTTTCTTCTTGGAAAGAATTTTTTTAACTCATAACCTAATTTCAATGTGAATGAAACAACACAAAGAAATTAAAATATAATTTTGAAAATAAACCACTATACCTAATAAAGGTTTTTGAAAAATATGATTCACGATAACATATTTCAAGACCAGCCAAAATGCGGACATGAATTTTTAACATCTTCTCTTTTCGCCTGGTTGCTTCAACCACTTACAACTAAACCAACCGCAGATCTCACCGCCCAGTTGTAGAAGGACACACTGATATAAATTCACGCTATGAAAATGCATCACGTACTGCACCTTCCTATCTGACAGCCATGTGGCAGCACCTTCACCTAGAGATGAGGTCAGAGCAGCTTTCCTTCTGCTCCTTAAGGTTTGTACGAGGCTGTGGCCAAGGGGAAGAATTTCTAATAGCGTTTTCTAAAACCGAAAATATTTATGTAGCTATTTTAATCATTTTTCTTCTGGCATTAATTTGCTTCTAATCATAAAAATGATACAAGCATATTAAAACAGAAGATTTGAAAATAGTTTACACGAAAATAAAAAGGGGACAGAAAAAAAAAATCCCTCATATTCCCCCTTTCCCTTCTTTTAGCAGAAGCACCCTCAGCGTTGCCTAGCTTCCCGAGTTGTGACTGCTTGTGAATGGCCTGCCTATTGATTTTGTTCTTAATACTTTAGAGACATGTTAGCACGTTATCAACTCTATCAGTGCTTGCTTTTTGTTTTCTCAGAATTTCCTTTACTTTTGAACATTTCAGGTACATTTGAAAAAAACCACGTGAATCATAAAGTATCACTTGCATTATTCCCATCACTAAGAAAGCCTTATTATTACTACCTAAGTTTATCCTGAATAAATGTAACAAACATATCGGAAATTTATTTTGGTAATGATGTAGCAAGAGGATTTTGAAAAGGAAATAGCAAATAAATTATACCAGCACAACCTGAAAGAGTTGCCTATTGATACAACATACTTTTTTTTTCCTCTAAGACTTAAAAAAAAATTTTTTT
Source organism: Myotis brandtii (assembly GCF_000412655.1). Lineage (NCBI taxonomy): Eukaryota > Metazoa > Chordata > Mammalia > Chiroptera > Vespertilionidae > Myotis > Myotis brandtii. Next base: position 398,657 of record NW_005363502.1, on the reverse strand, counting down.
AAATCTTTATTGTTGAAGGTATTACATATGTTCCCCTTTTCCCTCCATTGACTTCTTCTAGCCCATACCACCCCCTACCCCAGGCCTTCACCACCCTATAGTCTGTGTCCATGGGTTATGCATTTATGCAAACAAGTATTTTGGTTGATCTTTTCCCACCCCCCCTCACCTTCCCTCTGTGATTGGCTCTCACTCCCATTGATTTACTCCATAGCTCTCCTGCTCTTTCACGTTCTTCTCCACTGGTTTTCCTCCTGCCTCACAGCTGGTCAGGCTCCAACAAACCTCACAGTGTCGTGATTCCTTAGAGCTCAGCCTGGGGCTGCTTGTCTTCTCTCTCTGTGCTCACCCCCAAAATGACCTTAACCATTTCCATGAAGTCAGCACCATCCTCATGATGATGGCACCCGAACATGTACACCCACCTCGGATCTCACCCACCTGTTGGGATTGGCATATCCAACTCCCTACTTGCCGCCTCCATCTGGGTCTCTCACATAATTCCCAGACACCAAACATCTACTGTGGAGACTCTGATATTCTCCCCTAAACCAGTTCCTACTATGTCCTACTTTTCTTCTCAGCAAATGGTCCCAGCATTCGACAGGTATTCAACCCAAACCAAAGTAAGGCCGCCTTTATTCCTCTTTACTTCACAACCATCAGAAAGTTCCATCACCTGTCATTCTAAAACAGATCTCAAGTTCAAAACTCTCCCCTCCATTTCCATTGCCATGATCTTACTCCAGGGCACCATGGCCACCTCCCTGGATTAGTGCCCAATAATTTCCAAACAGGGTGGTCTCTGTTTTCATTATTGCTCCACTCAACCCATTCTCTAACTAGAAGTAACTGTTCACAACATAAAGCAGGTCATGCCCTATCTTATTAAGTGTTCCCATGGACTCTCACTGTACTTAAATTATAATCCAAATTCCTCATGAGGTCCTCCAAGGCCCCGCCTAATCTGTTCCCTGTCTTTTTACTGCTTAAGCCAATTCAGGTTTAGTTTTCTGTTCCCTGCAACAGAAAGGAACCCTAATGACACAGATGGGGAAGAACAGAGGGTTTAAGCACAGGACTGATATGCCAGCTCTGTACTTCTAGAGAAATCTTCCTGAAGACACTGTGGAAGACGGATGTGAAGGGGACGAACAGGGGTTAAGAAGACTGGCTAGAAGATGATGGGGCTGAACGAGATCTTAAGGGCTACAGGGAAAAGAACAGATCTGAGAAGTGCTGAGGTAGCCTGTTCAACAGGATTAGCTATAGAAACAGGGGGAGGGGAGCTCCATGATGGCAACCACATTTCTCGCTTGGGCATCCAAGTCTATATTGATGCCACCAACCAAGGGAAGGGAATACTGGGAAAGAGAAGGTTGGTGGGCAGGTAAAGGTAGTGAGCACCCTCTTGCTGTCCACTCCGGTGCTGCAGGAGCACAGAAACTGCAGGTGGGCTGAAGGTACACAGTCCAGGGCCCCCCTGTCCACCAGCGGAACTCCCTAAACAGCCTCTGCTATGTCCTCTACTGGTTGACCAAAATGCCTGAAAACAGAGAGGACCCAACTCTCAACCCATCTCTGCCCGCGGCTAACTCCTCCCCCTTGGAATTTAAAGTAGCCCTCCTCACTGCAAACCAGCTTAGCCACCTCTGGCCTGTAACCTGGGCACTCTCGTCCTCTGACCCCTGAGCACTGTACAGAGATTTAAGAGTAAGTGCTTAGTCAATACTTGCTGAATACATGAATACATTGTCAATATGAAAAGTGTAACCATCTCTATAAAATTAACTTACCTTCTATGATTATGTTTGACTCTTCTACAGTATTATCTAAAAAAACAAAACCCAAACACATATTACATTAACTCAACTCCATGAGATCCCTGAATACCTTATATCCACTCAGATACCTAAATCTGGCACTTTTTAGATTAGTTTCTTACAGAGAGGCTCAATAGTACGGATACTAGCATATCGACTTTAATTCCCGAATTATACTCAAAGCATAGATCAGGTAGGCTGACGTTATCCCCGTTGACAGAAAACTTCCACCATAAGTAGGGAATAAATATAGGACAATATCCAATTACTTCCTTGGTGAAATGAAAATGTCATATATTTCTTACTACATCTATCTCTGTTCCATGAGTTGCACAAGTTTTAACAAATTCAAGGGGCTGTCTTGCAGGAGGAAACATTTGCTTAGAGAAAAAGCTTACCTGAGCTTTCCATGCCCCCTTCACTTTCCGATGGTTCATATACTATAAAAAAACACAAGGACACATATGTAATAACCTAATCAATAAAGAAATTTTTTTTAAAAAAAACCACACACACACAAACAAACAGAAAAAAGAGCCCTTTAGCAATGCATGACTCTCATTGCAACACAACAATGGCTGGGCGGTTCAAGAGCAGAGACACTGTCTACTTATTCTGGGGCTCAGCCACTGGGCAAGGGCAGTGTACAGTGTGGCCTCACAGGCAACAAGCCCAGATTCAAACTCAAGGTCAGCCACATTTTAGCCATAGGAGACGGGCAATTACTTCTGCGTTCTTCCCGTAAAACGGGAACACTAAGGTTCCTCCCGAATTACTTCTAACCAGGATCCTATACCTTGTGTCTTCCCGGGTGGCACTGAATTTCCTATTTTTACTTTCTTCACGTCTGTGGTGGAGGCTCTGAGTTACCCAAGGCTCTACCCAGCTTGCCTCTCTGGATCCATGGGATTACTAGGCAGATTCTCGACTTTGTTTTGGGAAAAATTCTCAGATCTTTCACCTGGACAAACAGTCCTGTGCCAGCCTCTTAGAACGAGGGTTCAATCGGCAGGCATTTCATTCATGACCTCACCACGGCCCATCCATCACTGCTCTGGCCTTTCCGTGCCCGGCCCTGTGCGCCTCCGCTCGACTGCAGAGCCGGTCTTCCCGTCCCGGCTGGGTCACAGCTTCCTCAACCTGTCCCCTGCTTTTTCCATTTTCCAAAATTCCTCAAAATTTCTTGTACACTAAGAGCGAACTTTGTTATTTTCCAAGCACAAATTCCTCAAAATTTCTTGTACACTAAGAGCGAACTTTATTTTCCAAGCACGATTATCAATTTATTCCTTTTGTCCATTTAATAAAAAAACATTTTTTTGGAGCACCTACTATCTTTGTGATTTTATTCTCGGTGCTGGGGTGGATGGGGCCAGGGACAATTCTAATATACCGCTCTCTGCCCTGCAGTGGCCTTTGTAAGAGGGAGGGGCAGTGAATGACTGCTCATCTGCCACCCTGAGCCCTGTACATACACATACTCGAACTCTACCAACTTAAAAAAATAAAAGCTCTTTCTTGAGCCTGCTTCACTGGCTTCCTCTCTGTCTTCCACTCAGTCTAATCTGCTTAGTCATTTACATTTGATGTCTCATCTCCTCACTTCCTCTTCTCCACCCACTCCAATCCATCTCACAGCCCCAACCATGACCCCAAAAAGGCTCCTCTCAGACCACCAATGAGCACCTCTTTTTAAAAAAAAAAATGAAAGCATAGTTGGCATGCAATGTTATATTAGTTTCAGGTGACCATAGGGATTCTACATGTATATACCTACAAAGTGACCACCACGATAAATCTAGTAACCACGTATCACCAACGTTATTACAACATCATTGACTATGTTCTCTGTGTTGTACATTACATCCTCATGACTTATTTATTTTATAACTGTAAGTGTGCACCTCTTATTCCCCTTCACCCTTGTACATTACATCCTCATGACTTATTTATTTTATAACGTGTGTACCTCTTATTCCCCTTCACCTTTTTCACCCATGCCTCGACCCTCTCCCCTCTGGGTCTAAGAGTCTGTTTCTGAAGAGACAAACCCCTCATTGAATTTACTGGATACTTTCCACCCTTAATATCCTAGACCTCTTAGCAGCTCCTTCCTTTTCAAACACTGATGTACTTGAACTTTAACGTGACCACATTCTCCTTTTATTCCTTCCTTTTTTCCTTCTTGGTCTTCTTGATCATTTCATCCTTTTCTTACCAGGTATGAAATGTTGGCTTTCATCTAAGTCCAGCCACAGAACCTCCCATCTTCCCACTTTGTCCTCTCCTTACGATCTCAGACTTTGGCTTCAATTGCTCATGATTCTCAAACTCACAACCACAAACTGGACTTGTCTTCTGAGATCAAACATCATCTATCAGCTTATCTCCCCTTGGATATCTCAGTATGAACTTTCACCATGTATGGACAGGACCATCTGGCTTCCAGTTCCTGGTTTCCAGTCTCGCCTGACTTAGGAAAAAATCCCCCCATCCATCAGATGCAGAAGGCAGAACAGTGGACGTGGCTGACACCGGCTCCCCTCCCCGGCCACACCCACACATCAAGCCCCATCAATTCTATCTTCTAACATTTCTCAGCTTTGCCCACTTCCCTTCACCTTCACGGCCACCACCCTGGTTTAAACTGCTCTCCTCTCTGTCCAGCTTCTTGCCGAGGTCCCTGAAGGGTCCCTATAGTACTAGCTCGAACGCATGTCTTCCGTGCTCACCTTGAGAGGGCCCTCAGCAGCGTGGGACACTGCTGAACAGCTCTCTCTAGAAACTCATCTTCTTTGACTCCTCGCCTGGCACAGATGTGACTCGGGGCAAGATCAGATCTGTATAACTGAGTAACCTAAATGGTCTCTCCACAGCTACTCTCTCCAGTCCATTCATTATGCGTTAGACCCGTTAGACCGACAAGTCTTTTTTAAAAAATATATTTTTATTGATTTCAGAGAGGAAGGGAGAGGGAGAGATAGAAACATCAATGATGAGAGGGAATTATTGATCGGCTGCCTCCTGCACGCCCCCTACTGGGGATCGAGCCCACAACCTGGTAGGTTCCCTTGACCAGAATCAAACCCAGGACCCTTCAGTCCACAGGCCGATGCTCTATCCACTGAGCCAAACCGGCTACCAACCAGTCTTTACAAAATACAGATCTGATTTTGCAGTGCCTTAAACAGTGCCTGATGGTGAAGAGGAACATCTCTGACCTGCCTCCAGGCACCCTCTGAACCACAACTATCTCACCATCTCAGCCCATGTCTCTCTTCTTATCTTCAGCCTCCAGACTCATCTTTCTACCTCAGAGGCTTCCCACTGCATTCCAGCCACCTTTCCTCTCACCACCTCTCACCTGCAGCTCAACCTTCCCTGGCCCACAAACCAGGTGGTATCTCTTTACTGTGTACTCGTTACACACTGCACTCGCTCTCACCAGCCCTTAGCACAGTGTGGTTCTCAACCTTCCTAATGCCGCGACCCTTTAATATAGTTCCTCATGTTGTGGTGACCCCCAACTGTGGGCAGAGCTCAAGAGATTTATCTCAGTGCTGCGGCCGAAGCAACGCTGTGAGCACACTCCAGCGAACAGGCTTCCTTGGCACACCACGAAGTGGCAACGCCCGCCTGACAAATCTCCAAGAGCCACCTACTCTTAGCCCTGACCCTCACGCCCATTGGATAACATAGCAAGCGTGTCCCTATTGCATTGGCAGCTTACCCCTTTATATACGGCTGTACTTCCCCAATAAACTTAGATCTGTGTCTCGGAACCTGGTCTCCGGAGTCGTGCATGCAGATGCCCCAGCGCATTGGGCTCCGTCGTCCTCACCCCCGGGGGACCCCCTGTTCCACCCAACCATAAAATTATTTTCGTTGCTACTTCAAAACTGTAATTTTGCTACTGTTATGAATCGTAATGTAAATATCTGATATGCAGGATGTATTTTCATTGTTACAAATTGAACATAATTAAAGCATAGTGATTCATCACAAAAACAATATGTAATTATATATATGTTTTCCGATGGTCTTAGGCGACCCCTGTGAAGGGGGCGTACGCCCCCCAAAGGGGTCGCGACCCACAGGTTGAGAACCGCTGTCTTAGCACAATTGTAACTAAATGCTAAACTTAAGTTATTTGTGTGATTTGTACCCCCTGCTAAAATAAAGGTCCATGGGAACAGGAACCTTGTGTGTGTCCCTCACCAGCACTGCTCCTGTGTCCTATGCTGTGAACACAAGTACTTAGTACACATGTGGTGTACAAATAAATAAATCAATGAGACGGTAAGGCTGTTTCTCAGATGTACCCAAGGCAGATTTGATGCTTTCTAGAGTATTTTCTAGAAAAGCTGGATCCCTCGATATCTTTAGTAAACGATGTTTTCCAGGTTCTAGAGTTTGGGGAATTTAGTACAGAATATATTGTTTTCTCCCCACTAAAATTGGTTTTGTTTTCACCTTCCTTACAGTCTCACTTATACATAGTTACTTGGTTTCCCTAGTTTGGTTCCTGAATTCCAAAAAGGTATCTTCTTAACACACAGTGAATAATCCTGTGTTCTATTAGATCTATTTTGTTTGAAAAAGTTTATGTTCTACAGCAAGGTAATCCAAAGTATCTCACCAGATTGGTACACCTTTACATCATACTTATTATTCTTTGTTAGCATTTTAAATTAATTTATTACTAGAGGCCCGATGCACGAAATTCGTGCAAGTGTAGGCCTTCCTTCCCCCGGCTGCCGGCACCGGCTTCCCTCGCTGTCCCAGCTTTGTCCGGAAGGTCATCCAGAAGGACATCCAGTCTAATTAGCATATTACGCTTTTGTTATTATAGATGATACTCTGCCTATGAAAATACATTTATTTTTATGTATATTGGCATGGCATCTAATTTTACACTTCTTTAAGTTTAATTTTAAAGTTCTCTAGACCTAGTCTATAAATTACATTCCAAATATGTTCTTTCCATTATATTTAGAAAAACACTAAAATGACAGGCAGACATTAGAAAAGGATCTCAAATCCTACCTCTATATGCAACTTTTAATTTCCAAATTCCTAGTTTCTCCTTCAACTCATAAACTGAAAAGAAAATCTAAATACAATCATAGTTGCCAACTTATTTCCAATATTAGTCCCTAAAGATAGAATCCAGGTATCCTCCAAGGGTATCATTCATATCCCAGTATAAACAGTCACTGTGGATGGTGATCTTGATAGCACCTCAAATCTTAAATACACACACTTAATAAATTACTTTATCCGGTCTACACACAGCCATTCTTAATTTTCTCCAATCAATATTCACCAATCATGAGAATACAAGTTTCTTGAAGTAGGGACTCTGTATTATTCATACAGAAATGTCACACCCTAAGACTACCTAACAATAGAAAGCCCTCCATATGGGACTCAAGCACCAACATTTCTCCATCCTTCTTGCTGCACATGCGGTTATAATACCTGGCTACCTTCATTCCACAGTCCACTAGCTCTATCATCGCTTAGTCGTATGAACTTGTGCACATTATTTACATTCTCTGAAGCACATTTTTCTCATCTGGGAAATAGCAAAAATAATGTATTTCAATGAATTTAATAAAACAGCACGAGAATTGCTCAGGCAACAAAAGGAGCTACAATTGCCTACCCTGAATCTGACCCTACTCATGCCACACATTTGCCAGAACTACTTTCTTCATGCTGCCTGTATGCCTGGAAGGGAATTCTTCTGCCCCCTTCTCCATGCACCTTTATTTAAGAGTGGGATTAATCTGTGGAAGCAGCTGCAGTATTTAAACTGGGACCGAGGTAGCTTTTTAAGCACAAGACATATTTTAGTCAAAAGAAAGAGATGACTACAAAGTAATGAAATATGATTTCCTCAATAATTCTTAACTGCTTCCTAAGGCAACTTGCAAATAATTGAAGAAATTATTTAGGCAATGGCAAACCATGAAATAGGTAAACAATCTCCCCAAGTCAAGTCTTTGCAAACTACCATTCATTTGAATGTTTCAAGTTATGGTTTTGTAGCTTAAAAAATTGTTCTGTATACTATACGGTCAAACTACGAGTAGATTTTCAAACAAGTAGATGGCTTAAGTTTAAGAAGTATTTCACACCTTGTTGGTCATAGTCTTGGTACGTTACTTCATCTGCAGAAAAAAAAGAATAAAATCAAAATAAGTATTGAGTCATTCTGTGTAACTGCTTAGCTAAAAAACACAACTTAATCTCCAATACAGAATTCTATTTCTTTAAATATTAATGTCTGCACAATTCATGAAAAATGTTTCAGTACAGAAACAACTTGAGAAAAGACAGGTAAATTATTTCATACAAATTCCTCAAACTGGCATAAAGCGAGATATGCTAAAGTAGAGTTAGGAATTAATATCCTGTTTCCTGTGGAGCCAGTGGTAGATGAGGTGAAATATGAAAGCCTGATATTTTTAAATAATAATATTTTGTTACAAAGTAGAAAGTCTTATATTAGGTGTTACTATTATTTCTCAGGCTCCTTTAACAGAAAAATCACCATGTTAACATAGCATTACAGCTGTCAAGCCTTAATACTGTTTAAAATCTGATAACAATGTTCATTTAATACCTGCATCACGGTACATTCTTTCATCGTCATCTATTGCTGGTTCAGTAGAATCTAAAAAGAAAAAACATACACCTTTGATAAACATTAAAAACCAAACACATTACTAGACATCGTTCTAAAATTACTTGAAAGTTAAATTCTAATCTTTACAACTGTGTCAGATAGATATTATCATTATCTATATTTATAAAATCCTAAGCAACCATTACGATGGAACGACCGGTCACCATGATGTGCACTGGCCACCAGGGGGCAGATGCTCAACGCAGGAGCTGCCCCCAACCTGCAGGCCCCAATCGCCGATGGGGCTGCTGGCCAACCTCCTGGTCCCTCCCCTCAGCCGGCAGGTCCTGATTGCCCTATTGGGGCTGGGATGGGGAACCAGGGGTGGGTGGTGGCAGACGTGGGAGGTGAGGGAAGGAGGAGGAGGGGAGGCGGGGAGCCTGATTGGCCCTGATCGCAGGCCAGGCCTAGGGACCCCACTGGGCATCCAAATAATTTGGAATTTGGTGCACCGGGCCTCTAATAATATTTAAGATATATAAAGTTCCATCATTTGCTCTCTAAGTCAAAAGATAGGAAGGAGCAGTGCTAGGATTCGCACCCAGTTGAATATTCCATCCTTCTGCCTCATTAATTTCCAAATGCTCTCTGGTCTGATCTATAAGAACAACATCCCAGTGGTGGTTTGAAAAACACAGGTCCTTTTTCCCTCATTTCTCCATATAATATCAAACTGTATTCATAAATTCTGAGCAACCAAAAATGATCCCGGAGTGTTATGAAGAGTACTCTGTGGAGTCAGAATGAATCATTAACCCAAGGTTAAAAGGGCCTCGGCGACTGTGTCCAACAGAAACACATCACACAAACCTGGGGTTTCCTGTTCATACGTCATCTCTTCCATGTCCTGGTTAGAGGTCTGCGAAGCTACAAATGAGGAAATAATTAGGAAATTACTAATGTGGCTCAAGTAAGAAGGATTACACTTAATATTCAAATCAGGAAAAGAAGTTTCTAGTAATGACAGAAACATAAAATCAAATCATGATATTCCACCCTAGCTGGTTTGGTTCAGTGGATAGAGCATCAGCATGCGGACTGAAGGTTCCTTGGTTCGATTCTGGTCAAGGGCACATGCTGGATTGCGGGCTCGATCCCCAGTAGGGGGTGTGCAGGAGGCAGCTAGTCAATGATTCTCTCTCACTGATGTTTCTATTTCTCTCTCCCTCTCCCTACCTCTCTGAAATCAATATAAAAATATATACATATATTAAAAAATCATGATTTCCAACTCACATTCACCCCTGGAACAAACAGGTACTACCTGCGCTCAAAGCTCAATACAGTTCCCACCACAAAGTAGTGGAGCTCTATTCTTATTTAGCTTATGCAAATTCAACTATAGTCAGAAAGACAAAATAGGACAGATCGACACATAGACAGAGACAGCAGTGCAGGGAGCCCTCCTCACATCAACCCAGCAACCCTGCCTGAGCCTGAGCAAGGACACACATCTCCCAGCCCATCACTTGGGCTCAATACCAAAATTTGCTCAGACCGCAATATGATTTTAGTGATCACAGACAGATACTGTTGACATGACAGGGCCCTAAATGCCAGTCAACACTACCACATGGTCCCCCAGCACAGGAAGAAGGGTCGACTCCAACACTGGGAGGACACTGGCCAACACCACAGGCCTGTTACTGGAAGATGCGATGCCCATCTTCAGTGTGGCCACCCCTTCTGGGGACATGGCGTGCAACAATATGCTATTTTGACCTTTCACTGACTAATCATTTAAGACTACAAAACATGCACTTCTACTGTATCTTTTGACCTAATAACCCCACTACTGGGAACTTATCCTCAGGAAGTAGACTTCAAAAAATACAAAAACTGTATTTACAAAAATACAGATACATATGCATGTACACATAATTATGATACATTATATAAAATATCAATCATTAAGTATATGTTATATGATATTTGATATATTCAATATAATCCTATACCCTATATAATAAAAGGGTAATATGCAAATTGACCCTAATGGCGGAATGACCAGTCGCTATGACGTACACTGACCACCAGGGGGCAGATGCACAACGCAGGAGCTGCCCCCTGGTAGTCAGTGCACTCCCACAGGGGGAGCTCTGCTCAGCCACAACCCGGGCTGACAGCTGCCAGCACAATGGCGGTGGCAGGAACCTCTCCTGCCTCCTCAGCGCTAAGGATGCCCGACTCTTGGGCTGCTAGAGGGATGTCTGACTGCCAGCTTAGGTCCGATCCCCCCAGCGAGTGGGCCTAAGCCGGCAGGTGGACATCCCCCGAGGGGTCCCGGACTGCGAGAGGGTGCAGGCCAGGCTGGGGGACCCCCCACCCCCAGTACATGAATTTTCGTGCACTAGGCCTCTAGTCTACATATAAAAGTGTAAGCAACCAACCAACCGCCCTGTAGCTATGACGTGCACTGACCACCAGGGGACACATGCTCAACGCAGGAGCAGAAACCACAGGCATGGAAACATGGAACAGACTGATGAATCTCAGAGGAAAGTGGGGAGGGGGAAGGGCAGGAAGAGATTAACCAAATATCTTGTACGCATCCTAGAGGCCCAGTGCACGGATTCATGCACCAGTGGGGTCCCTCAGGCTGGCCTGCGGGGATCAGGCCAAAACTGGCTCTCTGACATCCTCCAAGGGGTCCCAGATTGCGAGAGGGTGCAAGCCAGGCCGAGGGACCCCATTGGTGCACGAATCCATGCACCGGGCCTCTATTAATAAACTAGAGGCCCGATGCGTGAAATTTGTGCAAGAGTAGGCCCTCGCAGCCCCAGCTGCCTTGCGGCCCTGCCCCCCATCCACTGGTCATTCCGGAAGGTTGTTCTGCTGTCTGGTCTAATTAGCATATTAGCTCTTTATTACATAGGATAATCATAGACAATGTCTTTTCTCTCTCAATGCTTTTTTTATAAAAATATATTTTATTGATTTTTTTTTTTTTACAAAGAGTGAGAGGGATAGAGAGTTAGAAACATCGATGAGAGAGAAACATTGATCAGCTGCCTCCTGCACACTCTCTATTGGGGATGTGCCTGCAACCAAGGTACATGCCCTTGACCGAAATCGAACCTGGGACCCTTGAGTCCGCAGGCTGATCCTCTATCCACTGAGCCAAACTGGTTAGGGCTCAATGCTTTTTTATAGGAAAAGACTCATTCTAATTTAAAAAGAAGAATATTAAATTAAAATCTCACCTGTCTCTTCTACATGGTAACTATCTTCAGTTTCTAGGAAAAAAATAACATTAAATCAATATTACTACTTTCATAAAGTGGCATGTATATATACTGTGTGTGTACATTCTGAATCTATTCTTATTGATTTTATTTTGAAGGTAAATAACTATTAAAATAAAACATGAATATATCAACAAAATGTCTGCCAAACACTCTCTTCTACTAGAACTACACCTAGAAATGACACACATTCTTGTCTTTGATCCACTCAACAACCCCACAAGTTGACAAACACCATAACCTGGGCTAAGGAGAGAGGATGAGACTGGCTGGAGTGACTCGGTGGTTGAGCATCAACATATGAACCAGGAGGTCACAGTTCGATTCCTCATCAGGGCATATGCCTGGGTTGTGGGCTTGATCCCCAGTGTTGGGCATGCAGGAGGCAGCCTATCAATGATTCTCTCTCATCATTGATATTTCTGGGAGGTCAGTGTTGATAACTTAACCCAGGCATCCCTGAGGTTAGCACAGGATCCTCACCCCTTGTGTGACCCTTGTTCATTTCACAGCTCTATGGAGTGTAAATATTTTCCATTTCTGAAAACTTTTAATATGTAGCTTTTAAATTCAAATAGAATTGATGTCCCAATTAAAGATTAGGGCAGAAATTTTATGACCTAATTATGGACTTTTTACAAGTGTTTCTTCCTACCCCCCAAGCTATATAACTCTTAACCTCAAAAATATCAAATGCCTCATGCTTTAGGTTATTTGAATGCCTTAACTGCATTCTGTTACATAAGCAGCATCTAAGACGCCCAAATTCTGTACAACTGTTAATGTTCCTGAGCCCTCTTGGAGGAAGAAGGCAGGGAGGAGGAGGTACCATCGCTGATACTATTACAGAGGTCCCCATTTTCGCCGCCTTGACTGGCCTCCAACAGGCCCCGCCCCCTTCCCTCTGGTCATGACCACACTGTGGTCTGTGTCTATGGGGAAACAATAATTTTAATTAAAGTTTTAGCTTCAATTTAAAAAAATAATTATAATTAAAAATTACCGGCTCTATTTTATTCTAAAAGCAAAAAAATGTTCTACCTTCCTGAAATGTTCCAGTTTCCAGCGACTCAAATCTGTCATCTGTCTCTCTCCCTACAAGGAAATCGTCATCTTCTGGTTGCTGTTCTCTTGCTGGTCTGTCCTCCTCCGGGTGTAGGTCTTCTCCTTGAAAAATGACAATGAAGGAAGAGACACAGGTGTACAGCAGGGCCCACAGCAGCGACCGACAGACACGAAGGCCCTTCTGAAGGGCACACCCTGGCCCTGGCTGCAGGGCATTCCCTGTCCCTCTTGGGGGTCCCTGCACATGCCAGCACCCACTTTGAATCTGTTCTCATTCTGGAATCTGTTCTCACACTCGCCAACTGCTGGGCCACCTGACAGGGGGACGGTCTTCTCTTGCTAGAACATGAACCCACCAAGGTCAGGCATCTCATGGAATCTGTTCACTAGGGATGCCCAGCACCTAGGACCTTGCCCAGCTATAGGAAGTGCTCAATAAGTATTTCCTGGGACTCCACCAAGATGGCGGCATAGGTAAACACCAGAGACTGCTGCCGCAAACAACCACTTCAAAAATACAACTAAAAGACGGAACGGACATCACCCAGAACCACAGGAAGGCTGGCTGAGGAGAGACTCTTCAACTAGAAGGAAAAATAACAGCACACCGAGGCTCAGAGGAGGCGCAGTGTGGAAAAAACTCAGGTGCGGAGGTGCGCGCGCAAAGCGGGCTGGTGGCTGAGAGCGCGGTTGTCGTTTTCGGTCAGGGGGGAGTCTCAGACTCTGAGCTCCAGATACGGGCGAATCGCTGGGGACTCGGACCCAAACGGGAGAAGCGGGAGTGTCTGGCATCAGTTGGAAGGCAGCTTTCCCTCCGAGGTTTGCAGCGGTTCCGGGGGTTCTGAGAAGCAGAGCCTCTGGGAACAGGACTGAGGGCACCATAACGGCTCCCTCCGCCCGCCCTGTTGAGCCCGCCCCGCCCAAGCCCTGCGCAGAGCCATTTGCCGGATCGCCGCAGGCAAAGGCTAGATTAGCGCCCCCCCAGAGGACAGAAGTTTTCCCACTGCAGCAGACACAGCTGATTCTCACAGCCAGTCGGCCTGGTGGTCAAATCCCTCTAGTATTAACTACAACAATCAAGGCTCAACTAGAACAAGACTGCGCACAAAGACCACTAGGGGGTGCACCAAGAAAGCATAAAAAATGCGGAGACAAAAAAACATGACAGAAATGGAGGATATAGAGCTAAAAAACGCAATTTTGAGGGCTTGCAATAAACTTCTGGAGAGCCTCACGAAAACTAATGAGACCCTCGATGCTATGATAAAGAAACAACTAGAAATTAAGCATACACGGTCGGAAATAAAGAATATTACACCCAATAGCAGACCAGAGGAGCGCAAGAATCAAGCCAAAGATTTGAAATGCGAAGAAGCAAAAAACACCCAACCGGAAAAGCAAAATGAAAAAAGAATCCGAAAATACGAAGATAGTGTAAGGAGCCTCTGGGACAGCTTCAAGCGTACCAACATCAGAATAATAGGGGTGCCAGAAGATGAGAGACAGCAAGATATTGAAAACCTATTTGAAGAAATAATGGCAGAAAACTTCCCCCACCTGGTGAAAGAAATGGACTTACAGGTCCAAGAAGCGCAGAGAACCCCAAACAAAAGGAATCCAAAGAGGACCACACCAAGACACATCATAATTAAAATGCCAAGAGCAAAAGACAAAGAGAGAATCTTAAAAGCAGCAAGAGAAAGAGACTCAATTACCTACAAGGGAATACCCATACGACTGTCAGCTGATTTCTCAACAGAAACTTTGCAGGCCAGAAGGGAATGGCAAGAAATATTCAAAGTGATGAATACCAAGAACCTACAACCAAGATTACTTTATCCAGCAAAGCTATCATTCAGAATTGAAGGTCAGATAAAGAGCTTCACAGATAAGGAAAAGCTAAAGGAGTTCATCACCACTAAACCAGTATTATACGAAATGCTGAAAGGTATCCTTTAAGAAGAGGAAGAAGAAAAAGGTAAAGATACAAATTGTGAACAACAAACATGCATCTATCAACAAGTGAATCTAAGAATCAAGTGAATAAATAATCTGATGTACAGAATGAACTGGTGATTATAATGAATCAGGGACATAGAAAGGGAATGGACTGACTATTCTTGGGGGGGAAAGGGGAATGGGAGATGCGGGAAGAAACTGGACAAAAATCGTGCACCTATGGATGAGGACAGTGGGGAACGGGGGGGAGGGGAGTTGGGGGGGGGGGGGAAGAGGAACAAATGTAATCTGAACAATAAAGATTTAAAAAAAAAATAAGTATTTCCTGAATGAATAAACACATTCATAAATATTAATATATTTGCCTCTTCAATCAGATCAGAGAAAAAGGCCACCCTGTGACCTTTCATTGAGAACTGACATAAAAGTCCATGTAACAATCTGAAATAACTCTATACTGACGTTCCACTGCAAAGGGCAGCCAGCCACCTATCTAAACCATATGGTAGGCCATCTGTATTGAGTCACAAGGATTACGTATACTTTGTATCTGAAGGTTCCTACATTTAGTCTTGAAGTTTTGCAAAGATGCCCCTTTCCTTTTCTGAGATTTTTATGATACATCGAACTGTTCTTCTTTTGTGTAGATGCTGGACAGGTGACTTTATTCCACTGAAATACGGTAAACCTTGTCATTACGGTATAAAAAAATCCTCCCCATAGCAACTGGGCATGGCTTCAAGCAGAATATGTCCCGTAGATAACATTCTAATCAAAGGACTTGGCTGTGCAGTGAGGTCTGGTGGTGAGGAGGGTGAGGTCTGGAATGTGTGGCTCCAGATTGGGGTTCTTCCACACCAGCTGTGTGACCCTGAGCAAGTTACGTAACTACTCTGTGCCTGAAATTTCTCTTCCATAAAAAGGAAGTAATAAGAGTACCTACATACAGCATTGTTGTGAGGATTAAAGCACTTAGAAAAATGCCTGGCCCATAAGTATTCAGGTGTTATTATTCTTGTTATAACTTTTAATGTCATCCTCTTTACAGTAATCACAATATTACTATTTCTACTGCTACTGAACTCTACCCCGAGATTGCAAGGTTGCCTTTGTTCCCTGACTTTTAATGAGGCACAGCGATGCTCTCAGGAGTTACTGAGTCACGTAGCCCATTTATGTTTCCTGTCTCCTCATCTGAGCCTGCTATAGTGTTTTTCCTCATTTCAGTTTTTGCTGTTCAGCAAACCCATTACCAACTCTCATTCCTATCACTAATTTTACGACCTTTTCTTCTTACCATATCCCCGTCCTTACTCTCGTTTTATGCAGCACAGTTTGATGGTTTTTACGGGAGCAGGATTAATCTCTCTCCACCTCACTCTTCACTGAAGGCCCTGTTCTCAGTGGGAACACGAACCAAACACCGCACACTCCCCGTGAGTCTCCTCTGCCGGCGACAGCCTGACACGAAGAAATCAGTTTCCTCGGGGCTGATCAGACTCCGGCCTTGCCATGCCCTCTGAGCATCAGGCCTCTGTGAGGTCGGCACCATCACCCCACCTTGAAGGATCGGAAACTGGAGAGTCTGCCAAAGCCACACAGCTAACAAGTGGCAGCTGCAGGACTTGACCCAGTAATGAAACAGAGTGATGGGGAAGAGTCCAGGATAGGGAGACTGAATTCCCCTTCCCCTCCATCACACACCCCAGCAGGAGATATAACAAGTGCAGAGGCCCACGGCAGGGATAGGCTTGGAATTACTAAGGAAAGAGAGGCCAGCTGGGCTAGAGAAAGTGACTGACAGAAGAGAGACTGGATCTGGGTGAGGCGCAGGGGCCAGGCCACATCAAACACAGGGTGCAGAGGAGCCAGAATGGATCAAGGACCCAACTGGATGCCACTGCAGTGGTCGTGGCCAGAGGTGACAGACGGCTGGCACAGCGCAGACACACACTGCAGGCAAGGCCATTGGGACCTGCTCAGGGAGCACATGGGAGAGGAGGGGAGGGGAGGGGACAGACATCAAGGAAGACCCCCTGGGTTTCAGCTTAAGCAACTAAGTGGAACAGTAGACCATTAACTAAAATATAAAAGGCTGAAATAAGAGCAAAAACATATTAGGGGGAGCGGGAGAAAAGCTGTGAGGTGGAGAGGAACCAGAAATTCAGTTTTAGGTACAATTTCAATCTAAGATACTCATAGAACATGCAAATGGAGACAGGTATGCAGCTGGGCTAACCAGGAGCTTGGACCAGAGCAGGGCTGCAGACACACCTGCAGAAGCGACACAAGAAGAAAAGCCATCGCCTACTTTCAAGGAGGAAGTAGAGATACAGACGAGAACAGACCCAAGACGAAGGCGTGTGGCAAGCAGCTCAGGTGCTGGATGGACCTGCTTTCTCCCTCCTCTGTCTGAATTCCCACACCCACCCACCCTTCCACTTTCTCTCTCCCCACCTCTGGCGACATTTAGTTTGATGAACCATCCCGATTCGCCGGGTCACCAGTGCCACCTCCCCTGAGGTCCCTGCGGCAAAGTCCCTCGAACCCCTTCTTTGCACTGCAGACAGACTGCAGGACATGCGACACCCCCGTGGTCTCAGTTACTTGGAATCAAGTAGGAATATCCTTTCCCTCAGGGCTCTCCACCTGCGCTCCCACGTGCCGCCACCCTCAACGGCTTTCCCATCCTCTTTTCCTCTGGACTTCCTTCCCACACGCCCTGTGCTTCCAACCCCTCTGACACCATGGGCCTGGCTCGGCACACACCACCCTCAGCTCCTACATCAGCATGTGGTTCCTCAGGAGGCCTCTGCTGCCCTCCAAGTGTGAGCCCCGCATGCATCCTCTTTCCCCATCACAGACTTACCTCGTTCTACCCAACTCGCTCATCTAAGACTGCATCTCCCATGGGCTCAAGTTTTAAAAAAGAGATGATGCAGGAAGGGAAAGCCTGGGCCTGCTCACACAGGCAGACGTGCGTGCAGGTGGAGTGTCTTCCCTGGCTGAGATGACACAGCAATGGAAGGACCGGGCTCCTGGACCCCCAGCAGCCAATGGCAAGACCTACAACTCCGCCAGGGCCCGTCTCCCCATCAGCACAGATGGAGCCACGTGGGATGCTGTGCCCTTCACCCGCTAACACCTAAGCCTGAAAGAGGCAGTTAATATGCTTGCCAAAGCCCAATTTAAATCATGGCAATTGTGTGTTTTTAAGACACAATTTTTTTCCTCGCAGCAAACCATCGGAAATATCAGGGTACCACATGTTCTGCCCCCTTCAAAGTTTCTTTGTGAGTTACGTTTTAAAATTGTACCCTCTGCATTTATGCAGGGATGCTTCAAGAAACAGTCATGAAACCCTAAAACCTTGGTTTCTAGAGTATCCTCTCATATTCTCCGTAGAGAAGTTCACATAAGGAATTTTTCAGATGTTAGCACTGGGCAAATGTTTTCTGTTCTCTAAGTAGATCACGTTAATTTCCTCTCTGATAACATGACCGACATAATTCAAAGCTGACCCGTCGTACTCTGGCGTCCCCCAAGCAGGCGGTGAAAGGTGAGGGTCGGCGATAGCACCCATAGCCCATGACAGCTTGTTGGCTGTGTCCTATTTTCTTCCTCCCTGTTCTTGATGTGCCTATCATTGGTCTCAATTTGATTCTGTATTCCTACCATTTCTTTATTGGATGTGTGCAAGAAGTTCCCTAATAGTAAGGTGGAATAAAACAAGTTTTGTGCATTTCAAAAATATTTGTCTTTCAATAATTTTTAAAAAAAAACAATTATTATTGAAATTTTAAAATAATGTCCAAGTCATTTAATTATTTCCCTATTTCAGTAATGCATGAGAAAACACACACACAGGTTTTAATTCATACCATGTTCTGTATAAACTGTTTGATGGTGAGAGGAATGGATTTCTTCTTGTACTTCATCTTCAACAGTCTGAGGTCCTAAAATAATTATAAGACATAACTAAGTGGAAAAGATCTAGACATTAATGTAGAACCTGAAATATGGCATCCAGGTATAAACATACATTCGAATGAATATATTGGGCTAATCAACTATACATCCTTTTCTTCAGTTGACCAGTTTTTTTCTATGTTGGCAAATATGGTAGATATTTCAAACTGGTTTTATTTTGACAGTAGATATAAATTTTTTAAGTCTTCATAAGATTTTAACACAAGAACACTAATTTGGGTTCAGATTTTTCTTTAAAAAATACCTCACTCAGAGCAAAATATTTCAGTTTCTAATGAACAAAATTTGTACTAATGATGGAATAAAGAAAATGGGAAAGGCAAAGCTTTCAGAAAGGAAAGTGCTGAGAAATAAAGATAAAACTGTGAGACAAGGTTAGTATGCATTAACGTACACTGTCAATGCGATCTACATTAATGCACAGGTCTTCCTTCCCTGACGTCAGAGAAAGGGCCCCGGCTGGTATGAGGACTGCGCTGGGCAGGGTTGGCCGACCACTCCCAGAAGTTGCCAGGAATCGTGAGTAAAAGACCTTACATTATAACTGACAATCCTTTCCGCTTTGGAGAACCCCGCCTGCCAGTCGGATTCATAGATTCAAGTAGATATCAATTACAAAGTGATCCACATAGTAGTGACATTCCGACACCACTGTGGTGCTTATCGGATTATCAAGTTTATTGCAACATCACACAACAAACCAGAAGCCATCATTACACTGACACTATGAAATCTATTTTGCTAATCACACTGCACAACCATTTCTAAAGCACAAGGCGTGGCTTCTAATCTTACAGATGTTTATATTTCACAAACCACTTTTAAACATAGTCCCATGGAACCACAGAGGAGCCTGCCCATCTCTATCCTCCCCTCAACATCCCTCACAAGGCCCGTGGCAGCTTCCTAACTGGCCTCCCGGTCTTACCGCCTTGCCCAGAGGACATAACGTAAGGAGGAGTGGGCGGTGGCAGTCTGATCCTCTGCTTAGCCTTTCCATGGCTCCTGTGCCAGAAGCGAGGAAAACCTAAGCTCTGCAGAACAGATCAGGGTCTAAGACCTCGGCCTGGGAGCCCTCACAGGCTCGGCAGCCCCTCTGCCACAGCACCGGTCTGAATGTGGGAGTGCACTGAACGATTTCACCTGCCCCTTGATTCTGTAATGCGCTTCCCTTTCCCTGGGGAGGGCTGGTAGAGGCAGAAGCCAGATGGAGAGTTAGTTCAAGGCTGATTGGAAAACAAGGAAAATGACTATAGATGCCTCTTTCAAACGCCTGGCGAGTACAGCCAGCAGAGGGACTGGAGCAGAGAGAGGGGGGTTATCGTATTGCATTTTAATGAGAGGTGTGTACCTATGTTTATGGAATAGGTGGTAGTCAGAGGAGAGAGAGAAGCTAAGTCAGACAAGAGGAAGGTGGAGAAGGCAACATTTACACTAAACCAAATATAGCCCAGAGGTTGAAAAGGATATGAGGTGGTGACAAACTCATAGACTTAGGAGGACACGTTATCAATCAGTACCATGCAAAGCGCAAAATATAAAAAAAAATTAAAGAATGAAAGCAAATGGCACCATTTCAGAGTAGGTCCTAGTTTTTCATTATAATTTATTTAGCACAAAGATCTAGGATGCTAAATCCAAATACACATTTAAATTATGTCTTAAAAAATCACTTTTGCCATGGTATGCTTATAGCAATTCTACTGGAATGGGAGGGAGACGGTAAATTCTCCTACAATTATGATTTGAACAAATTTAAAAATCAAATCAGCAAACTGATCTTAAAAGGAAGGAAGGAAATATTATTCATCAAAGTGATAAAATCAGGACTTCAAGTTGCTGGTAAATATGTGGTGTTATACCTAACACTTCCACTAGGTGGCAAAATGAAACCAAATATTTGAGGAGTAAATAAAAAATGTGCAGAAATTACTTTGTAATAAATATCTCAGCATAAAAAGGAAAGAGTAGTAATGGATTCAAATTTCATTTACCAACTTAAGAGATTTCAGCTTTCACCCCATGGGTGACTAAGATACACAGTACAGTATTTGAATTGATCTAGGAATTCATGAATATGTAAAACTTGCTTCAAAGATGCATGAGGGTGGGAAGCCTTTTAATGTAGAAAGGAGACTGTCATTGGGAGCTCAGGAGACCTACTCTGTTAAATAACGTGAGAGATGATGACTAACCATTGCACAATCTGTGTCTAACTTTCCTTTCAAGGTGATAAGGTACAGCAGTCCTGGAATTTGAATGGAGAAACACAGCATTTTGTTCCTGATGTTCGTGATCTTAGGCAGTGAGCAACCATCTCCCTGTGCCTTCGACTCTTGATCTCAGAAATTAAAATCATCCTTCGTAAGTTTTTATTAGAAGAAAACTAAATTTACTATAAAATTTCAGGGAAAGAATATTTCACAATGTGCAAACACTGTGAAACAAATTATGGGTAAAACATGATTCTGGAAACTGCAACCTGGGATTCCTGGCAGGCGGAGGTGCACGGGGTCAGAATACAGCAAAGCTTACCTGTTCGCCGGGGCCCCTGCTCCTCCGGCCGAGCGTGCGTCTCAGCCTCTTCTGGTGGCACTGTAGGCTTGAAGGCAGATCTTTCTTTAAGGCCTGCATTTTTATTCACAAAGTTAACTTGTTTGCTTTTGTTTTCTCTTTTTTGACATGTCAAACCAGGACAAATATTTTCAACCACCTCATCAATAGTGCAAGTCATTCAAAGGTTACAAGACTTTATTCTACACGAAAACATGGGTAGGTTAAACAACGGAAGTGGGAAAGCAGTTTGCTCTTTAATGTCACATGGGCCTTTCCCATCTCTACCAAAGTTGACCTTTCACTAAAAAAAATTAAAATAATAACTGTTTAAGTGTTCACGAATTTTTAAAATGTTAAGTCACGTCTGAACTTGCCAAACGCGGTTCAGTAGGAGTTCAAGCTCGTGTCTAGAAGTGACTAATGAATTTCTAAATCCTGAACTCTGAATTCAGGAAAAAGATAATTAAGATATCTTGGGCTTCCTATTGTTATTTGTGAGCACACTAATTTTGATTTACATATAAGTGTTTATTCTTCATGAAAACTGTAGTTAAAAGTGAGAAGAAATCATACATGACTACTTAACAATCTTCTAAAGGTAACAAAATCAATCACATTATTCCATAAGAGCTAACAGATACAGATTTAAAAGTTCTTTTTTATGCCTTAAGAAAAATAAAATGGTAAATTAACATGAATGCTGGTTTTGAAGGCGAAACCAGTCTAAAATATGTTATACTGAATTAGTCCTTGGATGTGCTATAGGTAGAACATTAAAATAGACCCTCCATTAAATGCAACTATTTAGAAAGCTGAACTAGCTAGGTTCAAGAGTGTGTGGATGCTGCATACCAAACCCTGGGCTCCTCACTACCTAACTGGGAACCATGTACCAACTTGAGGGGGGGGGGGGGGAGGGGGTAGGGAGGGCGTTCTGTGTCTGTCAAGAGCCTAAAGTGAACAGGTCAATTGAGAGGCATTTTTCTACCCTTAAGCACCTTTATAAATTCTTCAAGTACATATTCTATTGTAGTCCAGAAAATGCTCATTTAAATGTCTTTTACTCTTCTTTGATTTTTTTCTATTTTTCCTAATCATTCCCTTTTCTCTCTTCACTTTTCTCTAATTCACAAAACATACTCTCACCGTCCTCTCCCAAATCCTAAAGATGCTGAGACAGATACACAGAATCACACCTCATCATTTTATTTCCCGTAGTTATTTTCAACACCACTTACACAGAAATCATCCACTAGTAAAATAAACACCAGCACGTACCGCTGTGCTCTATCCCTGACCATAAAGTGACTTACAGCTATTTTATATACACAGATATCCACCGGTACTAAGTTTAGTTCAATTTCACAGGGTGGGGGGTAGGGTGGGGGGTGTTAAAGATGAAGGCCTATTAAAATACATCACAGTTTAAATGCCAAATTCAGGGCTGAAAACTCCCATGCCATTTTCCATTTAAATCATTCATTCTTACATCTCTCAAATGTTAACGGTGCAAGTATGGAACTATTCATTGCCAAGGTCTGCTGAATGAAGAGGATAAACCTTCAGGATCTTCAGAATCCTGGATTGCTGCTCTCAGAACCTCAGAAAACACCCGGCACATCGCAGGTGCTCAATACACACTTGCTGAAGGGCTGAACACACCCAATGGCTGTGACTCCCCCGGCTGTGGGGCCAGGCTCCTTCGCTGCACTACTGCGGTTTAGGGCTGCAAAGGTGGGAACAGGGGCTCATATAGATTTCCTCAATACTGTTTTCCAGATTCATACCTGTGCTCAGCACCCACTAGTACAGCAGCACAACCCTAGCTTGCCTGGGCCAGGCCCAGATGATTGCTATCTGTTGTCCTGGTGTAATTATTTCACTCTCAAAAGTATCTCAGTTTTTATGCAAAATTACAGGTGATTTTTCACTAATCCTATAGGTAGTACGTTTTCAACCTGTACTCCATAGGTTTCAATACGCAATAAAATTTTCCCACCAAACAACAAAGACTTGAACTGCCTT
The DNA here is from genome assembly GCF_000412655.1 of Myotis brandtii. Taxonomy (NCBI): domain Eukaryota; kingdom Metazoa; phylum Chordata; class Mammalia; order Chiroptera; family Vespertilionidae; genus Myotis; species Myotis brandtii. The sequence continues at coordinate 375,300 of NW_005363502.1, read as the reverse complement.
AAAATCCCCCCTATTGGATTTTGAGAAGAGCTTCATTTGAAAAAAAACAACAATTTCTTTGCTGAACGTGTTTGAAAACTACGAGGACACCAATATTCAGACATAAAATGCCCTTCCAGTCGGCTTCCTCTAAATCCACGTGGTAGTTATTTGTCTCTAAAATTGAAATTGTAAAAGGTGAAGGAAAATGACAGAAGAAAGCAAAAGCATATAACAAGAGCAAACATTTAGCAATTTTGTTTTCTGTCCAAAGTGGCAGGTGCGTTGTAAATTTATTGCTACCTGGCCACGGCTATTTTGCAGAAGTGAAATCAGCACCAAAATAAACAATATTGTAGCCCAAAGAAGCTGAGGATCATATTCACACATCTTCCCTAAACCTGTACAGTTCCTGAAATTTAACAGAAACACATTCCAGACTAATTCTTGCTTTGACAACCCACGTGGAAGAATTAGCCCTGCCATTTCCAAATATTTTTCTTGCCGCCCAAATCCACTTCAGCCCATGAGTCAGTGTTCTTCAGAGAACAGGGGTAAATCCACGTGTCATATACGATCTTAGGCCAAAAGTAAATAAGAAGAAGGAAATGCACATAAGGTCAAGGCACAATCAAAGAAGAGGTTTTCCAATTGGATTTATTATGAGGTACACAAAGTAAGGGCGGAGCAGTGAAATAGTCAACATTATATTATGAAATGAATGTATCAGTTCGGATGTTCCTGGGGCTCCATATATCAAAACACGAACTCACACAGGCTTGAGCAAGAAGGGACTTTATTATCCAGTTAAGAAGTGCCTGGCAGGCTGCTCACTCAGCACTGGCTTTGTCCTCAGGCTGCAATCCGGGCTCCCAGCTGCACGCTCCTCTTTCAGACAAGACGTGTCCAGAAGCAGAGGACACCCTGCTCTCCTGGCTCCTTCGCAGTCTCCCCTTTCAGTTTCAAAACCAGAACCCCCTCCCATTCCTACACCAGCAAGAGGAACAGGCTGACCACAGTTACCAACAGCTGAATTACCCAGAGCTGAATGAAGGCTGTGAGTCAACCACACAGCCCCTGTGTGATTTAGAAAATAAATGAATTCCCTTACAACATACCTTATTTTTAGCTCTTTGGGTACCTCTGATAAATTAAGAAACATTTTAAAATCATGTTTGTATTTAGGAAATTCATCATTTTTCCTCCGGTTTTATTTAAAAACGGAAGAAGTTATCTGAAACTCCATCTGACCACATGAGAAAGGATAAATGTACTTCCCCCCACCCCATATGTAAGGAAGTTTAAAACTTACTAAATTTTGCATATTGCATTTATTCACTCAACAAATATTTAGCACCTGCCAATGCAAGGTACTGTTCACCAATGAACATACAGAAAACAAGCCCACAAAACCCTAGCTCCCCCAGAGAGGGAACAATTATAAAAATAAGAAACACAAAATATTGAGAGTACATGGGATGGGAAGATGGGACGGGAAGAGTGAGACAGGGGGTGCCCCGCCCTGAGGGAGAGGGGGCGGGGCTATCTGTGCTAAGGTGATGAGGAAGGGGCACACTGATAAGACGTGGGCAGGTATGTCATTGCTGGAGTTACCATGGGGAAAAGTGCTCCAGGTAAGGTTTTGGCAAAACAAGTTCAAAATTCCTCAGCAGGTAGGATCCTGGGAGCCAGCAGACCCAGGGGGCTTCTGCAGCTGGAGTGAGCAAGGGTGGGGAGAGGTGTGAGAATCAGGGACCAAGGAGGCCCTTACTCTGAGTGAAAAAGAAAGATTTGCTTTTCATAAGAATTATATACAAAACACTTCCTCAATAAACTCTGGGAATTAGAAATAGTCTTATGCTTTACAGGATTTCATATACTTCGCCCATAAAAGCTAAGACATTTTAAAACTTCAGTTTATCAATCCTTGGTTCACTAAGCAGTGGTGTATGCATTGGTGGAGTTTTTGATGCTACCCATCGAGGTTACTCCAGCTGCTGTTATTTGTGAAGGGGAAAGGCTCAGGACTGTGACTGCTTCAAATGCAAGTAGTTTAAATCAATACATCCCAAGAACAACCCTCATACGGACATGAAACTTGATAAATATTCCAGGAAATCAATAAACCAGAAAGGCATGCATACTAATGGGACCATGGGGATCTGCGTTGTTGTTTCTGATTTTATAATCAGCAAAGACAGATGTTAGTAGGTATCCAACAGCAGTCCTATAACTTACCAAAACCTGAGGCTGCCAGGAACTGAGAGCTGCCCCCTGATGCACAACGAGATTCCCAGATTCAAAGCATCTTCATGCAACTCAAGATGGACAGATTTCAGAAAGAGGATGATGTCAACCTCAAAAAAATGAAACGTTCCAAAAAGCCTCCAAGAGCCTGGTTTCAAAACCAAGGAAAGGACTCCACGAAGATTAGAATGGAGTGGATTCCGCTTAACATCTTATAACACAGATGGAGTGTAGACGCTCGGGCCCATGAACCAAGAGGGCTGCCTTTAAAAGCCACTGGAACCCCATCCTGAGCACATTACCAGTGCCACAGCTTTCGTTTCCACATAGTACATTCCTACAAGGGCTTTAAGAATTTAAACCCAGCAAACACATCATTTCCCCCCACTAATTTATGTTTTTCTTTATTTCTTCTAAAGAAACAAATGTACTGCCCTCCCTGGGCACATACACACAAGCAGCATGAACATAGCTATAGGCAACTTCCAAGGTGGTTAAAACATTACTGAAGAAACTCCTGGGTTTTTCTTTTTTTAAAACAAGATATACTTCATCTTTTTAATATAATTTTATATGTTCACCATTCAACAAACATACAGTGAATGCCTATTATCATCAGCTACTATGATAGAGACTAAACACAAATCACAGTCTAGTAGCAAAGGCCAGGAATGAAGCACAGTGGTGGGCACGCAGTCCAACCACCTAGGAGAGGGTCAGAGAAAGTGCAAGTGCAGATGCGACGACACGGCTGGATCCTGGAAGGCAGGGAGAAGGTGGCCCACCACACAGGGTAGGCGTACCTTCTTGGCAGAGGGGAAGAGTGGGCAGAACTGGCAGTGGCTTATTTCACAGCATTGCACTGCAGGGACTGCAGCCACCATGACCATTTGTATCCCCAGTGCCAGGCACAGCCCCTGGTCAGCTGCAGATAGTCAGAATATTTGTGGAATAAATCTGTTGAATGAATCAATACACGGAACATGGGTTGTTTTATATAATTATCAAAAATCACACAGACACTTTAAGTGCATGACTTCCTCTAATCTTTTAGAACACAAGCCAAGTAATGTTTGAGGCAAGGAAGGAATAGTGGACAGACAGACTTCTATAATGTATAGATAATAAAGAGTGATAAATACATACATACAGTGAAATCAAATGAGGTTCTAAAATGAGAACAAAGGAAAGGAAAACAGGCCTTTCTGCTCTGTAGGGCCTACAAAACCGAAGCTTCTGCAGAAATTGATTTCTATGTGAAAATGGTGTGCAAACTGGTCATAAACATAGTGCATGTGGTTTACCAAGTGGAGGAGGTGGGGCGTGAGGCTGAAGGGTGCTACTGAGGGTTTTTCAGATCACCCCAAACAAGGTGGGTCACCCTTTAGTTTCCTAAAAACAAAACTTTCTCTTTAAATAAAACCAGGGGAAAGTGGAAAGAGCTTAACAACACAATAAACCTCAATTACCTGATAATTAAATGGTAGCATTCACCATATGACAATATTCTCTTATATTCCTCCAATTGTCTAAGATTATTCCTAACCAAGGATTGGAATGGCTCTGACTCTGAAATACCCATTTAGACCCATCCCACGCAACTCCTTGGATTTGCCCAGTAGCAAAATAGACTTGGGGTGAGAAGAGGAGGAGAAAACAAACTCCATAAACCAGCTGCATTTAGTGCAGGTGAAGTACAGGATATAGGGAGTCACTGCTCAACCTGACCTGCACCTGTTCCCCTTCTTCAGGTACAGGACCCTAGTTTTCTGCTAGGAAGCTGGTTTTCCTTCACCACACAGTTTTAAGAGAGGGAACTCACATGACCCTGGTCTTGCCAAGCACAGCTTTGTAACCCTATCCTACCCCCCACCCCCAATCTACAGGCTGTGAGTTGAATGTGAGCCCACGTGACTCATTCTGGGGCAGGCTGCTTGAGAAGGAAGCCAACACTCGGAGGGGCCAGGGATGTTGGAGAACCTACATCCAGCATAACCCACGGTGACTCCTGGGCTTCACAATTATGTGATCCAGTCAAGGTTTGTTTTTTGCCCACATGAGCTGATGTGAATGGATTCACACATATAATGAAAAGAAATATGAATAATAAATAAACTTACAAGTAAAACTACGTTTGCTCCTAATATCTTGAGGAAGAATGATGAAGGCCTTTTTCTACAGAAACACTGAGACTTGCAGAACTGAATTATTAGAAATTTATAGTTTTTGTGGATTGGAGTAGAAAACCTCTAAAGACCATAAACTGCTTCTAGAATACCATGTTCCAAGTAAAAAGCAAATTTGTAAATAAATTTTTCATCATGAGTCTGGTTATAAAATTTCTGGATTATACCATATACTTTAGAGTATATAGTTAATTATTTCACAACTTTTGTCTAGCTTTACATTTCATATCTTGTATTTTCATGCTGTAGCAGTACCCTTTAAATCACAGAGCATTCTTACAGCTTTACACATACGTAACGTTTATAATTACTGTTATTTGCCCTCTCAATTCTCTCAGTAGAACAAATCAGGTCCCATGTAACACTACCTAGTTCTCATAGCCACCCTGAGGGGAAGGTGTTATCTTAAACTTACAAATGAGGAAAACCAGCATCACCAAGATGCATTTTATAGTGAAATTATCCTGGTAATTAATTTGGAGAACTGTTACCAATGGGCATTAAGAGAAAAAGGAATGGTGGAGGACACGGGAGAAAGGAACCAAAGTCAGTAGGCATGTAGTTTAATTCACCAGACCCATTTCATGGACTATGACGTTACAGTTAGCGTAAGACATTTAAAATGAAAAATCGTTCTTGTTTACTACAGTTCTTTCACCCCCAATCTACAGGCTGTGAGTTGAACGTGAACCCACGTGACTCATTCTGGGGCAGGCTGCTTGAGAAGGAAGCCAACACTCGGAGGGGCCAGGGATGTTGGAGAACCTACATCCAGCATAACCCACGGTGACTCCTGGGCTTCACAATTATGTGATCCAGTCAAGGTTTGTTTTTTGCCCACATGAGCTGATGTGAACGGATTCACACATATAATGAAAAGAAATATGAATAATAAATAAACTTACAAGTAAAACTACGTTTGCTCCTAATATCTTGAGGAAGAATGATGAAGGCCTTTTTCTACAGAAACACTGAGACTTGCAGAACTGAATTATTAGAAATTTATAGTTTTTGTTGATTTGGGGTAGAAAACCTCTAAAGACCATAAACTGCTTCTAGAATACCATGTTCCAAGTAAAAAGCAAATTTGTAAATAAATTTTTCATCATGAGTCTGGTTATAAAATTTCCGGATTATACCATATACTTTAGAGTACAGTTAATTATTTCACAACTTTTGTCTAGCTTTACATTCATATCTTGTATTTTCATGCTTGTAGCAGTACCCTTTAAACCACAGAGCATTCTTATAGCTTTACACATACGTAACGTTTATAATTACTGTTATTTGCCCTCTCAATTCTCTCAGTAGAACAAATCAGGTCCCATGTAACACTACCTAGTTCTCATAGCCACCCTGAGGGGAAGGTGTTATCTTAAACTTACAAATGAGGAAAACCAGCATCACCAAGATGCATTTTATAGTGAAATTATCCTGGTAATTAATTTGGAGAACTGTTACCAATGGGCATTAAGAGAAAAAGGAATGGTGGAGGACACGGGAGAAAGGAACCAAAGTCAGTAGGCATGTAGTTTAATTCACCAGACCCATTTCATGGACTATGACGTTACAGTTAGCGTAAGACATTTAAAATGAAAAATCGTTCTTGTTTACTACCGTTCTTTTGTAGTGGAAGTTTAAAGAGTCCTTATTATCCAAGTACCTCTAAAATTACAAAGTGATCATGATACTATAAAATATTCTCTATGAATTAATCACAGAATTAGTCCCCTGGATTAACCCAAGCATTCATGTGGACTGACTTATGTCAATCCTTTACTAGTCTCTCTGTCATTGTGAAATGTTGAGCCCTCTCTCTACATAATGCAAATCACCTATAAAGTAAAACTGAAACTCCTGTGTGGCTCAGTGGTTGAGCATAGACCTATGAACCAGGAGGCCATGGTTCAATGTCTGGGTTGTGGGCTCAATCTCCAGTAGGGTGCATGCAGGAGGCAGCTGATCAATGATTCTCTCCTCATTGATGTTTCTCCCTCTCCCTTCCTCTCTCTCTAAAATCAATAAAAACATTTTTTAAAAAGGCACACAATACTTTTAGAAACATCTGTTCACTCATTTCCAACATGAAGTATCTTTAATTAGATCAAAATACCTGTTTTTAAGCTCTTCATAAGGAAAGATGAATAATTATTTTTTAAGTAAAAATCTTTGTGGCAGCAGTTTTAATTGTTACAACAAATCAGGGTGCTCTTAATTCAGTAACTACATTTTACAGTAGTCACAATTAGAGATTTAAGAACTCATGCACAGAATAGGACAAACCATTTGTAAAAATGCATTCAAAGTGAAATTTCATTTTATTAAATGCTTTCTTAACTGAATTCTGACCTTTACTTAGATCTCAAATTTATAACCCCTTAGAAATGGTAAACAATTATGACACAATCAAATATGAAAAAATATATGGTAGTCCACCAAAGTAACTAAAAAAACTGATATAAAATGAAAGGCTATCCTAATTTGAATAATTAAAGCCTTTCTAAGACTATTCTGAGTCTGTAAAGATATAAATAAAAGTGTTCTAAAATGATTCTTCTAAATAAAATTCTCTTTCTTCATGACTGTATGGAGACCCCAGGACAGTGTGTCTGGCACAGTACTTATTGGGTGACAGGAGATGGGGCAGGACTAGTGGAAAAGAGAGAGGTAGCGGAGGAGGGCTAAGGAGTGAGGAGGCTTGGAGAAATGAAGAAAGGGGTGAAGCAGATAGATTTCATAGGAGAGAGATGGGAGGAGAAGGGAAGGCTGAATTAATCTGGGAAGAGCCTGAGGAAAGGGTAGCCCCTGATGAGACAAGGAGGTGGGGGACTAGAGCCTAGGGAGGGAGGAATGCTGGGATGTCACCTGAGCTTGAGGAAGTTCCTGGGAAGAGAAAGGATGGGGGAGGGGGTGGGGGATGAAAGGGAAGCAGAAAGGAGGAGAAGGAAGAGGAGGAGGAGGAAAACCAAGAGCAAATAGAGAAAGATGGTAACTTCTTACCTACCTGACTATGTATCATCCCTAAAAGTTACGTCACTCTGCATATAAACACCATTTAAAACCTTAATATTCTTATTCAACTCCAATGAAAGTATTCAATATATTAATAAGTTCATTATAATTCATATTATAAATATACATTTATCTGGATACATGATCAATAAATTAATAAAAATAGAATGCTATTACATCACATTTTTATTACATATTTTTAAAGCTTCATCTTTTATATTTAGAAGCATTCGACAGGGTACTGAAATTTCGAAGAATTTACTTGCTGAGCACCAATAAAGACAGTCAATGGCTAACACACACATCTTCCCCTCCAGAGCGATACTTCATTTACTACGCCCTGAGCAGCAAAATTGGTGAAGAACATCACCAGGCCCTAGGCGATGATGTCCGAGCTCTAGTTCTTTCTTTTCTGGTTATTTCCCTTCTCTCTCTCTAAAATCAATAAAAACATTTTTTAAAAAGGCACACAATACTTTTAGAAACATCTGTTCACTCATTTCCAACATGAAGTATCTTTAATTAGATCAAAATACCTGTTTTTAAGCTCTTCATAAGGAAAGATGAATAATTATTTTTTAAGTAAAAATCTTTGTGGCAGCAGTTTTAATTGTTACAACAAATCAGGGTGCTCTTAATTCAGTAACTACATTTTACAGTAGTCACAATTAGAGATTTAAGAACTCATGCACAGAATAGGACAAACCATTCGTAAAAATGCATTCAAAGTGAAATTTCATTTTATTAAATGCTTTCTTAACTGAATTCTGACCTTTAGTTAGATCTCAAATTTATAACCCCTTAGAAATATGGTAAACAATTATGATACAATCAAATATGAAAAAATATATGGTATTCCACCAAAATAACTAAAAAAACTGATATAAAATGAAAGGCTATCCTAATTTGAATAATTAAAGCCTTTCTAAGACTATTCTGAGTCTGTAAAGATATAAATAAAAGTGTTCTAAAATGATTCTTCTAAATAAAATTCTCTTTCTTCATGACTGTATGGAGACCCCAGGACAGTGTGTCTGGCACAGTACTTATTGGGTGACAGGAGATGGGGCAGGACTAGTGGAAAAGAGAGAGGTAGCAGAGGAGGGCTAAGGAGTGAGGAGGCTTGGAGAAATGAAGAAAGGGGTGAAGCAGATAGATTTCATAGGAGTGAGATGGGAGGAGAAGGGAAGGCTGAATTAATCTGGGAAGAGCCTGAGGAAAGGGTAGCCCCTGATGAGACAAGGAGGTGGGGGACTAGAGCCTAGGGAGGGAGGAATGCTGGGATGTCACCTGAGCTTGAGGAAGTTCCTGGGAAGAGAAAGGATGGGGGAGGGGGTGGGGGATGAAAGGGAAGCAGAAAGGAGGAGAAGGAAGAGGAGGAGGAGGAAAACCAAGAGCAAATAGAGAAAGATGGTAACTTCTTACCTACCTGACTATGTATCATCCCTAAAAGTTACGTCACTCTGCATATAAACACCATTTAAAACCTTAATATTCTTATTCAACTCCAATGAAAGTATTCAATATATTAATAAGTTCATTATAATTCATATTATAAATATACATTTATCTGGATACATGATCAATAAATTAATAAAAATAGAATGCTATTACATCACATTTTTATTACATATTTTTAAAGCTTCATCTTTTATATTTAGAAGCATTCGACAGGGTACTGAAATTTCGAAGAATTTACTTGCTGAGCACCAATAAAGACAGTCAATGGCTAACACACACATCTTCCCCTCCAGAGCGATACTTCATTTACTGCGCCCTGAGCAGCAAATCAAATCGCGGTGAAGAACATCACCAGGCCCTGGGCGATGATGTCAGAGCTCTAGTTCTTTCTTTTCTGGTTATTTCCCTTTAGGAAAGGGTAGCCCCTGATGAGACAAGGAGGTGGGGGACTAGAGCCTAGGGAGGGAGGAATGCTGGGATGTCACCTGAGCTTGAGGAAGTTCCTGGGAAGAGAAAGGATGGGGGAGGGGGTGGGGGATGAAAGGGAAGCAGAAAGGAGGAGAAGGAAGAGGAGGAGGAGGAAAACCAAGAGCAAATAGAGAAAGATGGTAACTTCTTACCTACCTGACTATGTATCATCCCTAAAAGTTACGTCACTCTGCATATAAACACCATTTAAAACCTTAATATTCTTATTCAACTCCAATGAAAGTATTCAATATATTAATAAGTTCATTATAATTCATATTATAAATATACATTTATCTGGATACATGATCAATAAATTAATAAAAATAGAATGCTATTACATCACATTTTTATTACATATTTTTAAAGCTTCATCTTTTATATTTAGAAGCATTCGACAGGGTACTGAAATTTCGAAGAATTTACTTGCTGAGCACCAATAAAGACAGTCAATGGCTAACACACACATCTTCCCCTCCAGAGCGATACTTCATTTACTACGCCCTGAGCAGCAAAATTGGTGAAGAACATCACCAGGCCCTAGGCGATGATGTCCGAGCTCTAGTTCTTTCTTTTCTGGTTATTTCCCTTCGCTACCTGCGCCTGTTTAGTAGAACTTCTTCCTTCCTTTTTTTCATCTTTGTCTCTGGATGTCGTTTTACTAGAAACATCCTTTATATTTGTCGATTTTTTCTTATCTTCCTTGCTTTTAGGACCTTTATCTGGTCCCACTTTCTCCTTTTCTCTGTCCTTTTTACTCTTAGGAGACTCTTTCCTGGATGTATCGGAATCGGCGATTTTCTTAGCCTTCCGGTCATCCTCTTTTTCCTTCTTCCCCCTTTTTCTCTCTTCATTCTTACTCTCCTTCCTCGACTCGGGCTTCTCCTTCTCCTTCTTGGACTCTTCTTTAGTGAGTTCTTTCACAGTCAAGTTATCCAATCAAAGGGAAAAATGTTTACTGAATCTCTTAATGCATAGAACAGATGCTTAGTGCAAAAGTATTGTCTTTCTTTAAATCTCCCCCCACACATAAATGACTTTAATACACTAGGTTTAAGCTGGTTAAAAACAGATGCTAAAATCTATGAAGTATCGGCTATAAAAGAAATTCTAGAAACTTGCTGTCATATTTTCCAGCTTAAAATATGGTATGCTGTGTCTTAAAACAAGGTTAACATGCAATATTATTCAAATGAGTGTATCCAGAAAGGCAGCACTTTGCAGTGTTAACAACTCACATCTCACAACTGTAACGACATCATTAAAGGAACACTGACAATATAAGAACAAATTTTCTGTAACTTGTATTTGTACAAAGATAATGTAAAAATTTTTAGCTCTAACAAAAAATTATGTTCTTAAAATATTTGTGCTATTAACCCTTGAAAACCATTAAATTGGATTTAATTTTTTTAACTAAGAAAAATACAATATCCATGAGTATAAAATTTAAAAGTCATTATCTATTGTATCAAAATGATAATTAGAATTTCTTTTCTACTCACATTCAATATTATGAAATCAGTATTCCTTTAAAATATTTCCTGTTAGTTTATGTAGAACCACTCAAGCCAGCATATATATGTTGTCCATGCTCTGAGGGAAGAGAGCAATTCAATGGAAACTCCAAATCTCGTGTGAGACACTGCTTTCTATTTTCTTTATGGAAAGTTGAATAGTGCCGCTAGCCAAAGGTCTGAATTTCACCTCGTGCTCTCTCATTAGGAAATCATAAGAGAAGCAGGTTTTTACGGCACATTGTAGCATTTAAGCAGAAACAAAGAACATAAAAGACTTCTCTAATATAACAAAATGTGGAAGATGTTTTTGCCCACCAAAATTATGTAAAACTCACACCGCACAAAATGTTACTCAATTCTTCCTGAACATCTGAATAAAATCTTGTAAAAAATGCAAAATAGCAGTCACAGAGAACCAGCCATCCAAGTCCTCATCCTACTTCAGTGCTGTTCACAGAGCAGCACAGGTGACGACACTGCAAGAGCCATGCTGTCAGGTCTTATTCTGCACAGGTCTTTAAGGCATTAAACCTTTCATGTTTAACGGGCCTCACCAGGGCAAGAAGTAAAATTACACTTTTTTGGCCATTTATTTTGTAATTATTTATGTAAGAATGGAATGGTGAAAATTCTGTTTTCTTCCCAGAAACTATTCAGGTGAGATACAAAGTTAAAACGTTAAAATAGCCTAACCTTAAGATTAAAATACAAATCACAAAAGCCTGCAACTCACACAGTGTAAGTTTCACCTGTTAATGTTTCACTGCCCCCCCCCCAAAAAATGAACACACTACAAATATGCCAAGCACTTAGACACAAAAGAATATTACAAATTTATAAAGAAAAACATGCAATGCCCCCAAGCCCCTCTCTGGGAAGAACATAAATATTTGCCTGTGAACAAGCAACACCAGAGAGATATAAAATAAACTGTAATAATAAGCCGTTAGCCTATATAGAATGGTTCACAGGTACAATCACTTCTAAAGAATTCAAAGAGTAAACGTGGCAAATCCTATACCAACATAATACAGTGCTCCAGATTACACATTTAAGTTCATTTTACTGAAAACTACAAGTTTGCTCGCACTAGCTTTTATTGCGCCCTATGAAAACTCATCAGAGCTTTTGGAGAAATGAAATCAATCACTGATGATTTTATTTTATTTTTTTCCCAATAGTAATTTAAAAATTCAAACTAAGTAAGGTTTTAGGATGGAGGGTAGAAATTGTATATATAAATTTATACACAGTATAACAAATATCATGATAGTGTTATATATGTTCTTAATTTGAAGACTTACGAAGTTTGATGATATTGAAAGAAAATTACTTAGTATTATAGGCTTGAGGCAGAAAAAATTTTAATGAGGTCTTGATAAAACTACTTATGACCAAAGGTGAACTCAAAACCAAAAAGCAATAATGTTTAGCATTAGTAGCTGCATTTACGTAACTTATTTAGAAAATGCCATGCATTTAACTTGACTCACTCAAGGCTAATTTCAAAAACAGAAAATACCTTTAGCCTTAGTTTTTCTCTTGGCTACCCCACCGGGTCCTTCTGTTGATATTTATAAGATGAAAATAGGTTATAAACAAAATATTAAGGTAAGTAAAAATTAAGTATCTATAAAATAGTTAAAATCCATGTGTCTGTGAAACAGAAGTTAAATTCACCATTTTAAAAAATACACTCCTTCAACATATGTACATCTATCATGTATGTCATTTTGGAACCTTACTTTCACTATTTATAAGAGAAAAAAATCATTATAATCAGCCAATGATGTAGTCAACTTCACAACTTGCCTTAGACGTGGGAAAACTGTTGGCTTTGGAGATGTCTAATTCCCACGGGGAATGGTGCTTCCATCTCAGTGGGGCATGGAAGTCAGTAGACTCCGCTCAGTGATGCAGACGATCAATTACAAGCACCAAGCATGAAAGGACCTGCGGAATTTACTTCCCCACCCAATCATCACTGCCATCCCCCAAAAGGGTAGTGTATTTTAATAGAATTTTTTCTTTACTATTTGAGTAATCATTGGTTTTTCCTCATAGTTTCAAACTTTATTTAAAACTTACACCAGAGCCTGTCCAGTGTTGCTCAGTGGTTGAGTCAACTTATGAACCAAGCAATCACAGTTCGATTCCCGGTCAGGGCACATGCCCAAGTTGCGTGCTCGCTCCCCACTAGGGGGCATGCAGGAGGCAGCCAATCAATGACTCTCTCTCATCATTGATGTTTCTGTCTCTGTCTCCCTCTCTCTTCCTCTCTGAAATCAATAAAAATATTTAAAAACAAACAAACAAACAAACAAAATTGAGGTTGTCCATGTGAGAATGGTAATTTATTTTGGTTGAACTATCCACATCATCGCCCTCGGGGGAAAGATGTATTAGTTCTATCTTACCACTGCCTACATTTAAAAAAAAAAAAAAAGTGAATTAACTGTTCCATGTGGGAATTAACTTTTCCCGTTTGGATACAAATCCTTTCCATATCCGTCCAATTACCTGATATACATACACAACCATAGTCAGTGTGTGATGACAATTATTTTCCCAGAAAAACCTGATTCTTTCCTAAACGCTACTGAAAACAGCATGTTACTACCTGAGATACTAAATGCTTTCCTGGACCACTCCACATGAAAATTTATTTCACAATAAAATATCAAGTGTATTCTTATAATGCCAATTTCTAAATGTGTGGGCATTATCCCAGGTGGAAAGTAAATCAGCATAAATCACTTGAATGCACTTTTAGTGATGCTAATGTCCCCTCCTGACTTCCGCAGGTTCTGAAATGCAGCCCTGGATTCCCTTACAAAACAGAGTGGTGAAAATCAGGCTCCCCACCCTCCAACCCCACTTTGGTCAAAAGAATTATACTGGTGAAAAAGCTAAAGGGTTTTAGTAACAAACTAAAATACCAGATTGCTATCAGATTAATGAAACAGGAAAACTAATAAGTACTTAAAACTTTTCCCGTTTGGGTATAAATCCTTATAATGGTACAAAGTAACAATGTGCGATGTACTGTGTAAAATTCCAAAGCATCAATTTAAGCTACCTTTTCTAAACTTCAAGAATGTAGTCAATAATTTTGCAATATTTTTGACATGACAAATATTGAGCTAATAATTTAAGCCAGAATTATCATATTCAGTATCTGAAGGAAATAGTATAGATATGAAAGAAAACACAGCACTTGGAAAAGAGGAAATTAACAGAGAAGCCCCTATGCATTGAAGAATAGAGAGAAAAGTCAATAAAATGCAATGTTCTAAAAACTAAAGGAGCAGTTTTGGGAAGGAAGGCATGAACAAAGGTTTAGAATGAGGACACTACTAAATTAAGTTAATTATTAAATGTCCCATAAGGGTCTCCAGATTAGTTTTATAAGCAGTTCCAGCGGTGGTCACATTGCAGTGATGAAAAACTATAGGTGGAAAGGTGAGCAAAACCCAGAGTTCTCATGAGGACTGCTCTTAACTCCTTAGAACAGCGGTTCTCAACCTGTGGGTCGCGACCCCTTTGGGGGTCGAACGACCCTTTCACAGGGGTCGCCTAAGACCATCGGAAAACACATATATAATTACATATTGTTTTTGTGATTAATCACTATGCTTTAATTATGTTCAATTTGTAACAATGAAATTGGGGGTCACCACAACATGAGGAACTGTATTAAACGGTCGCGGCATTAGGAAGGTTGAGAACCACTGCCCTAGAAGAAAACTGATCATACAAGTATTTTCCCAAGATTCTCTGGGGCGCGGGGGGGAGGTGCGGGGACGGGGCACAAAAGGAATAAGATTTTGAAGAATTTCATCTGTGTTCCTATGCACTGAAGGCTAGAGGAAACAAAAGCATACCTATAGCTAAAAAAAAAAATGAGTCAATGAGGAAGGGGAGAAATGATGAGGACAGATGGAGCGGACACATGAGAAAAGGTTGACTTCGGAAACCAGAAGATGCCACATCTGAAAAAATGACCAACGAGAGAGGAAACTGATTCAAACAATTATACGAGTAAATGCCATACAGTGTAAGGAAAGGAAGATAATGGAACCCAAGGCAAGGTAGACTACCTTGGTAAAGCAAAAGCAAAATCATCTCCACAGAGGATGGAAGATGGACAAGCATGGAAGGTCTGAATACCCACTGAAGAGAAGAACTGGCACAGCAGAGAGCACCTCACAGAGGTTAACTCAGGTAAATCTACAACAGCTCTTTTCCAACAACAGCGCGAAGCCCACTGGTGGAGAAGGGTCAGAGGTGACCCAGGACTGATGACAGCATGAAGAGGGGGAACAATTACAAATGTGGGAAGTAGAGAAGTGGCCCCAGAAAAAAGCACACGGCATGTATGTAAGACTTTGCTTTATATGATTCCTAATTCTAGGCAAAATGAATCTTTTATCATTTGTAACTATGGTGGATATGGACTCTCTTTACAGGGTCAACAATCAACAAGTGCACCCTATTTTTCCAGGGGGAAAACAGAACAACCCCATCAAAAATAAAAATTCATGATAATACAATAACTCCTTAAAAATGATTTCCAAGTAGTATGGAGAACATTATATCAATTAGAGATAGACAAGGAATTCTGTAATCCATTTGGGTAAGAGTTCTTTTATGGATAGAATCTATTTCCATTGAAAGCAGTCATCAAAGAAGCAGTAGGATGTGGTTACAGTCAAAGAGAATGACCAAAAAAAAAAAATCACCATGTTGTTTACTTCCTTTTTGTCCTGTATGTTTATTCTGACGGTTTCTAAGTGACTAGGGTTGACTATTTGGGAAAAAGGTCTAATATTCTTCCCTTAGAACATGAAGGAGTTGCCTAAAGGTAATAATATTATTTTGGCAATAATCTCAGTGCCACATGAAATGTTCTGTATGAAATTACAATGCTCAATCAAGCCAATGGTTGGGCCTGGGCTCCCACACATGCGATAGATATAATTTTAGAAGACTGGTTTCATTACAGAAACCTACTGCAGAATTTCAGAGAGTTGGCCACAGAATTCATAGGCTAGGTATCACTTTTTACTTAGGCCATTTCAGTCACTCCCACAGCCCCTGTGAGTCACTCTGATCCTCGGCTTCTCATCTTCCTCCTTCCCATACTGAAGCATCCTAATTTATTTCAACATTGATTAAAGATAGCAAAAAGAGGCCCAAACACCTCAGTAAAGGTCCTGTGAACTGGGGAGGCTGTTGCTCTAGAACGGATGTCTACTTTTGGTAAAATGCATATCACTACACCAATTTCCTTTGTATTTTTAAATAGCTGGTACATCTATATTATCACAGACATTTTTTTTTAAAGGAAGCTGTAAACCTCACAACCTTCTATGATAAGTAGGGAAGGGAGGATTAGAATATAACAGAACTGAAAGACTAGATTTAGAAAGGGATTACAGCCAGAGTTTGAATAAAGATAAAAAGCAGATTCAAATACAAACGAAATATCAGGAAGATCACCTGAAGACCTCTGTTACAATAGGTCAGTTTGTGTGAACTTCAAAAGGTCATTTGTCCTAAAAAAAATATGTCTAATAATTGTTTCACTTATTTAAACTGGTTTAAAAAAGAAAGAAACACCAAAGTGTTTTATTATACAACTAGAGGCCCGGTGCACAAAATTTGTGCACTGGAGGGGGGGGGGGCCCTCAGCCCAGCCTGTGCCCTCTTACAGTCCGGGACCCCTCACTCCTTACCACCCGCCTGCTCACTGCTCCTCAGTGCTGCTATGGAGGCAGGAGAGGCTCCCACCACCGCCTTTGCTGCACTTGCCAGCCGAGAGCCCGGCTTCTGGCTGAGCGGTGTTCCCCCTGTGGGAGTGCACTGACCACCAGGAGGCGGCTCCTGCATTGAGCATCTGTCCCGATGGTCAGTGCGCATCATAGCGACCAGTCATTCTGCGGTTCAATTGATTTGCATATTAGGCTTTTATTATATAGAATAGGTGACTCCTGGGGTTCTCACTCACCAGGGCTAACCCCAGCAAATATTTAATAAGCATTGTATATTAGGCTCAGCTTTGAAGAGAAATTCAAATGAAATCTAAGACCTGACTCCTAACTGCAAGGAGTTCACAGTTTAGCTAATACCTATCCTATGCAATAGGTGGTTAACTCACGGAATAACCGAGGCAGAGAATGTTTCATCAATCAATTTGTGATAATAGTCTGAGTCCCTGAATTTCATTAAAAACCTCCAATTATGCACTGTGATCAAAGAAAATTCCACAGCCCCACAGCAGAAAATGTCTTACTTGTTTTATAAACCAGAATCTCATTCAGCAAGAGTCACTTGAGTATGAATCCCGAAAAGGTGTAACTGCTGACTGCACAAATTAAGAATAACTGTCTATGCCTATATCTGCTTTTGATCATTCTTCTAAGTTATAAACATCAGGACAGACAAGGAAACGTTTTGCTCAGTGTAGCTAATGATAAAGGAAAACAAACCAGAACTCAAGCAGAAAAAGGTTTCTTACATGTGTGGACACAGCTCTGAGACAGGGAGGCAGTTTCCGGAACACGGAGTGGAGCGCGAGATGAAAGGCTGGCTCCCCGCATCCCACCATGTCCCAGGCTCTGCGTGAGTCTCACGGCAGCAAGCTGGCAGCCAGGCCTCGAAATGTAATCAATTAGATCAGCACGGAGAAGACGCATCTCCAACTCAACACCCACCACTCATGACCCAGGGAGAATCAGGGCTGAAAGAAGCTGAAGCACAGGAAAAAAAAAACCCCGAGTGCCACTGCCTCATGCCTGCGCCGAACTCCAGGAAACCCAGCGCCTTTCCGTTGGACAAACGGCAGGGCGTGTGAAGAAGTGAGAGGGCCGCCCTGAGGAGACGCTGCATGTGAATACAGAGCATGCTCCACAAAGTTCCTGTGGCTGTTCAAAATCGGAATAGCGGAGAACTACAGCACAACTTAAAATTCTATAAATGAATATTCCAATGTACAGAATACAATTTTTCCTTTTAAAGTAAGTTCCTCAGTGTAAACTGGGAAAGTATATTATGAAACAGAAAAGTATACAATAAATCCTTAGACAATTAAGACTTACAGCATACGTAGGGTGTCCTAAAAATGTATACACAATTTGAATAATTATCAATTCCAATAGGTTAAATCTGAAAACAAAGAAACATCAATTGAGCTCCCAGCTGTTAAAGTGTGTCTACATTTTTGGGGAGCACCCTGTGCAATAAATAAAATATAAGTGAGGCCATTTTGATCAGCTTCAAAATTCTCTATACCAGTTTTGCAAACAACTATTTTCTCTCACCAAAATAAGCCTTTGGCACAAGTTGAAGGAGTCACAGAAGTCAGGGGTTCAGCAGCTACCTGGATTCTACCTTCCTCTGAGGCTTTCAAAGGAGCCGATTAAAGGGACACTAGATAAACAGCAAATTATGATCTCACACCCTTATTTTTCACTTACAAAAATAAAATAAAGCATAATTAATTTCTGTACATATGTGTTAGTATCATGCAAAAAAAAAGTCTGTTAAGAAATTAATGATTCCAAATATTTTTAAATACACACATTTAATTATTTACTTGTTATAAACTGTTCAAACATCTTATAGAGTTAGTAGTAATGAAGCATTAAGAAATAAGACTGCTTTAAAAAAATACACCCTCAGACATTTGGCTAAAAGGATGTCATCAAGAGTGAGGCCTAAAAAAGAATGTTTTTGAATTTAAACCTAATGAACTTTGATATTTCACAGTCATATTGAAGTGGAAGACCCATTAAGTATGGGCAAACACTGCATGAACTTTAAGAAAGGACATTATTAAATCACACTCATTAATTCCTGAATATTAACATTCCAAAGTCAGAAGCTTTAGACCATGCATGTCAAACTCGTGGCCCGCAGGCACAGTCATATCGAAGTGGAAGACCCATTAAGTATGGGCAAACACTGCATGAACTTTAAGAAAGGACATTATTAAATCACACTCATTAATTCCTGAATATTAACATTCCAAAGTCAGAAGCTTTAGACCATGCATGTCAAACTCCTGGCCCGCAGGCCGCATGCCTTGTTTATTTGGCCCATGTTAGTCTTTGAGTTTTACATGCTTGCTTTAGACTGCCAGAAACATTAATGGAATAAAAGATATTCCCTGAAGAATTAGGGAGGCAGACTAGAGTTTTAATAGCCATTTAAGTTTTAGGAGAGCACTGTCAAAATAAAACTTTGTGTATCCACTTCCAAAAGTAACTGTAGAATAATGCTCTCTTTAAAGAAAATATAAAATCTGCTAATTGACAGTGTTCCCTGACACATGCAAGTGGTGAGCGGATGGGAGGCTGCTGTGCTTCCTGTGTTCTGATTTGAGACTCACATTCAGGCTATCATTCTGAGAGCCTACAAGAATGATTTCTACCAAAGACACTAAATTTGTCATAGTCCCCTCTGAAAAAAATAAATAAATAAAGGGTGTGAGTGTGTGTGTGTGCATGTGAATAATCCATTCACTGAAAGAATTTTGATTAAGTATGAAAAGCAAAAAACTTCATATTATACCTAAGCCAAAGTTGATAGCCAATTAATAAGGTAATATAGGAAAAAATGGAAAAAGACTTATTTAAGATGAATAATTTTAATATGTACAATATTATTTAAGATAATATTCACATTTTCCTTCTTGTGTAATATGCCTTCTTTTAAAAATATGCAAATTACTTTCTCTGGATGTATATTTAGAAATGAAATTAAAAATAAATTTTGCTTTCATACACAGAAATATTCAGACATACTACTATCTGAATATATAATTTAACTACCCTCAGGACAAAACATGGGGTTATTTTCAAATTGTTTTAAAAGCACCATAGATACAGAATTTTACACTGAAGTTGGCATTAACCTATGTGACAAATCGGTTACCCTAGATTAATTACAACTGAAAACATCAGGGTTTTTAAGAACCATCGTTTTACACACCAGTCATGTTAAAGATTAACAGAGAAGCATTTATTTATGAGTCATGCTAGAAATATTCTGATAATCAAGTCCATTATAATCATCTTCATTGATAGCATGTTAGAAAGACAAGCATCAAGTGTTAATGACAAACAATTTGCTATTTTCTAAATTTAGTTCAGTGAATACATAAGTGGAAACAAAACAATACAGAAACCAATTATACCACCAAGAACATCATTGTCAATGCACTTTGTAGACAACTACAAGAATGAGGAATGCCGGTTTCTTCACTAAAGTGGGGAAGCCAAGCAAGGGATTAGCTAGAGCTGTTCTAGGAAAAAAAGATGATATGGTTGCCTGATACTGTTGGATTGCAGCTGCCCCACGGCACATTAAGTCCTGGGTGAGCAAAGGAAAGAAAGAAAAAGGAGGCTGCTTCCAGTTTTCATAAGCCAACGACTTCAGTCCCTGAGTCAACGTTACTGATTAAATAAATTCAAAATGATACAAGTCTTTCCCTGAACCCCTTCCTTCTGTGACATACCATCAACACCTTTTGTGGTTTCACTTTCTTCTTCTTCTCCTTCTTCCTCTTCTCCTTCTCCTTCTTCGTCTTGTGCTTCTTCTAGCATTTCAAAAGGAGTCATTATATCATAGAGAAATGAGAGGAAACTACAAAACCAATCTGAACTTTCCTCTGCTAAAATATTAACGACTTCCTCAAGAGAATCAATATTTTCATTACTGCCATCATTGGTCAGGCCTACATAAGAATAAAGGAGGAGAGAGAGAGAGAAAACAAGGAGAGCAGTTAGGTGGAAAAGAAACTCCGGAAGAGTGATCTCAAAAAGGACGTGCATCATGCTCACAGAGGGTTACAGAAAAGGTATTTTGGAAAAAGAGAAATGGATTAAGATGCACATCTTACAACCAACTCTCAATCATATGAACTAAAGGAAAGGCACTTTTTGACAAATCCTCACCATTCCTACCAGCCCCTAGTCAGGCTTGCCTTTCTCTACTCAGAGAATCTAGAGCTGAAAAACATAAAATCGCAGCAGCCAACATCGACTGACTACTGTCAGTGGAAAGAGTGAATAATAGTAGTATGAGGGTAAAAAGACAGATACTGCAAGACTCCAGATTTGCTCATTTACCAACCCGATATTATCTATCGAGAGTTGAGTATACAAACATTTACTTATTTACATAAACAGTCATTGAAAACAGAAAGGTTCATTTCCTCAAACTTTTCCCCTTCGGGATTGGAGTTAACTTGAGAAACTCAGATAATTAACTTAATTTTTAACACTATAAAATACGTTAGTTCTATAATGCTCTGGCTACTGACACAAGGTCCTTTAATTGTGGCCAATAATAAAAAGTCAGTTATTAATAATAATTCACTCTGCCTACCAATATGAAATTTGATCAATGGCCTTAGCTAATCACAATAAGAACATTCCAAAGTTCTGTTCCCAGGAGCCCAAGAAATTATCTTCTACTGCAAAGACCCCAGAATCCTGTTGTTTTTAAATCTTAGACCTAAAACAGTCCCTGATGATGGAAAGAAAGCTAAGCAATATTGTTTTTAATCATCTATTGTTTTTGTTTGTTTCTTTGCCTGTGAAGAACTGGCATTGGGTAGAAAAAGTCTCTCTACTCTAAAGTTACCAATATTGCCAAGCTCTAGATAGCAAGGCCTATAATTTTGAGGAGAGGAAAAAAACACACATAGTGGAGGGTTCTGGCTGTTAAAAAAATGTAAATATCTGTGACTTTAGAGGTGAAATTATAACCAGCTAATTTAGTATTTCAGGCTTCAACAAACAGAATTTCTCCATGTAGCATAACTACCAGAAATCAGGATTGGCAAGTAAGGGATAATAATAAGATAACTAGTATAAATATTAGAATGAATTTCCCCCACTTTAACCCATAGAAGAACTACATCATGCCATTCTTCATGCATTCAGGGAAGAGGGGACCACACACTGCAGTTGGTGTTTACTTTCGACAAAACTAGAATGTTTTTCACTGAATTTAACAGTTGACAAGGGCTATGAACAGAGGCGATCTGTATTCCCACCCAAGTCTCTGTGGGATTAACATTGCTTCTTCTTCTTTCCTTAAAACACCATAGCTACGTGTTTACAATAAACATTTTTTTCCCTCTATTTTCCAACATAAGTACTTCTAAGTATCAAACATAAACTATAAAACTTAACTGTCCTTCACTATGATAGGCTAAACTGTCTAACAAATATGCAAAGGTATTTAAACAAAACTATCTTATCCAACTATGCAACTTTCCTGTGATTTTTAAGACAACAGTATTCATCTGAAGAGAAAAAGAAAAAATTCTAGGTACACAATTCCTTCACCTTTAAGAGCAGGCCCGAACCAAAGAGCAGGTGTGAATGCCTTCGCGTGGACACTATCCAGTTCTTTCCTCTCTTCAGCTCACTCATGCACCCCTTCCCGTCTATACGTGTTTACCAAGGCTTCCCTCAGTTCTCCAACCACACCCGATAGGGTACCAGCCTGGCACCAGTCACAGGACAGAAGGCCCCTGACGTAATCCTTCAGTGGGATTACTCTCAGAATAGTTACTCTTATCATTTAATCCTTGGATCAATTTGCTATCAATTTTGTTTGGAAAACAAGTTCTCATAGAATACTTTTCTAACAATGTAGTTTTCAATGATCCAAACCAAAATCAAGGATACTTTATTTTAGAAAATTTTGACCATGAAAGTAGGGAACTGTGTAAACTAGAGCAGGCGTAGAATATTTTCAAAGTGGGAAGGGGCATGGCCAGAACCAATGAAATAATAAAATGAACGATGACTATTGATCTTGATTTACTCACACATATTTCACTTTCTTTATATTTAACAAGAAAAACCAAAACTTATCTCCAATCGATAAGATTTAGATATTTGCAGATTTAAGAATACAGAAATACTTATGAAATAAATGCCAAAACTATTAAAGTTCAACAATCTCAGTTATTACTACCACTACCATGCCAAGCTCTTCCCTAATCTTCAACTTCCTACTTCTGTCCATCCCCTTGGACACCCTCTGCCTTAAGCCAGAGCCCTTACCCTTGAGCTGCCTCTCCAATGAGAATGCTCTCAGGAAGTTGGACTTTTCTTGAGGTCTATGCTCACTGCATTTGCTACCCTCGTAACTTCTCCCTAAGCATACAGAGCCAATTAATGGCTCTGTACCCAAGAATTTCACCAGGTTCTCTCTTTGCAACCACCACCTGCCAGTAAGAGAGGCACAACTAAACTATAATAACCTCACACACTAAGAAAGAACTTTAGTCATAAAATTTAATTCTGGTCAAGGCTGCATTTCATACAGAGAATTCAAACACCATAGGAATAAGGTCACAGGACATAAGTGAGCCAAAGAGCTCGCCTATGATTTGTTTATCTTTCCTGAAGCTACAAGCCAACTGCAAATTAGTACACCTACAGGGCAAAACTGTTTATCTGCACCTTTGTGCACTCAGTAGTGTGATTACCAATGAACTGAGATTCACCAAATTTGGTTCCACCTCCGAATAGATAATTCTTGTTAAAAAAACAACAACACACACACAAGTTATGATTTGCCCATATCATATATGTTTGTCTATCTGCAAATGACAATGTTCATTAACAATTCATTAACTTATTAGTGGTTGCTTAAAAACCTTGCAGTCTAAATATAACACTAAAAATCAAGTTATTAATGTAAGTTTGCTTTGTAAATCAGTGTGTTTTATAGAAAAATAACATATTTAATTCTAATAGCTGACACTTCCTATCTGATAGACCAGATAGCTCATTTAAAGCCAAAAGAACCAATAATATATAGATGAGAATATTTCTAAAAATGAGGCACCTTGGCCCACATGAAGTTATTTTTAAAATTAAAAAGCTTCACTATTCAGGATCCATTAAAGTAAAGTAATAAAATGGAGTAATAACATTTATAGGCAAGCAACTCAGCATTATTCTGACATGTTAAATTCCATATAACTTTATTTATTTAGCATACCAAGGATTAGAGTCTTCTGAGACTCACTATATTTATATAAACTCAAATTTAGCTGTGTAATGATGGCTTTATATAGAAGATTTCATTAAGGTTAAGACAGGAAAAGAAATTTCATAGATGGGAGCTTCCACTGTTAAGTAGCAAACATAATTCCCACTGAGCAATAATAAAATGTAAAGTAAAATTAAGAAGTTATATTACATGTAATCACAACTGAACCCTTTTTTTCATATTTAGAACTTACTGTTTTATAGGAAGGTTAAGATAAATCTACTGAAAACAGTTTCACTAGTTACAGATGTGGTATCCTCCCATTTTTTTCATGCCCATGAAACATATATAAAATTGGGTCTAAGGAAAGGAAATGATGCAGCTTAATATATATATTTCCCAGGCCAGATTATAGAAAATTTGCATATTAAACCAGTTCCATTCTTTCTAATAAAACAGCATTTTAAAACAAATGAGAGAATAGCACTTATTTATCTATTAGAGGAACATGTCTATGATAAAGACAGGTAATTCTGGTTATAGAAAAAGCAGGGCTCAAGACTTCCAAAATAATGAAACCTGGCCAAAAATCACTAGATCATATTTTTAAAATATGCACAGCACATTTTAAGATGTTTACTATTATGTTTTTATTTCAAAATGAATTTATGTAATCTTTAAAAGTTTATATTTTCAAATGGGAGTGGATTATGTCAAATGGTGCTAAAAAATGCTGTAATTACCATATTTGCAAAACAGACTAACACATTATATATGTATATGGTAAGTTCAGAATATAAAGTGTTTTAAACCTGAAAAAAATATCAAGTTATTATACTTATTAAAAGTATATCTATAAGAGCTATACGCTAACCATTTATAAAAGTAAATAAAAATGTGAGTCCATGAAAAAATAATTAAGCCTTTTAACATTTCAGCAATAGTGAAATATATGATTTAAGTGGGAAAATATCTTCCATAAAACGTAAACAATTGACATAGATATCATAAAGGCAAAAGTAGTCTTTTCTTCCCAGCATTTTACCAACACTAACGAAAAGTAAATGTCTACTTGCCTAATAAAACTTTGGCATCTTCCACATCAAAATCTCCATCACCATCAGCATCATAGACTCCTAGTTTTCCTACAAGAGGGGAAGAAAAATGGATATGGGAACAAAAGGAAAAACAATCTTAATAAGGTAATATCACCACTATTGCAGTCCTGCACATCAACCATTAATGTTACCAATCAATGCAATTCTTTGCTCTTTTAATCCTGAAAAGCAGTGCTAAATTAACATCTTATCTAAAAATGATGGGCAATTCACTTAGAGATTCAGGAAATGTTTGCCTAACAAATCTACAACATGTAACTGAGATCATCTTTTCCTTAAAGGTTTCACAATAATACCCTGATGTAATCATTTCAGAATTTTTACAAATTAGACTGCTACAAATATTTTAGGTAAAGATTTCAACATACATAAGAAATAATATTGATCCATTTCTAATAATCATATGAAATTTAATGTTCCCAAATTATGAACTTCCACCATCAATTTTCAAAACAAAAGGAACAAACACCAAGCCTCAAATACAGATTAAATGTAATTCACATCGAGTATAAGTACTCAAAATAAGAGGACAATTACTTTTATATTTTACTATAATCACTTACAACAGAAATATCATGAATCAATCTTCTTTAAAAAGACCTCTGAAAATAAAGCATGTAAAACTGGCTTCCTGAAATCACAAAGAAACCTTACCGTTATCCTACTTAAAAACTTAATTAGCACTGGCCATCTACTACTAAGGAAAAAAAAAAGCTTAAAACAGAAAATCTGAGAAGACAATACTACCAGAGCCTTTTCCTCATCAAGAACAGTAATATGCATTTTAAGACTTTAAAAAAGCTTTATCATCTAGGAGTACTGTTATACCTAATTACCATTTCAAATATGGCTCAAATACATTTAATTCTTTAAAAAACATCCTACAATCAACATGATTGATAATTCACCATTGGACAGTGGTTATGAAAAGATATAATAATGTACAGCAATATTTTAAATAACATTTTCAAATACAGCATGAACACTAAAAAAGCAGTGGGCAGCACTGTTACCATTTCTTTAATAGAAAGTAGATTAAAGCATAGCATAAGAACAGGCAGAACTTTTGGAGTAGGGCAGCTATGGCCAATCTTTACCCTCCCAGAGCCCTTGTTCTACTCAGGAAAATAGTAAGCTTGCTATGTAAAAGTCTGGTTTAGACAGCACACACATTAAAAATGACAAGTATAATAAAGGAGAGCTATGAATTCTATAAGCTAAGAAAATGAAAAGCACTGATCTGCAGGTCGAGGCTACATATAGCACAGACCTCAAACATTAGAAACATGAAAAATATTTTAATTTCTAACGACCTTAAAAAGAGAAATTGGTCCTTTGTTGGGGAGCACATGAGACTTGGTTGGAAAGTTTGCAAGAAGGACATTCTGAGAAACAGGAAGTGTGCCGACTTCCAACTTAGGGGAGGCTTAGGAGAGTGTCGAAGGCGGTGCCCCTAATTATTATTCCTTGACCTTTCCAAACAAGTCTGTGCACATGCAGACCCCCCGGGGTGTTTACTGGAATCCTTATGCTTAAATCTTTGGGTGTCCTTGCTTAAAGGACACTACGAACATATGTGCCCTCCCAAGATTATTTACCCTACTGATTATGTCTTAAAGATAATCTTTATCTCATACTGCTGCTACAATAAAAGCCTAATGAGGCAGGCAATCAAGGTTGTGTGGTTCCTTTAGCCAGGCAGTCCCTTAGCCCTCTCTGTCCCAGCAAATGTTGTGTCAAAGTAATCCATTCATCTGTCATTCAGGGTCTGCTGATCAGCCCCGGCACCACTTACATTCTCTGATGCAGGTGATAACTGAACTAGCAGAATAAGGATGAGATTTTAGAGACCAACACAAGTGGACTGAAAATGCATCTCCAATAGCCTACCTTGAAGCACTTCTGATAAGTTATAACGGAAGTCCTTTGCTTTGGCTGCATGCATGTAAAAACACAGAAATTGTTACTTGTGCTCATTGTACAAATATCTGCAATCTCTTCTTTTGTAACAGACTTCCTCTCCTCGAGAAACATATGCTTATAGTTTGGAATACTTTGTTTTCTGAAGTCAACAAAAGCACAGATTACACAGAACGTTGTCTGTACACTAAAATACTTCCTCTGTTAGTCCATCAATTTATCCAGAAATTGCTTCAGTGAAAGGCAGATTACATGTAAGAATGTTTGGTTATTCTTTGCCTTTATGCCCCCAGAAAAATGGCTATAATCTAATAAGTAAAGCAGTACAAGAGGGTCGAGGCAAAGGAGGGGATTTTCCACACAACAATGTGCATACAAACAAGTGTGGATTTTGTTCAATTACAGGGTCCACATCTTTCCCTGAGCATTTAAAGAGGAAGGACATTTATTCGCAACAGTCAGAAAGTGGAAACAGTTCTACTGTCCATCACTGATGAATGGGAAAGCAAGATGTGGTGTATCCATACAATGGAATATTATTCAGCCATAAAGATGGAGTATCAAACCTTGAGAACATTATGCTAAGTGCAAAAGGCAGACACAGAAAGCCACATACTGTATGATTCTATTTATATGAACTGTCAGAATAGGCAAACCCACACACACAGACAGTGTATTGGCATTTGCCAGGAGAGAAAAGGCGTGGGGAATCGGGTATTTGGGGGGAGGGGTGATGGAATTATTCTGGAAATCGATAATGATGAGGATAGTACAAAATGATGAATATATTAAAAGTCAGTGAACTGTTGATTTTCAATATTTATGATATTGAATATTGTTACATGAATTTCATCTGAAGTTTAATAGAAAGACTTTGTGAGGTTAAAAAAAAAGTATGAACTCCAAAATGACAAAGAATCATTAATGCAAACAATCATGAAAAACTGCAGTCATTATGGGGGGTGGGGTGGGGGAGAAAGAAAAAGGAGGGGAAGGGAGGACAACTATCAGAAACACGGCAACTTCCTCAAAACAGCACAATGACGTTAGCTGCACGCACACACACACACACATGCGTACACACACTCACACACTTCCACAACAATGACAAATGCTCTCTAAGGGAAGGTCTTTTGAATTATATGTTTATGATCCATTAATGGATCCTTAAGTAAATTCAGTGGCTCATACCAGTATTTTTAAAATTCATAATATAAACAAAATAGAATAGAAATTATAGAGTACTGCTTGTAATGAGAGTAACTACTGTTGGATAAGACTTTCCGATGTGATATATGTACAATCTAAAGCCTTTTTTTAAAATTATGGATCATGTTCAAAGAAGCTGAAAAGCTAGTTTCCAAGGTAACCCTGATAACATCCTTTTTTCTACTGAGAACAACTGAAAGGCTACAGAAATTAACATTAGGAAAAGAAGCTGGTAAATCTTTACAATTACTAAGGTATGTCATTTACACTCTGACAAATTCACATAAGAAATGATATCAAAATTCTTACCTAAAACTTCCTCATAATCAACAAGTTCAAACCAGATGACGGCGACGGATGTCCAGACCCCCAGCAGTGCAATGACCATAAACCAAGTGAAGAATGAACTTCCGGAAAGCACTCCTTTCCTTCCATTCTTGTGTCCTCCGTGCTTTGTGTCTGTTTAAGAATGAAATGATGTACAATGTCATTATGTAAGAAAACACTTCATCAAACACCTCTTTTCACTGAGTTATGTCTCCAGTAATTTCATAGTACTGACAATTTCATAGTAATTTCATTTCAAAACTAGTTTCAACTTAAATTCTCAAAACATGTCACACAAAATACAGATTTTGGAAACGAAAGAGTCTGCTTAGACTCAACACCATGTACATAAAGCCCTAGCTTCTAAGTAATGAAAGAAATAAACTACTAATGGATTAATAATTTTTAAGAAATAAAGTATCATATAATATGTATATTCCAAGTTTTTTATCCAAACTACCTAAATATTACCTCCTTCAAAACTCAGAGCATTATCGACAATTTAATGAAATCATAGAGAAATGTACCAAATCCTCTTCTGCCCCTTTAATTTCTGTACCATCTTAAAAACTCTGGCAACTGTCACAGGAAATATCTCCCCCCTGAACCACTCTCCATTCTTAGCCAAAGAGGGACAGAAGGAGGAAGGAAACAATTGACAGGAACCGAGATCAGGGCAGTGGTTCTCAACCTTCCTCATGCCGCGACCCTTTAATACAGTTCCTCATGTTGTGGTGACCCCCAACCATAAAATTATTTTTGTTGCTACTTCATAACTGTAATTTTGCTACTGTTATGAATCGTAATGTAAATATCTGATATGCAGGATGTATTTTCATTGTTACAAATTGAACATAATTAAAGCATAGTGATTAATCACAAAAACAATATGTAATTATATATGTGTTTTCCGATGGTCTTAGGCGACCCCTGTGAAAGGGTCGTTTGACCCCCAAAGAGGTCGCGACCCACAGGTTGAGAACCGCTTCTCTAGAGGGCATTCCTGATGTGTACACAGAACCACCCTTCTTCCCCTGTGGCTGTTTCTCACGCTGCAGAGCAGATGGCATCCCTAGTGTCTGCTGGTCCAAAGGGAAGTAACTCCCAGTGATTATGACAAAAACACACCCAAACACTACCAACTGTCCCCAACAAGGAAAGGAGTAAGGATCTCTGTGTTACAGAGAAAAGATGAAACGATTCACCCAAAGTCACCAGCACAGGTGAGGTACAGCTAGGAAAAAACGCTGACTTCATTGGTCCTGAGTTCCTTGAACCACGCTGAGTGGACCGAGTCACACGATTTCCAAAAACTTGACAAGTTCTAATCTAGAACCTGCTTTCCGACACCGAAATCCAGTGCTAATGACAAAATACTGGGAGTAGTTTTCCAGTGGCTCAAATCAAGAATCCACTGCCAATTCTTCTGGAAGAAAAAAGAAACTGAAATTCTTCCTGTTGAAAAGATATGCACATTTTTAAACTAATCGATTGATCAACTTTTCAAAAGGCGCCATACAAGCTGTCAATCTGAGAGAAAGTATATGTAGCATGTGTGTTGTACACACTCAAACATATACATCTTTCTCTATACTTAAGTATATAAAATTATGATGACCAAATAAGATAAATTTCATTCTTAAAGAAAAAGTCAATTTCCTTTCCTAATGTTCTTTAAATATTAAAAGACCCATCAAAAAGGGCCAGATTTATAAATAATCATGTGGTAAATCCACAAAAGCATACGTACCCAAAAAACCTAAGGCCATCTAACTTCTTTCTAACATGACCTATTAAAAGTCACCTAAAAGCTGGAAA
>NW_005363502.1:342414-344869 GCF_000412655.1 Myotis brandtii | reverse complement strand
TATACAAACACCATATAATTTGTACATTAAAAATACTTGCTGGGCACAGATCACAAAGTTACATATTAAATCCACGTAAACAGGCTTCACTTGCACTCCCTGAACATCGCCCTCAGAGGGGGGACACTGGGTGAAAATTTCCACAATGGTGGGGAAATGATGATTTTTTAATATTTTTATGTGTCTTACGCACAGAAACGATAAGAACAACATAAAATAAAGTGCCACTAAATTTTTAAAAAAGGGAGAAAGTGAGTAGCTTCGTGGGGTGGAGGAGCACCACAGACAGAGGAGCAGTGAGTATTGTGTGTGTTTACTAAATACCTGTGCACGGGAAGGCTTTTAATACTGTATAAAAACGCTTACTTCTATGTAACACATACATATAAGCACACATACTCATTTGCATAGAATACTCTCTATAATAACAATAATGCATTTCAGGATATTCATTTACTCTCAAATAGGGAACTATAATAGACTGTAAGAGACTTATGATGACTAAGAATGTTCCTCCCTTGACTACTTATTGCCCCTAAGAACCAAATTTAAATTTGTTGTTTAAAATGAGTGCAAAAATTGCAGAAAAACTGGGTCCTTGTCTTATCTCCTCTTGGACATTTTGTAATTGACGCCAGTGTCTTTGTTGTTACTAATTAACTAGAAAACAATACGGCTGAACAGATACAGTTCATCCTTTTTTTCATTCAGTTAACATATTTATTCATCATATGTGTCAGATATGATACAATTTTTACTCAATAATTGAGTTTTTAAAATGTGTACCTAGGTAAAAGTACACTCAATATGATGCTATTTATAGAGAGGAGGGAGGTGGGATGATTGGTGAAAAAGGTGAAGAAAAATAGAGGTTGAAATTTCCAGTTATAAATACTAGTGAGTCCCAGGGATGTAATATTCAGCATAAATAATATAGTCAGTAGTATAATAACCTTGTACAGTGACAGATGGTTACTAGATTTATTGTGGTGACCACTTTGTAAGCTATATAAATGTTGAATAACTGTGGCATGCTCCTGAAACTCAGATAGTATTGTATGTCTACTATACTTTAATTTTTAAAAATTTAATAAATATTTTTAAAAGATAGCACCCTCAATAAAAGATTATATTATTTAAAATAAGCTTATAATAAAATAGCTAACAAAACAAAATAATTAGATTTCAAAGTTCAATTCTTTCTCCATTTCTCTCTCTTTCCTGAGGCAGAAATGGAGGAGGAAAGGTTCTGAGATTTTCAAAAGGAAAATATCATTCAGTAATATTCATCCAGGAGAGACCAAGATGGCGGCATAGGTAAACACCGGAGACTGATGCCGCAAACAACCACTTCAAAAATACAACTAAAAGACGGACCTCATGTTGTGGTGACCCCCAACCATAACATTATTTTTGTTGCTACTTCATAACTGTAATTTTGCTACTGTTATGAATCGTAATGTAAATATCTGATATGCAGGATGTATTTTCATTGTTACAAATTGAACATAATTAAAGCATAGTGATTAATCACAAAAACAATATGTAATTATATATGTGTTTTCCGATGGTCTTAGGCGACCCCTGTGAAAGGGTCGTTTGACCCCCAAAGAGGTCGCGACCCACAGGTTGAGAACCGCTTCTCTAGAGGGCATTCCTGATGTGTACACAGAACCACCCTTCTTCCCCTGTGGCTGTTTCTCACGCTGCAGAGCAGATGGCATCCCTAGTGTCTGCTGGTCCAAAGGGAAGTAACTCCCAGTGATTATGACAAAAACACACCCAAACACTACCAACTGTCCCCAACAAGGAAAGGAGTAAGGATCTCTGTGTTACAGAGAAAAGATGAAACGATTCACCCAAAGTCACCAGCACAGGTGAGGTACAGCTAGGAAAAAACGCTGACTTCATTGGTCCTGAGTTCCTTGAACCACGCTGAGTGGACCGAGTCACACGATTTCCAAAAACTTGACAAGTTCTAATCTAGAACCTGCTTTCCGACACCGAAATCCAGTGCTAATGACAAAATACTGGGAGTAGTTTTCCAGTGGCTCAAATCAAGAATCCACTGCCAATTCTTCTGGAAGAAAAAAGAAACTGAAATTCTTCCTGTTGAAAAGATATGCACATTTTTAAACTAATCGATTGATCAACTTTTCAAAAGGCGCCATACAAGCTGTCAATCTGAGAGAAAGTATATGTATGCATGTGTGTGTACACACTCAAACATATACATCTTTCTCTATACTTAAGTATATAAAATTATGATGACCAAATAAGATAAATTTCATTCTTAAAGAAAAAGTCAATTTCCTTTCCTAATGTTCTTTAAATATTAAAAGACCCATCAAAAAGGGCCAGATTTATAAATAATCATGTGGTAAATCCACAAAAGCATACGTACCCAAAAAACCTAAGGCCATCTAACTTCTTTCTAACATGACCTATTAAAAGT
>NW_005363502.1:316930-341336 GCF_000412655.1 Myotis brandtii | reverse complement strand
TATACAAACACCATATAATTTGTACATTAAAAATACTTGCTGGGCACAGATCACAAAGTTACATATTAAATCCACGTAAACAGGCTTCACTTGCACTCCCTGAACATCGCCCTCAGAGGGGGGACACTGGGTGAAAATTTCCACAATGGTGGGGAAATGATGATTTTTTAATATTTTTATGTGTCTTACGCACAGAAACGATAAGAACAACATAAAATAAAGTGCCACTAAATTTTTAAAAAAGGGAGAAAGTGAGTAGCTTCGTGGGGTGGAGGAGCACCACAGACAGAGGAGCAGTGAGTATTGTGTGTGTTTACTAAATACCTGTGCACGGGAAGGCTTTTAATACTGTATAAAAACGCTTACTTCTATGTAACACATACATATAAGCACACATACTCATTTGCATAGAATACTCTCTATAATAACAATAATGCATTTCAGGATATTCATTTACTCTCAAATAGGGAACTATAATAGACTGTAAGAGACTTATGATGACTAAGAATGTTCCTCCCTTGACTACTTATTGCCCCTAAGAACCAAATTTAAATTTGTTGTTTAAAATGAGTGCAAAAATTGCAGAAAAACTGGGTCCTTGTCTTATCTCCTCTTGGACATTTTGTAATTGACGCCAGTGTCTTTGTTGTTACTAATTAACTAGAAAACAATACGGCTGAACAGATACAGTTCATCCTTTTTTTCATTCAGTTAACATATTTATTCATCATATGTGTCAGATATGATACAATTTTTACTCAATAATTGAGTTTTTAAAATGTGTACCTAGGTAAAAGTACACTCAATATGATGCTATTTATAGAGAGGAGGGAGGTGGGATGATTGGTGAAAAAGGTGAAGAAAAATAGAGGTTGAAATTTCCAGTTATAAATACTAGTGAGTCCCAGGGATGTAATATTCAGCATAAATAATATAGTCAGTAGTATAATAACCTTGTACAGTGACAGATGGTTACTAGATTTATTGTGGTGACCACTTTGTAAGCTATATAAATGTTGAATAACTGTGGCATGCTCCTGAAACTCAGATAGTATTGTATGTCTACTATACTTTAATTTTTAAAAATTTAATAAATATTTTTAAAAGATAGCACCCTCAATAAAAGATTATATTATTTAAAATAAGCTTATAATAAAATAGCTAACAAAACAAAATAATTAGATTTCAAAGTTCAATTCTTTCTCCATTTCTCTCTCTTTCCTGAGGCAGAAATGGAGGAGGAAAGGTTCTGAGATTTTCAAAAGGAAAATATCATTCAGTAATATTCATCCAAATGTCTGACCTGCAACACCAACTATATGGAAAATGTTTTCAAAATTAATTATATAAATGCATGCACCAGAAGGCATTGGGAGGGGGAGAGGCAAGAAAGCCAAACCATAAAGAACATGCCTTAACCTAAAGTCTATTTACATTTACATTTGTTTTAAACATGATCCTCACAACTTCAATCAAGTGTCCTACTAACTCATGGCACAGAACTAAAGACAACCTAACCCAAATGAGTTAAAGCAACAAGGTGCCCATGGAGGGAAGGCCTATAAAAGGCATGATTACAGCAGCAAGAGTGGACCGGGAACTTGAAGGAACAGTGGCAGGAGGCCACTTATGATTGATGCTTGTAGGCAAACCTTGAACAGTCTTAAAATAATCTTTAGTACAAGGTAAAATGCCCTTCATATTGATTTTTTCATTGAAACATCTTAAACTGTTTAAGAATGCAAGAAATGTATAATAAATCTTAGATTTTCATTCAACATATTTTTATTAAACATATTTATCACTTTGAAAGATTTAATGTTGCTTAGAACCTGAAATTAGTAGCAATGCTTTATCCATTCCTTTATAATGTCTAATAATTGAGGTTTTACTCTATTATTATTAATCTTATGACTGTTATTATGAATTCCATGAAGGAACAAAACAGTAAATTATAGAAAGGGATCTTTCCTGAGACCCATTCCAACCATTTATCCTAAGACATCTTTTTTGAGGGGACTTTTAATTGATCCCAAATAATACTCTTCTGATAAGTCACTCTGTAAATATGACGTGCATAGTCCCAAAGGGCAGATCAGTTTCTCCCCAATTAAACTGAAAAAAGCATAATAAGAAAAACCCTTCAAGAGGGTTTAACGCTCCCTCAGCAAACCTGAAACCAGGTTTTGGTCCAAAGGTATTCTAGAAGAACATCGAGTAGCTGTCCCTATTTTCTCAAATCAGAATAAATCTAAAGGTTTTCATTCTATTTTCTGGCTCCATATTCAACCTGTGGGCCCAAGGATTAGTAAAAAGGGTTTTTTAATGGGACTTAAGAATATGACAAAGACTATGTGATTCATTTTTTTTTTCCATGTTGATCCATCTACAAGTACATGACCTCCAAATCAGAGAAAATGTCCTCACATGCTACCCAACACAGAAAATGACCATGGTAAGCAATGAAATCAAGAGTGGGTTAGGGACAACAGGTCATTGTATTTACTTGGTGGAGGGAAAAACTACTTAGCTGGATTACCACTAACTGAATTACAAATCCACCATTTACAAGTTTACTAGCATTATGCTGGCAAATTTTGTATTTTTCATAAACTCCACACATTTAAAGTTAAAACACACACACACACCATAAAACTGTCAAGCAATTCATCAAACTGATCATTTTTTCTGTTACAAAATGTCACCCTTTGGGAGCCAAGAACTGTGAAAAGTGGGTCAGAAGTGGAGAAGGAGAAATGTCTCCTAAAAGAATTAAATGTCAGCTATACACCTCCCATTCTTCTTCCTGGTTACAGGCAGCACTTTATTAGAACAGTCAAGTGACCCATTCTAACCATTTATCCCAAACGGTGCTCGAGGTAGAGATACTCATATTCTCTATACTAATAATAGAAGCCTTCCAGGGCGCTCAGGCAGCTGAGAGTTGGAAGCAGTCTTGATTCGTCTATTTTTCTTTTCATAAACAAGTTTTTAACAAATGAACCAAAGTAATTTGCTTTCACTACATGGGAAGACAATCTAAATAGGAAGACAATCTTAAAATGTAAAGCAAAAACAAACACATACCAAAAAAATGTAAATTCAACATACCATTAAAGAACACTTGAAGATTAATGACTTAATTTAAAAAAATAAAATCCTAGTGTCTTTTCTTTGCATTTATCCTCTGCTTCACAAAAATGAGGTCAGTTTCCACATACGCTAAGACTGCTTGAG
This sequence comes from Myotis brandtii, assembly GCF_000412655.1. Classification (NCBI taxonomy): domain Eukaryota; kingdom Metazoa; phylum Chordata; class Mammalia; order Chiroptera; family Vespertilionidae; genus Myotis; species Myotis brandtii. The sequence continues at coordinate 338,099 of NW_005363502.1, read as the reverse complement.
CTAACTAAATAAATGCGCTCATGAGTACAAGATGGGATATATACACCCCTTAAATTTCCTATAATTTTGTATGCGTTACTATACACAATTCTTCAAACTCACTGTAATTAACTCTTAAAACTAAGAAAACCTGCCTGTACATTTTTGTGAAGTTCATAAATATGGCCTCTAGCAGTACAATATTCTAAAAGATAGATTCTAAGTTAAGACTCCTAAACATATTCAGATTAAAGACAGATTATTCCATAAAAAAAATTAAACTACTGGGAAAAGTCCAGGAGTTCAAAATAGAAAATGTAGAAAATGCAGTCGAAGCATTTAGCCAAACATATTTTAACAGCACACAACTGACAATAAAGCTGAAAACTGTCAGGAGAACCAAAACTACTTTTAACCCAAACAAGAAAAAATACACCTTTACCTTCAGCCATGTTGGTTTTTTCAGTCCATGGGTGTAATACATATATTGAAGTCAGAAATCAAAGCTCCCTCAGCAGGTATCGGGCACACCACAGGCCCTTCCCCACTGAAGCTCTAGACAGCCAAGTTCCGTGGGCAAGGCCTGGAGAACTGAAATTGGACCTGCCTGCAAACTGCTCACCGGTTATTTTTAGAGGCCTCTTCCTCATGGCCAAATACTGCTAACCACTCAGGCTGAAAGGCACTCCCCTCCTAATAACCCCACAGCCTTTCTCCCACTTATGGGATTCCTTTCTCAGTTGGTCCTATCTTCCTACTCCAAACCCTAGAGAAAAAATCAAGCATGCTGGATCCAATGAAACAGAACAAACCCTCTTCCTGTCTTGTTTTCTTGGCATCAGCCTTCAATAGTTTTTAGCCCAAGGACCAAATCATTCAAAACTGAAACAAGTCTTGCTATACAATGTGGCCCCAAGCCCAGAAACAGCTGGATTTGGCCCTTCAGAACCTAATCAAATGTCTCCATGAAAAGACCATTACTTAGTTGGAATGAAACAGAACCCTAAAGGGAAAGAAATGAATGCTCTAGAATTCTGATTCACAGGCACTGCCATCCCAAGACTAATTCCTCCAGCAGCAAAAGTGAAGCAACAATAAAAAATGGTTTTGCTGGATAAGGAAGGAGAGAGCTGGAAAGGAAGGCATGAGGAAAGGAAGGGAGGGAAAGCGAAGAAGGAGGGGGACATGGCAGGAAGGCTGGGAGGGAGGGAGCAGGGAAGGAAGGAGCTCTCTAGCAGTAAGAGTACTGATTTAGGAAACTATCTCAGAGAAGGACCTAGAAAGACATTGACAACTGCACTCTGATTTTGTTCTACTTTCCTCCAACCCCATTCTCCAAATACTCTCTCCTGGGAAATAAAAACAGCCCAATTTTAGTACCATTTATTCACTGATTTAAGATTAGCAGTTCACAGAACTCATCAGAGTGCTGATTAGTATACTAAATTAATCTAGCACAAATAGTATCCAGAGCAAGGGAGCAAACTTTCAAAGTTGTTTACGAATCTTTCCTTTTCTCAGTCACATCGAATGTTTCACATGCAAACTGAATATATATATATATATATCCACACGTATATGCATATGTTCTGAAGAAGAGTCGCAACCTCGGGCATCAGGGCCGACTACATACAGCTGATGAGTGTCTTAGTTGTCTTCCGCCCACCATTCCTTTCCTCAAAGATCTGTCCCAATAAAAGTCAGTGCATGCTAAAACGTTGAAATATTATTTTTTGGCAGGGTTTAAGATGACCCACTGTCATACAATTTCATTCAACAAGTATTTCCGAAGATTCCTTTTGTTCTGTTGTTTTCAGAGAGTAAGTGAGGGTGACAAGAGACCCCTGGAAACCAAGACACTTGACTTGCATGGTGGGTGGCGCATTTCAGACTCAAAAGACCCAGAATTCAATTCCCAGCTTCTTTATCAGCTTCGATTTGAGGAAAGTCATCAAACCTTTGGGCCTCGATTTCCTTGCCTATAAAACATGTCTCGGCACAAACTAGGCATACAAGTATTTGTTGATGTCACCCATGCACCACATTTGTGTTGACTGGGTCAGAACGAGTGCACTGCCCTCCTCACCTCCAATTCCCAGGTCTCTGCATGAGCCTAACCTGCCACCAAGATTGCCAGAGCTGCCAGGGTTTCTCCTCTCCCTTTACAGGCCTGTCCAAGGCCAGCTGCATTCTAAATTACAGGTCTGTGGCCAAATGCTGACCAGAGACAAGAATCACAGCTTTTAAATTTGGATGTACCTCGCCCCTGAGTCTTCTTCAACAAAGCTCCCATTACTCCTCCTCGACAAATATCACACATATCCACACGTCCTAAAGTTAACCTTTCCCTTCATCTTCTGTAACAGTTTCGTACAGTTATTTCAATAAGACGTCTTCACTCCTCGGTTTCACATAATGGTGTACCGATTATCCGAAATAGGGTGATTAGGATGTCTCTGAAATAACATTGAATCTATCACAACACTCCTTAAGGAACAAGAAATTCTGAATTCTAAGTAACTATCACTTATAATGTCAAGTCACTTTTTAGGATGGGAAATGTTTATGCAGCTCAAAAATAATTTAATGTGCACAGAGCAAATCATGTTTTCAAAGCCCTAGCAAAGACAACTTAACTATTTTCCGTTAAAAGCTGCTGGGACAAGCAGGAATCATGCAGAGAAGGTTGCTCAGCCACCAGGAAGGACATATTCACCACAACCTTCTCCAGATGTAACCGTGAAAGATGATAAAAAAAAAAAAGAAAAAAAGAAAGAAAAAAAAAGAAAGGCCCTCCTGGCAGGAAGAGAGCCAAGAGCCAAGAGCAATGGAGAACACTGTATTGGAGGCTGCTCTGAGGGCACAGAACTGGACCCAGTTGAGGAGCACTCCCTTATCTATGACCTGGCGACATCTTCTCACAGGATTTCAGAATGACAATGGATTAGTGACTGTTATGTGCCTCCCGTTCTTGTTCTGCCAAATGTTTTGGCATTTAACCTCTCCCTCGCCCACCAGCGTATGTTAGGTATGTAGTGGTGCGTGCATGAGCACAGGGGATGGGCAGACAACTTGTCTTTTTAGTTTGTAAGTCTCCAAACTAAGAGTTGGCTTTGGAACTGATGTTAATAATAAGATTCAGGACTTTGAGCCTGATATTGGGATTACATGAGGCTTTGGGGAGCCTTAGCATGGAGGTGAATATATTTTATATGTGGGGGTGAATAATTGCGATCAACAAGGAAGGCTGTGATCTAATCAATTTCTTGTCTCAATTCTTTATGTCCTTTGGCAAGTGACTCTGCAGGACAGTAAAGAAAACAAAATATATATCTTGCTCCACTGACTTTCAGCTCAGCTGTATGACACGTTTCAGGCCTCAGAAGCAGGTTGGAGGTGATAGTTGCTTTACTAGGCATGGCCTCTTACAGTCCTCTATTCTGCCATAAGTAGAACATACCCTGGGACATTGTGGGCTATCCCATTCCTTCTTTAGCCACACAGCCTCCACGTAAAACACACACACACACACACACACACACACACACACAGAGCTGTTGGGACTAATAGCAACTCCTAGGACCAAGCAAAGACCAAACATCTAATGTGTGCTCTGTGCTCTGAGACTATTATTATCTGCCTGGCACCACTGGAGACCAGGAGAACCAACACCTATGTCCACTGAGTTCTGGTTCTACAAAACCTACCAGGTGAGAATCCATCCCACCTCTCATGGACCAGCACTGACTACTTCCCTCCCCTCACCAACCAGCCACCTGACAGCAGTGGTTCATCAGTCACCTGGAAGCTTGTCAAACACACTGCTGGCCCAGCCCAGAGTTTCTGATTCTGTAGGTCTGGATGGGGCCCAAGAATTTGCATTTCTAGTAAGTTCCCGGGTGATGTGATGCTACAGGTCCTAGGGGCCACACATAAAGAGAATCATTGCACTGCTGCACTAGTCATCCTTAATTCTCTGGGTCTGGAAGGAGAGAAAGGAGCTCTTACTTCTACTAATTCCCAGACCACCATTTCCTTACCACTTAAAAAAGGGGGAAAACACACATACAAAACAATAATAACCTATTCCTCTGAAGTCCATGCCATCCAATTATACTACCCCCCACCCTGCCTCATCACTGTCATCCACCACCTCCAGTGACTGCCCCCCCCACCACCACCCAGCAAAGTCTTCTTCACCTCAATTCCAACCATAACCACATGTGGCCAACATGACAGGTGCTCTTTCCTTCATATTTCATCCCCACTAGCCTTGTTCCCCTACACTCTATACCCAACACTCATTCTTATATCTTACCATGGATCTTGCTATAAACCCCACCTGATTCACCTTCCTGATCACATCTGCATTCTTACTGAAATATCTCAGTAGCTATCCTCCTGGCTTAACCATCCTAATGGATTCTGCAACCCTGCTAAGAAAGCTCAGCTTGCTTGGGTCCATATAAGGGCTACAGGACATCATGAGACACCCAAAACACAGTTATTTAAAACATAAACAAACTTTTCATCTACATATAGCCTCCAAAACACATGAGCAAGTTTTATCATTCCAAACCTAACATTAAATAGCCAGTATTACAGAAATAACCAAAGGCAACTCTGCAGACATTGAGTAACACATGTTGTTTACACCGCCGGCAGCTAGGGAACACCATCTCCACATGCATCAAATCCAGTTTAAGAACCCACTGTGCATCACTGAAGCCACTCCCTGACTCACTAACGCCTTCCTCCTCCGTCCTTTCGCTGCATCAATCTGCTATAATTGCCTCCCTGGACGAACACAATGACTCACCATCTCCATGACTGTACAGGCAGCTGGGCACACCCAATGAAATCAGGCTCAGGATGCAGGGGAGCAACCGCAACCAGCCCTCAGGGCTGCCTGTCAATCTGACCACACATCTCTAGAAATCTCACTTTCCTATTATCCACACCTGACTATTTTGAACTTCTTCGCTGCTAAATGATTCTATCTTCTCATACTCAAAATCTGTCATCGCCTCTTACTTCACAGAGAAAGCAGAACCATCAGCAGTGTCTTGCCTGGGAACTGCCAACCACACAAGGCTGGACTCACCAGCATTCACTCTCTGTTTTCCTCCTAATTAACCCACCCACCTCCTCAGCTTCCTCACCCTCTCCATCCTTTCACTCTTGGATATCACCACCACCACCACCACCACCCCGCCACCCGCCTCTGCCTTCCCTTCAACCCCGTGGTTAGCCTCTGCTTTGTCTCTCTTCTTCCCATCACAGATGAAATTCTCAGTAAAGCAGTTAACTCACTGCTCTTGTTTTCTAAGTGCCCATTCCCTCCTTACAACCTGTAGGTTGCAATCTGGCTTCCACACAGGGCTCCAGAGTAGTAGCAGCCCAAATGTCATACTGATGACTTCCATGTCATTAAACCCAACAGAAAATTTCAGTCCTCATCTTACTTGGCTTCTCAGGAGAATTCTCCCTCCTTCTAAAACATTCTCTCCTCTTGACTTGCATTACTTCAGAATCATCTGGTATGTTGCCCACCTTTCTGGACTAATTTTCAATTTCCTATGCTAGCTCATTCTCCTCTAATTAATTAGTAAAGATGGAAATTCCATAAGCCGTGGTCCTATGCCATCTCCCTAGCTGACTTCAGGCACCTTCTATACGGCTTATAGTTTTATGTCCTTTGAGTGTCAAACCCACATATTTGCCTGCTCAATACCCCACTTGAATGACTTAAAGGAATCCCAAACTCAGCCTATCCACAAACGAACCCATGATCCTTCTCCTCGTCTCTCCAGTTTCTAAATCTCAGGAGCACTTGCATCAAGACAGCTGTTTAAGCCAAAAACCTGGGACTCATCCTCCTTTCCCAAACTCCCACCTCTCGGAACAGACTGAACCATGTGACTTATGATGAGGCTTTGGGACAGGCTGTTGTGAGTTCCAGTCTCTGCAGGAACTGAAGACTGAAGGTCGGCCATGCTGCTCAGAGCAGGAGCTAAGAGAACAGGGGAGTGATGGCCGCAATGAGAGGGCCCAGCTACCAAGTGGGATGCACTCCTGGCGGATGTCAGCTTCCCATGGACAGAGTGCTCGGGTTTGCACCCTCCTGTCAGCATCTCACTCAAAAGGGTTGACTGTCAGGCAAGGGGCTCCCAGGAGCAAGAGAAGGTGGGGTACCCACCAGGAGTAGATGCCCAGGAGGGCTGGAAGGAGTAGTAAGCCCTGGGGACGGTCCTTGTCAGGCCTCCAGAGAACTCAGAGGAAGCATCTGGGTGCCTGTCACTTGGTGGCAACCATGGACAGTTATCCACCAGCAGAGGAGATTCTGACAGGGGCCTGTGAGGTGACAGAGGCAGTCCCCCCCCCCCCCCCCCCCTCTCCCTGCCAGCACTCTTGACAAGCTAGAGCCTAGAAGAGGCCAGGCGGACACCGTCCCAAGCAGACCCTGAGCAGGAGCACAACTGCCCTTCCCCACCTCAGGCCTCCTGCCTGGCTGGGAGACAAAGGTCCTGCAATGACAATAAGACCAGAGTTAAACTAGACAGACTTTTAGGAATGGAGAGTGACTAGGATGTTAAGGAATCTGCCACAGAGACGGTCAAGGGTCAAGAGTCTTTGCCACCCACAGACTGCTCTAGTCCAACGAAGCACAATGACTGGAGGAAAATGCAGCTCCATGCTAAGAGCCTGTCAGCTACAGGCTGCTCAATAAAACAGCTACGGAATGTGAGTGGACCATAGAAAATTGTCAGTATTTGACCATTTTGGCCAACACAAATGGCTATTTTATATGATTCAAACAATGAGTATTTTTCCAATACTTTATTATAAAAATGTCCAAACACACAACAAAGCTGAAAGAATTTTATAGAGAATACCCGTATACTTATCACTTACATTCTACCATTAACATTTAATTGTAATGCATATGGCCTGTCTATTCATTCTTCTCTATCCATCCATTTAATCCATTTTATATGTATAATGCATTTCAAAATAAATCGTGGACATTGGTTCACTTCCCCTAAATACTTCAGCTTCTATATCATAAACTACAGTTCAATTTTTTTTATCAGTTTTTATGTAAAATTTACATAAAATGAAATGCTCTACTTTTCAGGGCACATTCCCTAAGTTTTGACAAAAATATATACCATGAAACCCAAATTCCTAGTAGGACATAGCGTACTAACACCCCCAAGTTCTCTCATGGCCCTTCCCAGTCACATTCCACACCAGCCCCAACCCGGAGGCAGCCCCACTGTTCGGCTTTTTTTCACTGTGGGTTAGTTCTGCCTGTTCTTGAAATCACATAAGGGCATCACATAATAGGTGCTTGTTTGTGTAAGACTTCTCTCCCTCAGTTTTATGCTCCTGAGAGCCAGGTACTGTATAGTAGTAGTGCATTCTTTTCTGTTGCTGTGTAGTATTCCATTGTAGGACTATACCAGAGTACATCAGAATGTATTCATTTTCCTATTAGTAGAAACCTGGACTCCTTCCCATTTTAGACCATTGCAAATAAAGCTGCTAGGAATCTTCTTGTACAAGAGTAGTGCAGGCATATTAGGAATAATGTGCTTGCATTTCCCTTGGGGAAATCCCTAGGCGTGAAATTGCTAGGGCACAGGGCAAATGTATACTTCATGTTATAAGAAACTGCCAGACCTTTTCCCAAAGTGGTTCTACCATTTTACATACCCACCAAGAATGTCTGAGAGTTCTTTTGTTCTATGATCTTGTCAACATTTGGTGGTGTCAATCTTTTTAATTTTAGCCACTCTGGTAAGTATGCAGTCGTAGCTCACTGTGGTTTAATTTGCATTCCTCTGAGGACCGAAGTGTGGGTACTTTTTTCAAGTGCTTATTGACCATTTATTTACCTTCTTTTTGAATTGTCTATTTAAATCTTTTGCACATTTACCTACTTTTTAATTGCTCTTTTAAATTCAATTGTAAGAGGTCTTTGTATTCCCTAGAGACCTGTCCTTTAACAGATATACATGTTAGAAATTTCCTCCCAGGCTATGCCTTCCCTATTCATTTTCTTAAAGCATCTTTTGATGGGTACAAGTTTTTTATTTTGATGATGTCTATATATTAATTACATATATATTTTAATATATCACCAAATTGGAAAATGTTACTTTAACAGGGTTTCTATGCTTCCTATTTTAATATATCACCAAATTGGAAAATGTTACTTTAACCTTAACAGGGTTTCTATGCTTCCTTTGCTGAGACGTGACATCTATTTCAGCAGTGACACAAAGTCGATGGATCTGTGATGCACTATCATCAACAGAAGCCTGTTACTGTCTGAAACCCTGGGTCATTGAAAAGGAAGGTCGAAAAATCAAAGGCCAGTGTGTCAACTAAATGTGGGTTAGTGTAGGTATCACAGAGAGGAAAACCAAGAGGGAAACCCAGTTTAAGAAATATTTTCATTAGCTCTGATGACTCACAAAAATGTTCTAAGCAGTTATGTTCCCCTCAAATTCAACTGGATGACATATAATTCCTCTGCCACCCAACAGTCCTGCCAACACTTGAATCCTTGACTTCTTTCAGGATGCAGTTTACTTGTGTTTTTATTTATATGCTTTCCCCCAACTTTTCATGACTCACAAGTTTAAATGACTAGACTGTTGTAATGATAATGAAAAAACTTCTTTTTACTATGATTTCACCCTATTTAGCTCATAAAATCTTTATAAAAAACACAAAAAGCAACATGCATATTTTAGAGAAAAGACATACAGTTTACCTGTGAGACTTTGTGGGAGTAAAAAAACCTAATTTTAAAAAAATCCTTATTGTAAGAGACATCAAAAATTCAAAGGTGGGTTGGAGGGTCAGTTTAAAAGACATTAGAATAAATTAGGGAAATTTGAATGTGAACTTGATATTAGGTAACAGCACTGTAGCAGTATCAAATTTCCTGAGCATAACAATTACATGAGGTTATGTTGGAGCTTAACCCTGGTTCTTAGGAAAAACATGCTGAAGAATTCAAGGGTAAAAGTATCATGATTTAACTTTCTAATGATTCAGCAGAAAAATGAATAAATAAATAAAATGGTGTGTGTGTGAGAGAGAGAGAATGAGAGTGTAGAGAGACAAATAGAAGGCTAAGACATCAAAATATTAACAACTTGTGAATCTAAATAATCTTCCTGTAACTGTCTTGAAGATTTGAATTTTTTCAAATTAAAATGGAAAAATACAGATTTCCAGGCTCATTCTAAAGAATCAGATACTCTAGTGCAGGGGTGGGGAACATTCGGCCCACGGGCCGTATAAGGCCCCAAGAAATCATTTGGTCTGGCCCAGCCAAGGCATTAGGGGTGACTTAATTAAATGTTTGACCAAACATAGCAGGCTAACGTTTAAGTTGATAATGTTGTATGGCCTGGGAATTATGTTATAAATATCCAACTGGCCCTTGGCAGAAAAAAGGTTCCCCACCCTTGCTCTAGTGGGTAAAGGCCAAGAATCTAAAATAGTAAAAGCTCCCAGTTTAATTCATGATTGAATTCTGGATAAGTAATAAAAAAAGAACTTTTTTTTAAGCTTCAAATTTTAAGGATGATTCTAGGTACAATCAAAGAAACTTGAACACAGAGTGCATCTCAATAATACCAGTGTGAGATTTCTTGGGTTTCAGAACTCAATTGTGGTTATGTAGGCGAATGTCCTTGTCCTTATGAGTTTACAAGGAAAAGTAGTTAAGTGACCTAAACTGTCATGAGGACTATAACTTACTTTTGGCAAATAGCTAACAGTAAAGCCAGTGAACAGTACACACAAGTCTTTCAATGGACAAATCTTCTTGCTATTACGTAAGTCTGAAAGTATCAAAACAAAATATTGGAAAACTATAAAAATAAAAACAAAATTCAACTGGCTTTTAAAAAGAAGATAATAGAAGTCAAGAATCAAGCCCTAAACCCAGCAGTAATGAAAAGAACACCAATTCAGCCTCTGGTCTCAAACTTACTAGAAACCAAGTGGAAAACTATCGGCACTTGATGTCTCCTTCATGCAAGTTGTGCTCAAGGGATACCCTGATTTTCACCTCAAATTTACCTGGGAGAATAAACTTAACTCCTCTACCACAGGAAGCCACTCAAACACGTGGAGAAGGTAATGTCCCCTAGGAGGACTTCCCAGTCCAGGCCAGCCATCCCCCCAGGGTTTGCAGGACTCCCTCACATTAACACACCCACAATCCCAAGGCCTCATCCAAAAGTTCATTCACTCTGAGCAATCTCCATCCCTGACACCCTAACACGCAGCCCCCACACCTGAGACCGCAATTCCAGATGCAGCTCCACCGACAGAGAGAGGGATTTCCACCTCCCCTGCTCTGGCCACTAACAGCACTAACACTGCAGATTCTTCCGCAGCCACATCATGCAGGCAACTCCCTCTGAGACCGCCAGCAATTAAAAAACCAAACCAAACAAAATACGAGGCCTTCTGAAAAAACATCTACTACTTCAAGCCTCTCCCAGCATCCTCTTTGCAAGAGTGAGTTCCTTTTGCAAAGTGCTAGCCAAGTTAAAGTCCGCCTTCTCAGCCAGGCCATCCTTTTGCACAGCGTGGTCTTTCCCTCCTGCACTATTTTCCCTTGGAGCTTTGTGCCACACACAAACTTAACAAGCATTAACTGGGCAAGTCTCTCCTGCAGGCAACCTCACACCATTAAGAGAGCGTGCTATGGGTACAGTTGGGCATTCAACTGTGACTCAAATCAGATCACATGATCAATGTTTTACCATCTGAGGCACAGGGGGATTTTCAGAGATGGTTTCTAAACAGCCTGAAGTAAGGAAAAATTACAAGGTTGGATCCTGATCACTTAGTCTAGAAAGCTTTTCTAAACACATAATGAGTTTTTGTTTTTTAAAGAAACCTGCATTTAGTATACCTGTAGTGTCTCCTAGTGCTCATGGCTTTCTTTTCTAAGTACTTAAAAATAATTTTTAATTCTAGAATTTGCCTAGTATTGAAATGAGACATCAGTTTACAGTTGCTCTGAGTCTATCTTTCTTTCCTTTAATAAAAATGGGCCATTTGTCCCTCAAGTGTCTTTGCCACCTCTTCTAACTTTCATGCTTCCCCAAAGATTAATCCCTCCAGAAAGTTTTAGTTGGGCTTGTAGTTTTGAGAGTCTTGGAAAGCCTCAGCTCATCCTCAGTTCCTCTATGTCTCCCCACTCCTTGATCCTGCACACCTCCCTCATTCAGCACTCACTCACCAGCCTGCAGCCACAGGACAGCGACTTTCCCAGAGGCTGGTGCTACACTTTAGTGCTGTCCTCCCTTCCCACTGGGTGGAGGGGGGGCGGGGGGCTGAATATAGTAAACCCTCATTAACCTACCTGGACATTTACATGGTGCTCCCACAAAAGTCTAAAATATACATATACTTTTTTTTTTGGCCCACCTAAATGGTAGAGCAAATCTAACATACTTGGAGAATTTTGGAAACCAAACCACACTACACAGCAGTGAGGTGGGGCTGGTTCTGGGTGAGGGACAGGAAGAGGTACAGGTAGAACCTCATCAGCAGCATCAATTCATCCCACACCCCAACTCTGCATCCTTTTCCTCCCAACCACAACCCAGTTCAAAACCAAAGTGATGGTCATTGTCACCACATGCTCAGAGATGTCCCCTAACCCTATCTCACTGACTCCCTTTGCTCTGAACACCCTCCACAACCCCTCCCACAGCTCCAACCTCAGTGAATGCACTCCTCTTTCCCCCAACGATGTCAAACAGGATAAGTCACCAAGCAGCACACTGTCCTGCATGGACAGTTTCAAATGCTGGTCTCTCGGCTCTGTTCTGGAGTAACCTAGTCCGCTGCTGAAGGTTCCTAGGAGCATGACCCCAAAAAGTCTGACTTTCCAAAAAAGCTGAAGTTGCACAGCTTCATGCAAGTTACAGAGAAGCCCAAGTTCAGGCAGCAAGCACAGGTGTGTGCTACAGGTGTTGTCCTTCTGACCAGGCAGGTCCTCTCCCCTATCTGTGGTTAAACATTTTTAATACCATCCTGGATAAAAGTATCACCCTAAACCAGGGGTCCTCAAACTTTTTAAACAGGGGGCCAGTTCACTGTCCCTCAGACCGTTGGAGGGCCAGACTATAGTTTAAAAAAAAACTATGAACAAATTCCTATGCACACTGCACATATCTTATTTTGAAGTAAAAAAAAACAAAACGGGAACAAATACAATATTTGTATTTGCATGTGGCCCGAGGGCCGTAGTTTGAGGACCCCTGCCCTAAACAGAACATTTCTTGTCAACATATAAGTCAGATCAGCAAAACACAGTGTTTGCTAGTAATGAAACACAAAGTGGTAAATTTTCAACGGCTTTCCTAGTTTTTTCCACATACCTGAATATTCATTCATTCGACATATACTCTCGAAATCCCAACCCTGTGCTACAGCAATGAACAGGGAGGCCACTTCCTTTGCAATGGGGGAGAAAAACAAATTAAAATTGAATTAATTAAAATAAAAAAAGTTTCACTTTGGTTATGTTAGGGTAAGAGGGTATATAGGACAATATGGATGAAAATAATCATTTGGGAAGAATTATAATCTTGTATTTTAAAGATACAGCATTCTAAGGTACAATCTGCTCCAAACTCTTCTTAGTAAATGCTAGCACTGTTCACAGTTTTATATTTTTCAATCAAACTTGGAAAATCTTAGTCATAAGTTAAAAAGAAAATACTCATCATTTTTACCAAGGAATTGTAAAGCCAAATCCAAAAAAAAGTAAAAAAAAAAGTAGTAGTATCACCATATTCACATGAACAAATTTAGCATATCTTTGAGTCCTATTTAAAAATAAAGAGGAAAATCAAATCTTGCAAAGGAAACAGAGCTTTTCCAATTTCACAAAATGCAGAATAAAATGTCTGTTTCTGCCCAACTTTCTTCCCAATCAGAATAAACTAGCTATGCATGAGCCTCAAGGCTTCAGAATAGCTTCCTATAGGTATAACTCCAAAAGCTACTATCTCAACCTACTGGCATGGTACCTATTAAAGGGCTAATTCTGACATCAATGAAGTATTCACATTCCTAATAATTCTATGATTTATTTCCTTAGCTCCAACACTTACCAGTAGGACTTTCTGATCTGTGTTCTTGCCCATACTATAAACCTAAAAATCCACCATACGACACGTACTTCTTGAGCACTTATTACATTCAAGGCAGTGTAGAAGACACAAAAACACAGCCCCTACCCTCTGTGCCCTTTTAGTGTACTACAGATACAGGGCGAGACTTTTTACCTGTATTTGTTCATTCCAACATTTATTGAGTACCTACTAAGTCCAGACAATCATATAAGCACTAGAGATAAAAAAAAACCCACACATGGTGTTTACTAAATCAAACATAAGGAGTAGCTGTCCAAACCCTGATTCAGTCTGATGATATTTTGTTGTCTAATACAGTGACTGGGTCACACTTTCATGTGCTAAAGGAACCAGTAAATGAATGAGGATGCTAAAATAGTGATGTGCAGAGGGCGCTTTAAAAGCTCACAGTGGGAAACGCAGTCTATGGGAAGATGAAAAAGGGAAAGGTGGGAAGAGCTGATGAAGGAGCTAAATCTTGAAGGATACACGGGGAAAGGGAAAGTGAGAAGCCATCCCAGAAGAAACAGCATGTGCAAATACAGAGACTACAGAGTTTGATTTAATATGGCTCACATAAGGAGTAGCTGTCCAAACCCTGATTCAGTCTGAAAAGAACTTCTATCCAGAATATATGAAAATTATAGTTCAATATCAAAAGCCAAAAAAGCAATAAAAATAGTTAGAAGAACTAAACAGAAATTCACAAAGGAAGAGAGTGTAAATGACAGTGGGAAACGCAGTCTATGGGAAGATGAAAAAGGGAAAGGTGGGAAGAGCTGATGAAGGAGCTAAATCTTGAAGGATACACGGGGAAAGGGAAAGTGAGAAGCCATCCCAGAAGAAACAGCATGTGCAAATACAGAGACTACAGAGTTTGATTTAATATGGCTCAATTAATCCTACATAATAAAAGCCTAATATGCTAAGTGTCCAGTCATCAGGTCGGCCACTCAATCAATCAAAATGTAATATGCTAAGGCCCCTCAATCGCTTGCTATGATGTGCATTGACCACGAGGGGGCAGACAGACCACCGATCGACCAATCTCTATGACGTCCACTGACCACCAGGGGGCAGACGCTCCAACCGGTAGGTTAGCTTGCTGCTGGAATCTATCCGATCAGGACTGAGCAAGACTGGCCAGACATGCCCTGGAGCCCTCCCACGGTCCCTCTCCAGCTGGCCAACCTCCCGCGTCCCTCCCTGGCCCTGATTGTGGGGTCCCTTGGCCTGGCCTGCACCCTCTCACAATCCGGGCTGAGGCACCCCTCTCCCCCAAGTGCATGAATTTCATGCACCAGGCCTCTAGTATAAATAAAAAGAGGGTGAGGCAGAGAATGGCTAGAGATTATAAAAGGAGCAAGATGATGAAGGGCCGCCTAGATCATGCTGAGGAATTTAAAGTCTATCTTGAGTATTTGGGAACTAACTACTTGAGGTTTTCAAATAAGGAAGTAAACATGATCTGATTTCTACTTTATAAAGATAGTATGACAGAAGGATGACACAGGTCCAGTTATGAGTAATCGACAGAAAGATGAACAAGACCAGTTATGAGTAATCTAAGCAACAAATGAGAATCTAAAAATGTTCAAGTAAAGTATCTTTACAGTCAAAACTGGGATCTAAACTCTGTTCTGAATTTTTCTAAATCCATGAGCTTTGACTAATTGAACTTCTATTTCTTCATCTACAAAAAGAGAATTTAGAGAATTACTATGATAATTAAATGCAAAAATATAAAGAAGTACACAATGTCTGACATAGCTAGGACTCGATAAGTGGTAGCTCTATTTTTCCTCTGTCATTATTGCTATTAAGTCTACAGCTCAGGAGCGCTTTAGAATTGATGGCCATCAATAGATAGCTGTGAAGAGGGTGAGCATGGGATCAGACCAAGGCCAAGCAAAGAATCCTGGGAAGACTATCCTTTAGGGAGCAGACAACGTAAAGAAACAAGAAGAGCCCATTGGATCTGGGATTGGCGTAGTCTGTTGATTCTGGCCAGAAAGACCTGAAGTAAAGGAGTAAAGAAAATGAGCCTGTATTAATCATTTGTAATATTTGGCTGGGTAGAGTAGGCACAGTAGGAAGAGGTTTTGGTACTTTTTGTTTTGTTTTAGATAAAATGAGAAAGACTAAAGAAAGAGGTGTGAGGGGGTGGAGAAGAGTTTTCGGGGAAAAGGTGAGGGCTCCCCGTCCATGAGAAAGTGCTGTTCACTTAGGGTAACCCCCAGAGAGGCCCAGGATTGATTTTCCAGCCTATGTTTTTCTCTTATGTAGGTGGAGACCCAACAGTCCACAATAGCTGTGAATGCCAAAATGTTCAAGTCTAACTGTGGTACTTACTGGCTCATCTCCACTCACCACCCTACTGGGCTAAAGAAAGAAAAGGGGCTTTACTAAACCACACATGAAAGATACACCTCACCAGCTCAGTGGAGAACGTTTCACATCCAAATCAGAGCAATTTCTCTAAGATTCTCCACTGCTTTAGCCCCCACTCTATATCCTAGAGTAGACCCTGTCTCCCCACTAGGGCGGGTAATCAGCCTCATGTCAGTTATCTCCCAGTGTCATTCAACTCACCGGCCAGCCCCCATCCATCACACAAGAGATGAACAACTCTTGAACGAAGTTCTCTGATTTCTCCTCACAATAGGAAGAAGTCATCGGTCAAAACTGAATGAGAAGTAGTAAGGCATTGAGCTCAAGGAGTTGAAGATTTAAATAGTTAGTGGTGAAAACATGGGTAAACATAAACTAAGAACAAAGAGAGACTGCAGGGCTTTGTTGAGGGACCAGCTGAGGGGGAAGGTCTTGAATGTGTTAGTTTAAGCTTATTCCAAATTAGCACTTACTTAAATTAAGCTAGTGAATTATGCTCTAGCTTACTCAATCTTACTCTATTCTTCTTGTCATCTTACTGATCACAATAGAATTCTACAAATTGGCTTGGGGACCTAATAACACAAACAATGCCCTACCTCTAGAAAAATAAAATAAATGCATGCTGCTTATCAGCTTTGCACCTTCATATACATTAATCTCATCTTAAAAATTCCTACCTTTATAACCTTACAGAGCAAAAGGCTAATTGAAACTCTGGGCTAGGTTTGGCACTTAAATCTACTAGTACCTGTCACATGGGCCAGAGCCCATCAGTAACTGTGCCTTAGATCTGTCAGGCACCCTAGGCCTCCAGGTGTATTTATTTACTGATGATATCTACAAAGACTGAGTAGCTAAAACCCATAAAATAATCAAGTAAATCTGAAAGTTCCAGAAAATAAGCCTTGTGTTTTATTCATGAAGAGCAAGTTCAACTTTCAACAAAGTATATTGTACCCAGTGCCAATCATAACCACTTAAGGAGGAAAGTGGGCACCAAACCAAGTCAATCCAACCAAACTACCGGTATTAAATGGCTTACATCCTCACAGATATTAGAATGTTCCGCCTATTTTATAAAGACTTTTCACTTTAATAAACTCTGAAAACCTTTGTGTCTAAAGACTAGCTACGAAGTAAGAAGCTTAATATTTAATGGTGTTTAAAATGATTTTATTTTATTGCAAGGTAATAGCAGGCATACAATAGTTATTTTCTGTTTACAAGAGGAACAGCTAACACCATACAAACAGAAACAAATGAAACATTTTTAATAAATGTAATGTGCCTCAGAAGAATAAAAAGTGTAACTTAGCCAACCTGACTCAAGAAGAAACAGAAAACTTAAATGGCTATATAACATTTAAATCATAAGGCAGCTTCCCCTCCTCCCTACCCTCTGTTCTCTTTAATGGTAGGTAAATGACAAAAAGGTTCGGATGAGTTCTGACAAATAACTAATCCTACCCAAAAAAAACAGAAAAAGAGAAAATCTTAGTAAATTCATGTATGTGGCTAAAATAACCTTGATAACAAAAGCAGCAAAGAAAATTACAGGTCAATTTTACTTATGAATATATTAACACAACTAATTCAATAATATTGAGAAATTTGTAATATCACATGGTTGGATTTTTCCCAGAAATATAAGAGTGGTTTTAAATTAGAAGGTCTACTATTATAAATTATAATCTACACATGCAGAGAAAACTGAGTACTAATCACAATTCCTAGTAAGGAGAAGAAGGGGAGCGAGGGACGAATGGAGGAAGAGAAAGGAAGGAGGGGAAAGAAATTATGGACCCACATCCCTCATGAACACAGATGCAAAACTGTGGGGAAAATATTAGCAAATGAAGCACTATATAAAAAATAGTTCATCATGACCAAGTGAAGCTTATTTCAGGAATGCAAGCCGATTTAACATTCAAAGCATCAATAACATTTTACTAACAACATAAAGATGAAAAGCCACATGGTCATATTGATTAGAGAAAAAAACATTTGAAAAAATTTTCAAAGGAATTCCCCCAATTCAATAAGAAGCACTCATAAAACACCTAGAGTTTCATATTACATTTAGTGATAAAATAACAAACACTTTGTCACTAAAATCAGGAACAAAGCAAGAACATCTACTCTCACCATTTCTATTCAACATCTTACTGGAGGTGCTAGGTAGCACAATAAGGCAAGAAAAGAAATGAAAGGTACACAGATTTGAAATAAAGTAAGACTATCTTTATTCATAGGTGACAATGATATTTACATGGAAAATCCCAAGGAATCTTTTTTTTTAACTGCTAGAATTAATACTAATATATGAATTATGCAAGGTCATATGATATAAGGTACATGTATAGGTTCTATGTGCAAATACCAGCAGAAAATAATAGGGAAATAAATTTTTAAATGTCACATACAATAGCTTCAAAAAGTATATTTTAGAAAAATATTTAACAAAAAATGTGTAAGATCTTAACACCAAAAACTACAAAACAAGGTGGAAAGAAACGAAAGACCTAATTAAAGAGCTATACCACTGCCATGGATTAGACCCAAATTTGGTCTATACATTCAATGAACTCTAATCATAAACCCTAGCATACTTTAATCATTAGTAGATACTGACAAGCTGATTCTAAAATATATGTAAGTATACAAAGGACCTAGAATATCCAGAGCTATCTTAAAAGACAAAGTTGGGAGATTTATACTAACTGAATTTAAAACTTACTATATAGCTACAGTAATCAAGAATATGTGGTAAAGACATAAGGACAAATAGATAATCCCCCCCCCCCAAAAAACAAACAAACAACAACAACAACAAAACAGAATAGAGAGCCAGAAATAAACTTATCATAAGACTTGTATATGTTTGCTCTTTGACAACAGTACTGAAAGCATTCCAATGATGAGATGAATCATAGATCTAAACATAAAAATTAAAACTATAAAATTTCTAGAAGAAAATATAAAATAGCTTTGTTAAGTTGGGAACAGGAAAAAAGCTTCCAAGACAAGACACAAAAAGCAAAAAGCATAACTAAAATAAAATAAACATCAACATTAAAAAAAAATCTGCACTTTGCCCAGCCGGTGTGGCTCAATGGTTGACTGTCTTCCTGTGTACCAAGAAGTCACCAGTTTGATTCCCAGTGGGCGCATGCTCGGGTTGTGGGCGCATGCCCGGGTTGTGGACTCGATCCCCAGTAGGGAGCGTGCAGGAGGCAGCTGATGGATGTTTGTTTCTCTCTCTCTCCCTCTCTTCCCCTCTCTCTAAAAAGCAATAAAAACATATTTTAAAAAATAAAATAAAGATATCTGCACTTCAAAAGATACTATTAAGAAAATGAAAAGGTTAGTGGGAGACATAGTTACAATGCCTGTCTGAAAAGAACTTCTATCCAGAATATATGAAAACTATAGTTCAATATCAAAAGCCAAAAAAGCAATAAAGATGATTAGAAGAACTAAACAGAAATTCACAAAGGAAGATAGTGTAAATGGCCAACAAGAAAAAGTACATGCCATCATTAGTCACATAATTTTAAATTACAATGAGAAGCCACAAAACACATACCAGACTGACTAAAATTAAGAACACTGACAACACCAAATGTTGGTAGAGATGTAAAAACAACTTACCACACACTGTTGGTGGGAGTGTAAAATATATTTATATATTAAAAATCTAAAAATTCTTGTTCAGTAAAATATACCTCAGAATATGAATATGTGAATAATCAGAGAGAAAGCCTTTACCACACAAATACTCAAAAGGTTCAGGATATAAAAAGAAATTCTACAAATCAAAACTAAAAACATAAAAAGAAACAGAAAAATAGGCAAAATAGATGAAGAGGCAATTCACAGAAAAGGAAACAGAAATGGCTCTTCCCACGAGTAAGCTCAAAGGTGATCAGGAAAATGCAAGTTTAAACCACAACGTACTGCTTCACACCCACTAACCTGGCAAACAGTAAACCTCACTACCAAGTGCTGGTAACCTGTGGCAGCACAAAGGGAGCTCTGTTCATTGTAGGCGGGAGTGAAAAGTGATATAACCACTGTGGGGTTAAACAAAAAAAAAAAAAGGCAATGTCTAGTATGTGTATGTGCTGTGACCCATCAATTCCAATCCTGAATTATGTTCTAGAAACACCACAGGAGATGGACAGGTACAAGAGTGTCCAGGGCAGCAGTTAAAAAAAACCCTAAATAAGCCAAGTGGTCTCTGACAACAGGGTGGCTAAACAAACAGTGGGATATTCCTACAATGGAGAACTACATGTTCCTGTAAGAAAATGGGGAGCCAGAGTTTGGTAAAATTCAAACAAGTGGAATCAAACCAGTATGCCAAGAGTGAGCCTATTCACAAAACTGTCGACATGTGCTAAACAAGTATACATATTTCTACAATATTTCTACAGGAATCCTTCCTAAGCATGTACTGCTTTAATAATGGGTAGATTTTACATGAATGAATAGGAAATGGGTAATATGCAGCATAACATTACATAACATTATTTGTGTTTCTGTACATTATACAGAAATGCATGAGAATGATTACCACAAAATGTGTAAGAGTGGTTGGGAAGGGATAACGCAGGAGAGAAGAAACCAAGAATTGGAAACATTTTATTTCTTCACCTGTGTGGTAGATATGCATTACTTTATATCTATTTCTAGGTCATAAGTACTAGTATGTAATATTTCAAATAGAGTTTTAAAAAGAAGCATACAGAAATATTTGCATTCTAGAAGTCTGAGAGATGACTCACTGCCAAACAGCATGAAATAATCTATGAAACTCAGTAAATGACAAATATCCTATTCAAACGGATTTAATTCAAAGAATGGACAAATGAAATTGATGGTAGGTATTCTTTCAAAAAAACCCAAAAAACCCAAACATTTACAACACAGATTTTTGTCGTCATGTAAGGGAAAAAAATTAACTGCTCCCAAATAAAATTTACATGTGAATTTAAGACCAAAAAGGCTTTCCAGTATACCATTTCAGGAAAATTGACATTTAAAACAGGGTGTGAGAGATAGGAGGAAAATGGTGTATATTGGCAGCATAATAAACAAGAAACAGAAGTTAGAGACAGGACAGAACACAAAACAGCAGTGAGTCTGCATATGGAGTGGCAGAAAAGGCTGCCAAACTTATATACAATGCTAGAGGCCTGATGCACAAAATCTGTGCAAGGGGCTCAGCCCTCGAAGTCCCTGCTTCATCTGGAAGGTCGTTCGGCTGTCCAATCTAATTAGCATATTATGCTTTTATTATTATAGATGAGAAAAGGCAGTTGTACAATACTGGTTATGGAATAATTATTTTCTCAAACAATATTCTCTCACTTTAAAATTAAGACTGATGCTTCCTAGTTTCCATACAGCAATGAAATGAGTCACTGGGTTAAATCTGTAGGCAAATAGGAAGGAGAGAAATGCTGGCATTTCTCCAAGTCCAGCAACAGTGGCTTCCACTCTGCTCCAACGGGACACCCTCCTTCATTACCCCTGGCCCCACTTAATTCATCGACCCTAAATCAGAGCACAGAGAGCATCCATGACAGATGATGACAGTCATACTG
>NW_005363502.1:311495-316863 GCF_000412655.1 Myotis brandtii | reverse complement strand
CCCAGATCTTTCAAAAGATCTTATGTACCTATTTTTTAAAAGATTTATTCACCAAGTGAGCTCAACATTTCCTTTGAGTCAAACAGATTATCTATAGCAAATTTGTCCTCGGGCGTCATCAATCTGATCAGAACTTACCTTTAAGTGATTTGCCATTAAAAGATAACCATATCAGCCAAAGGTAACTAAGCTACATCCCTGAAAAACAATATCAAATGCAGACCCCATGCCTGAAGCACTCTCATTTCAGGAAAATAAAGTAAGCAAAAATTTAAAAATAATAATGACTAACAAGAAAACACCATCTTGACTCCCAGCACTACTGGCAGAGAAAAAAGTTAAAAGGTGAAGGCACTGGGCTCCAGAGCATGCAGTCCGAAGAAGAGAAGGAAGAAATGAATACTAATGTCTAGTTCTCTAACAGAACTGGCCAGAACCATAGGGCCAAACCCAGTCTTGCGTCCCCCAGGCAGATGACACCCATGTGTACAGTGCTGAGTGGATGCTGTGCAGCAGGAACTGAGACATATGGGGAGCCCGGGCACCCCCACGTCTCTCAACAGATGGCTGAGCTTTCCCCAGAGATATGGGGATATTGTAAACGGGTTCTGTGTACACACAGGTTTTATTGAAGGGAAGTTAATGTTTTTAAAAATTTGTTATCTTGTACAGAATGAAGTCAAACCCCTTAGGGCGAAGCAGAAGTATCCAAGACACGAAGTAAGTTGCGTATTTTCATGATTGTAAAACAGTGTGCTGGGAGAGCATCAAAAGCTTGAACTGCATCTGAGCTCTAGTAAAATAAAATAATTTCACAGACCTCGGAGGGATGCAGTGGTTCTTAACCTTCTGGCCCTTTAAATACAGTTCCTCATGTTGTGAACCAACCATAAAATTATTTTCGTTGCTACTTCATAACTGTAATGTTGCTACTGTTATGCATGGTAATGTAAATATCTGATATGCAGGATGGTCTTAAGCGACCCCTGTGAAAGGGTCGTTTGACTGCCAAAGGGGTCGAGACCCACAGGTTGAGAACCGCTGGATTAGAGGGTAAATCAGCAACTTGAAGGTTGTGGGTAAATGGGATACTTATACACCCCCAGAGGGGGACAGAAATGTGTCACATGGTACCCAAAGCCACCGTCTAAAAAACGATCTCTAGAACATCCATTCCACTTAAAACACAGGTACTACAGAATATAACAAAAATAGGATTTTTTACAATAATCAAAAAATTCCAAGCATGCCATGAATGGCCAGTTTTGGACTCACTCTTAGATTAGAAATACTTTAATGAAAACACCTAAAAATAGGAAGGTATACAAAATTGACATTAGGGCTATCATAACTTTGAAAGGGAAGGAGAGAATAATTCTTCTGTTTGAGGAGACCGAGATTAGAGATTTTTTAATGACTCGCCACACAGCTCTTAACATGAATCCAGGTCAACACTCTCTCCCAAACTACATTGTCTTTCTAAAGAAAAAAGGATTTATTCTATTGAGACCATGGAGCTCAGGGGTTAAATCTCCCATACTAACTAAAAATAAGGAAGATCGCCCACATGTGCCTTCGAAATCAAAGTTACTCTCCTGGTAATCAGCGGAAAAGGAAAACCTTTCATTTTCTAGTAATCTCTCAGAGATACGTCATCTTAAAACAAGACTAAAACATAGATCGTTCCTTTTATTTCCTAAGCCCAACACAGATTAATTTGTTTGGTCTTTGAAAAATGTGTTCCAAAATTCCCTCAGGACATTTTTTAGCACTTGGTTTCATATGACCTGGCTGGGTGGACAAAATGCTGATCCACTGAACACAAAATAGTGCACAGTGCTTGCAGTGGAAGAATTATGGCCTTCCTATCTTTTCAACCTAGAATGACTAACCGAGGTTTCAGCAAGTGGCCCTGACTGACAGTGGGCAAAAGAAGGGGAATTTCACCCAGGCCTATTCACTCAAGGAAGCCAGAATATGACCAGCAGTGTATCACATTCGTTACTTGCTAAGCAATCTAAGAGATACTGAAAGTAGAAAGAAAGCCAATTTCTAAATGATTAATATGCATCAAGTGAATCTATGAATGTATAAATTTTACAGACAGTGTAGGAATGCATTTAATTTTACGTAAGATAAGTCTAAATAAATAAGGCTGCTAGGGACAGACTCTTACTATTCAATTACAAAATCTGCAGTTGAAGACTTTGAGAGCAGTGGCTAAGAGTTTTTAAGTAGTTACCCATGGATAGTTTTGAGTATGTATAGGACTGATTAAATTTAAAACACACACACACACACACACACACACACACACACACTAATTGGTATTACATAATCTTAAACTTCAGATTGAAGGAGAAAATTGTGTCCTACAGTGACACCTACTGGTAATGGGCGGTGGAACAGCATGATACTGTTAGATAAAATAAACAGATGTTACACCCCTATAGCATGTTAGAAGCTATAGGGAAAGACTGAATGATACTCATAAGGGAAAAGCTAGACAAAGAAAAACATCACACATACCAGTGTTGGTGTACTACAAAATACTAAGCCCAAAAGGACATGATTCTTCTTAATCAAAGATTTTCAAATCAATAAATCTGAAGGCGGTTCCCTCTGGCCCGAACTGGCCATACAAGTCCAATTTACTTAAGTCTCTTTTCTATTATAGACAGCAAAACTGAAACAGGTAAGATTGAGCTCCATAGGAAACTAGACATTTTAGCAGTTTTCAATTTAAAATGAGTAAAATGAAAAGCAGGCACTTGCTTTAGAAATCTAAGTGTTATATAAATCCCCAGGGTTTCAGTTTCCAAACACGACTTTTCAACATGACCACCAAGATAAACAGAAGGCCAGATCATCACCTTTTCCCTAAAACACATGTTTCAAAAGACTGGGTCCTTTTCACCACACACTTGTATACAAAAATTAAGCAATAACAATGTTGAATGTGACCAATGTCATCATCAGTTTCAGATTCGATGCAAAACACCTAAAAAATAACTGACTATTCGAGCCCTTGGACGTCTCAAAGATTTTTCAAATGTACTGTTTCAAACATAATTTTAGCCACAGGAAACTTAATTGGTGAAACAAAGCATACTTTTCCTAAGCAACTATTCATAGTGTACCATAGAGAGCTCCTGAAGGAAGCTTAAAAAAAGAATCTACCTCAATTCCAAGACTTTCATAAAATCTTACAAATCATATAACCTAAAATTCAAGCAAGTGGTATAATAAATGAATAACAAAAAAAACCTGAGTTCTGGTCTTAGATGTCCATTAACTAGTTGGGCTTCCAAAAATTACACGCCTTTAATGAACTAACCAACCTTTCTGGGCATTAATTTCTTCATCTCTTAGAAGAGGGAACTGAACGGGCCTCAGTAATGCCACTGCTAAAATGATTTTCCCAGCAGATGGGAATGGTTTGGGCATCAATGTCTATACTTCTATGACCCAAAACACAGAGCAACAAAAGAGAAGTTGTCTATCTTTTGGGTATATCCTGCTAAAAGAAAACAGTATAAATAAAATCACACTGTCACGCTGCAGTGTAACTGTTTACAACTGAGAGAACCCTCATTTCCATCTCCAGTGCCTTCTACCTGGCACACAGTCAGAACTCAGTATTTACTGAGAGAGAGAAAAAAAATGTCTGCAGAAAAAGAATATTCATTATGTCACATGGAAGACTCCAATACCAACTCTTGAAATGCTTTGAGGGTTTTGTTTGTGTGCTAGTTTGTTTTGTTTTTTCATAATACTGGTACTTTGTTTTAATATATTTGCTTTTACATACTTTGTTTCTTGACAATTATGGAATTAGTGTGTAAAATGCTTAAAAGGCTGTATATCTTCAAATTTGGACAGAGGTTGCCCTAAAATGCCTAAATATGAAAGTCAGAATAAATTCATTTAGGTCATAACATTTCCTAAATGTATTACCTGCCTGTTAAAACTGGTTCAGTTATTGGTTCAGTTCAGTGGGGGTGGGAACATAACACATTTCCCAATACTAATTCTTACCAATAGCAGGTCATATAAAGCGACTTGCTCAGGTGCAATCAGTCCTCTCTACTCACCATCAAAAAGGATTTTAAAAAAAAGGAACAAAGATGTGCTTCCCTGGTAAACAGCTATTGAAAACAATTAACATCTAAGTCTTGTTCACCAGCTTTTTCTGTTGGTTCTTAGGTGGCACAATGTCTCTTCTCATTTAGAAACTTTAAGAAGAGTAGCCAGAGCCACCTGAGCCAGCTCATCTACTCTTCAGCATGTTTAAGTCACTGGTTGGCATTTAAGGACAAGGGACAGAAGGACACAAACTTCTTCTTATGTCAAAAGTGAATTAATGTGATCACTTTGAACCTCGAGCTGTCTTTTTCCATTGACAATACAAATACTAGTTCTCAGAATGTAAGTTTGTGCAATGACTTTCACTGCACCATGTAAATGCATTCATTCACTGATCAAATATTTATTGAGCACCTATTAAGGGCCAGGACCATGCTAGGAGTTGTGAAGAGAAATGAACAAGAGGACACAATTGAGACAGGAAGACAATACACATGGAAATAAATAAGATAATTTCAGATAGTGATAAGTGCTATACACAAATAGTTCTTTGAAGTGGGGACATGGTTATCTGATTTATTTCCTTAATAAATATGAATATATTACATGTATACCTCAGGAAACAGTCTAAGTCATTTCGAAATGATCATTTCCAAAAAGAAAGTTTACAGCTCACATTCAATACACGTGTGCAGTGGAGTTTCAATATCCTATGAGTCAAAGGAAGTATAAAAGAAACAGAGAACCACTAAAATATGAGATGAAACTGATTTAAAACATCTGTTCCCCCCCCCTCCCTTTGGTAGGTAAGCACAGGAGGGAGAAAGGTGAATATTCAATCGATTTTTTGTAAGACAATGGGAAATTATTGAGAAGCTCGCCCAGGATTCCATGGTATATTCTGTAACCCTTCAAAAGCATGTTAAGAAAGCTACATTAAGGCAAAAATATTTAAAATAATTTCCAAGAACATTCAAATTACTCCCCCAAACACACTGCACACCCCCAATAGAGTGTCCTCTGAGTTGCTCTTAAAAGCGGCTGATTTGGCAGTCACTTACTCTCTCTGACTTTGGCTCACTTCCAAACTCCCCAAAATATGCAAGGCAAAGGCGAATTGTTTCTCTTACTCCCATTCTCAGTCCCGAGGAAAGCCAAGAAAGTCGATCAATAACCTCCATGTCGGCTGCACCCTGCAAATGAGGGATCAGCCCAGCAGGCGCTCCCGGGCAGGACCCACCCGAGGCCGCGGACCCTGCTTCCCCGGCCCCTCCAGCCCGCC
>NW_005363502.1:275304-311049 GCF_000412655.1 Myotis brandtii | reverse complement strand
TCCAGAGGCTAGAGCACGGCTCACCGGCCCGCTCGGCCACGCCCCTTCCCGGCCTAGCTCCGCCTCCTCCCCACACAGGGGCGGAGCGGAGGATGAGTGACGGGATATAGGACCTATCACAAGAGCTTCCATGAAGGGGGTGGAACTCTGCTGCTCTTCCCCACCCCCTGCAGACTTGGGGCTGTTCTGGCACCACGCAGCCGCCTGCGAGCGCGAGCCGCCTGCGACTTTGCAATCTGTCCCGATCCTTTGGAACGTGGCAAACGTGGAAACCGAGAGGGCTCTCGCGAGTGTTGGAGGACCCCGCACGATCGGGATGGGGCGGGGTGCGGGGGCGGAGCCGGCGGACCCGTGTGCAGCGTTCGCCCGAGCGCGCAGCCTCTTGGCCCTTTGACTGGGAATTTTGTCCATGTCCCACTTCCTTATACGCACAAACACCAAGGAATGCAGCCCTGCTTCTTGCGAGAGAGATGTGTTTCTTGTCGGTATTAATATTAATACATTTCTGAAATGGTGATATTAATAGTTCAATGCTTAAGCCATACATGTAGTTGATCGGTTCCGTTTTAAAGCAAGACTTCATTTTGTTTATACTATCGAGATTTTCAGAAACTTTTAGTTAAAAGGTGCAAATGTAGATGTAAAACAAAGAGTTCATTTTGTTGCACTGGATGGCACCCTCTACCTGAAATCTCCCCCTGCCAGGCTTTGCCTACATTTATCTTTCCTTGATGCCCCCCAACCGTAGGTCCTCTCTGACTTGCAGCCCCTGAGCCTGTGATGCCTTTTAGGTTTGCATGAGATCTAAAAAATACCTGGGCCCAGGGATGAACCACACAGGAACGTGACATCAGGTACATTACCTTCATCTTTGTGTCGCCCATTGCCAATGCAATGCCTGGTACTTAACAGACAAGCAAGAAGTGCTTGGTAATTTGATACATTTCTGGCAACGTACTAAGACCTTCCCACAATTCTTGACCCTGTTCCAGAGCACCCCCTGGGAATGTCTCAAGAGGGCTCAAGACCCAGAGACAGCGGTTGCAGTGCGGCAACTGGTTTTATTCCTCTTACCCAGCCCCACGCCCCACCCCCATTGCCAGGTCCCCGGGCCCACCGCCTCTTCTGCGGTGAATGGCTCAACGCCACTGAGCACTGCCTAGGGATGCACAGAAGCCCAGTGAGGGTGGGTCGTGTTGCACAATGAGAGAAGGCCTCTCTCTCCTTTTTGTGAAATAATGTTAGTTTATTAAGATAAAGCAGGAGCAAGGAATCTCATATATATATATATGTTTTTATTGGTTTTTAAAGAGAGAGGAAGGGAGAGGGATAGAAACATCAATGAGAGAGAAACATGGACCAGCTGCCTCCAGTACGCCCCCTACTGGGGATGGAGCCCGAAACCCGGGCATTGTGCCTCATGGGGAATCTAACCCGTGACCTCTTGGTGCATGGGACCGCGCTCAGTCCACTCAGTCACACTAGCCAGGCCTCTCGAGTTTTAACTGAAGCAGCTCTTTGTTTTTATCTTATGCACCTCCTGCCTCCACACATCCTTTTTCCCATTTCTGCTCCCTTTCAGTGGGGGTGGGGTAACTGAGTTAAGAGACAAATACAAGTGACAGCACTTAATATAAAACAGTATGAGAGCTAAGCTGAGAAAAACAGTGCTAAAGGTATTTGAACTCCTGAGTTATCACAAAACCCCGTTATTGTGTCCATTGGCAGAGATGAGGTAACTGAGGCCCAGAGAGGTTAAACACGGCATCAGCGGTCACAGAAAGAGCAGGGATATGAACTCAATTCATCTGCTTCAGAGTCCATGGTCCAAATTTTCCTTTAGGATAAGGCTTTTGTTTTGAGCAGAGGTCTCACCTGACTCCCTCTCCTCTTAGCGGATGTGCCTCATTGGTCCTACCTTCGAAGTTAGGTCTGAAACCTGATGGGTGCTTAGCGAAGTCCACCTCTTTAAGGAAATCGAGTTTATTTGATAACTAACTCCCAAATGCCTTGAAGTGGTTCTTTGCCCCTGCATTTCCAGAAACCAGATCTAGTAGCATTGATAGGTATCTGTTGTGTATCTTTGGCAGTACCAGGCCAACCTAGAGGCTTATCTTGTAAATACAGTGCACAGGAAGTCAGAGGCTACCTGACTTCCTCCTTGGACCACAAGGAACAGCTACAATGGCATTTATACACTCAGTATTATACAAATGTATAACAGTGTTTATGACAGCAGATACTGCTGGCTATCTATACAGTGTAGTGTCAGGGACAGAGTTTCCCTAAGATAAGTATCAATATTAGACCTTTTACATCTGTTTGTACTTCCCTCCTAAAGAGCATTCAAAAACACATACCCTGGTTCCATGAACTTCTTCACAGAAGTCTTTTTCTCAGCACTGGGGCTGGGGTGAGGAGGGGGGGGCAGGGGTTAGGGAGTCAAAACATCCTTGAAGTTAAACAAAAGTCTACCCTTGTTAGCCTAACCTCATTTTGGTGATTTCTGAGTAAGCAATGATTGAACCCTGTGGTGAAGCAATGTGAAAAGGACCATAACGATAAGACTTAACTAGGACAATGTGTTAAAATACTAATTTAATAGAGCTTTTAAACTGGGCCAAATGTGCCTTTCAGATATTTCCATAAACTTTCTATTGGTTTCACTGGGATTCGCAAGTAAGAACTTGAGGACAAGACCCTTCCTAGTTTGTGTGTGTGTGTGTGTGTGTGTGTGTTGACCCTTCACAACCTTCAGTCATATGCTTTCCAATTAGGTATTTCTGGACTTACTTAAATCTGCTAGAACACTGTTTTAAAGTTGCATTTTAACCTGCTTCCTAGAAAATGCTTCTTACTTACATGCAGTCTTCCTGATGTGAAATTTTATTATTGCAAACTAAAAATGAGTATTTCCTATCCTTTGTTTACTGCCATAATGGGAAAAATGAATTTCAACTGGTCATGATTTAGCTGTATGTTTTCATTTTACATTAGTGAAATTTTCTGCAATGAAGCTATGCTGATAAGTACAAGAGCACTTTTAAGACATTCTGTACTGGAAGTGTTCTCATGTGAGTTATTCCCATGTGAGTTATATCGCAACAAGTTAATGAACTGTCATCTTCATCAAACAACTTGACTTTATATTACCATAGAAAACATAACCCTGGTTAGTATCTACATTATAAATACATAGAATGAGTTTATACTATCAGAAGTAATTTTAAATCCAGTCAAATATATTATAATTGGAAATATTGTGTAGTAATATTAAAAAAAAATCTGAAAACACTAGCTAAGAAACCTGTTGTTTCTTTTTTCATTTGAATCCTTTACAATTTTTTTCTATTAGGATTGGTACGTCTTAGTGCCAAATTTCTTTCCTAATAAATAGCATTTAAGTTGTGGTGTTTTTGGGTTTTTGTTTTTTTTTATTGCTAGGTCTTAAGTTTCTTAGTACAGTGAACTGATAGAATTGATTCTTTTTAAGTTTCAAGCCAGAAAAACGAACAAACTTAAGCATGAAGAAAAAGTCAAATAATTAGAGTAACAAATGATTATTGGCAATTCTGTGGTATATGAAAGAAAATAGTAATGTAATTTAGGAGTCTTTCGAAAGTAATGGAGAAATCAAGAAAGAAAAAAATGGAGAAATCTTAAGGATTCTACTGTTATGTAATGGATTCAATAGTAATGATTTTACTTAATTATATTTACCTCAAGAATCTGTGCATATATATAATAAAAGTGGTTGTTTCTATGTCTTTCTTTTATGGAAATAACCACTCTTATCAGGTGGAAACAGTTCCCTGATCCAGAGAAAAGTATCCTGAAATTAGTTTGTAGGATCCTCCAATTTCATCAATTCTAAATACATTAATCAGATTACTTGCTTTACAATGAATAGTGTTATAACAATCTGCAAAATTAAATCATTTAGAGGGAAGGCAGGGTGAGTGGATGAGTGGGAAGAGATCAGCCAAAGAGCTTATATGCATATATGCATACCCCATGGACACAGACAATAGTGTGGAGAAGGCCTTGGGGGGCGGGGATGGGGATGGGGATGGGGGGGCGGGGCGAGACAGGCTAAAAGGGGTTAATGGTGAAAAAAAGGGACATATGTAATATTTTCAACAATAAAGATTTTTTTAAAAAGAAAAAAATTAAATCATTTACTCAACTTGATAGTTGATGAGAAATCCCACATACCCATCATAAATTAGTATTGACTTGGTCCTTTTTACACTGTCATCAGTTGACTTGAATCTATTCTGTAATTTCAGAAGCACATGCCAAACATTACTGAGCCCATACCAGAAAAAAAATTATATATATCCTTAGAGGCATTGTCAAAGAACTTGCTAACATGGAAACTAAGGAGGGTCTCCTTGTATCATTGCAACAAGATTTTATTAACCTAAAGGCCACTGCTAATAAAATTGAAACTCTCCAGTACTTCTTTACTTTGGGAAGTACAATATTCATTACTTTAAAAGCTTGTTTAGTGTTATGTTGTGGCCAGTGGTCCGCATGTTTTGTAATTCTTCGTGGAACTGCTACAGTGCTGACTTCATCGCTTGATGAAGTCATCTCTCTGTGGCTGGGTCCCTCTGAGCCAGAGACAGATACCAATACGGAGATGATCACTGAAGCTACTCCTCCCAGCACCAGAGAGAATATTAATCTAGCAAAGCTGTGCGGAAACCATTTCCAAGCAGCTGTCTCACAAATTGTGATCCTATTGTATCTCTTCTTGATGGTATTCATATTGCACTTAGTGTTTCTAGCGCCAAAACAAAAGGAGGTTTGAGAAACTCAGCTGCCAGAAGGTACCCTTAAAGAAGCAATTGTGTAAAAATCTAAATGCAGGAGTGTTGACTGTGTAGACCTAGCCCAAGAGATCGTTTTTAAAAAATATATTCATTCCGAGTTCAAGACACATAAACAGCTTGTTACTGTGCTTGGGCTTATCTACACTAATAAAAGAGAAACATGGTAATTGGCGTACGACCGCTACCCTTCCCATTGGCTAATCAGCATATCCTTATGCAAATTAACTGTCATCCGAAACTCATTCAAAGACAGAATGTGAAAGAACACAGGTTGTAAAAATTTGATTGTATTTTGGTATATCATAGACAACAGGGTACAGTAAGGGAGCAGCAGATGTGGCCAGAAAAATTAATCAGGGCTGAATCTTTTCAGAGCCTTGAATATTGTGCCCAAGATTATCTCAAAGACAATGGGAAGTCATGGATAGTTTTTAAGCAGGAGTAAGACAACTCATGTTTTGGTTTTTTAACATACTAGCAATAGTACACCCAAGATGATTCTTTTAATTTTTTAAATTAAATGATATCCTAAAATATGTATATTATTTGTGTGTCCAGCTTGATAGTTAAGTAAAGCTTAACATTTTTACTACTTTGTTCAAATATAAAAAATGGCCCTAATCTGGTTTGGCTCAGTGGATAGAGCATCAGCCTGCGGATTGAAGGGTCCAGGTTCAATTTCAGTCAAGGGCACAGGCCCGGGTTGCGGGCTTGATCCAGATCGATCAATGATTCTCCCTCATCATTGATGTTTCTATCTCTCTCTCCTTCTCCCTCTCTGAAATCAATAAAAATATATTAAAAAACCTATCCATCTATATATATAAAAAGCTAATATGCAAAGTGTCCCCTTGGGAGTTTGATTGCTCACTATGGCGTGCGCTGACCACCAGGGGGCAAGGTAGAAGGAAGGAAAGCTGCATCCAGGGAAGGGAGACCCTGGCCGGCAGCTGGCAAAGGGAGGCCCCGGCCAGCAGCCAGAAGGCCCCAATCAGCCCTGATCGTCAGCCAGGTCTAGGGACCCTACCCATGCACAAATTTTGTTGCACCGGGCCTCTAGTCTATATATATAAAAGGTTAATATGCAAAGTGTCCCCTCGGGAGTTCGACCTGGAGACCAAGAGTTTGGGAGTTCAATTGCTTGCTATGATGTGCACTGACCACCAGGGGGCGGCACGGAACAAAGGAAGGCCCAGGCCGGCAGCCTGTAGCCAGGGAAGGAAGGCCCCATCAGCCCTGATTGCCAGCCAGGCCTAGGTACCCTACCTGTGCACAAATTTTGTGCACCAGACCTCTAGTGTGAAAATAAGTCACAAACAGAAGAAAACGACATGCCGGCTACCAACAAGGGTAGAGACTGCCAATGGCCCCATCTACATATCTGTATGCCTGGGGAATGTTTTTGCTAGACTGTCCAGAGGGTCACAGAACCCTTGTCACCCTCTCAGTTTAGCCCCAAACCCTTCCATATGTCTGAAGCAGAAATGCTTATATTTGTAAGGTAAGAGCTTATATCTGATAGTAAAGCCCAAAAACAATTAAAATAAAGTAAATGTCTTTATTTTAGGAGAGACTTTTTCAAGTGGCACACAACTTAAAATTTTAATTATTTTCTAAAAAATAGGTAAGCGTACCCCTTTTAGCATTTATCCTATCATAAAACTGTGAGCAGCCCTGAATAGCTAAAGTAAAATATTGAAGAGCAAGCATAGGGAGACAAGGAAACATTATATGAATGTGTACAGTCATCACTTAGGGAAGATGGTACCCTGAGGTAGAGAATGACCTTTAATGCATACCTGCTTAACACCTAGAACGTGACCAATTACAAACATTAAACTGACAGCTCTCTGCAATTAGAGTTACAAAATAATGATGTGACTTCCAAATCAGACCAGCATGGGACAGAGAAGAGAATCTGTGAATGATATAAAACTAGGATGCTGGCGGGGAGCGGGGAGGGGGGAGGAGGAAGGTTTATTACATAGCCTAGTTTGCCTGAGTCTTTTTTTATTATTATTTCCAAGTTAGAAGATGTTGGATCTAACACCAGATTTGTGCTCAATATTATTACTGTAATTGGTTGGACTTGTGTGCCTGTACATTAAGAATCTGGTAAATTTCACATAGGTTATTGTATACTTTCCGTTCAGATTTTCATCTAATCTTTAAAAAAAAGAAAGTCAAGTCTCAAGTTAAAAGGATCACTTCAAGTATTAAAATATGCAATGAGTCACTAGAATTCAAGTTCTCAGAAGGAGCAGATCTTATAAGCAGCAACTCTCACTGAATTATGCCTGTTCAAGTCTAATGCCTATTTGTGTTGTGCAATATGACCCAGAGCACAGGCTTTTAGAGGAGGGTTGACCATTTCCAGGCACTGTTATGTGTTCCTCACTCTTTTATCATCCTCAAAGATCTTTTAGCCTCAAAGCATCAAGAAAAGATGTGTCAGATACCTCTGCCCCTTCCCACTCTGCTATTCTATAATGACTTTCTCCCTTCAAAACTGCTCACCAGGCCAATCCAATTTTACCCGATATGCGTGTTGAGCACAAATAAAAAGGGAGCATGCTGAGTGTGGCTGCTTGCTGATCCCTTACCTCCCTGGTCTGTCAACAATGCAGGCCTGAATCGTTTCAGCCTGGGAGATACTGTGGACTCAGAGCTAAAAATGTTTTCTACAGCTCAGACTTAGGAAGCAGGTGAAAAGTCCTAGAGTTAATAGGAAGACTTCCCACCAATCAACAGAACCCCCTCCTCCCTCCTGTCCTCACACTGAGGACTCCCAGGAGAAATGCAAGTTGTGAGGATGGAAGGATGACTGGCAAAAATGTGGCCCGCCTCTGGCCCTGATCCCACAGAATAACAACTCTGCAAATAAATAAGACACCGTGCCAGAGACACGGGCCAAAACAATTTACTCTGGAGAGTGGGGGAGGGGGAGCACTTACCAGCAGGCAATAGTGCAAGCGGAGCATGACTGATACAAACCACCTCTCTGGAGCCCACTGCTTCCCCAAGGCAAGCACAGTGACCACTCGGAAGTTCCCACTCCAGACCGGGTATCCCTCTTCCCAGTTGTTCCAGCAGGAGTGGACAGGGGTTTTTTGCTACCATCGGCAGGTTATAATTCAAGATAGTGAAGGGAAGAAGTCCATGTTACAGCTTTTGTTGTCCATCCCAGCATTTGCCACTGGTAGGCTGGCATTGGTTCATTGGTGGCTGTTGGAACAGGTCTTTGCGAAACTTTCGCTAAGATTCCCTGCTCCCCCAAAATTACCAGTCCCCAAGCCCATGCTCTGTGGCTGCTCTGAACACTCTCCAGTTGTTTTCTGGATGCCCCAAAGCCAGGGCAATAAACAAGAGAGGGAAGTGGCATTTCCCCACCTTCCAGGGTATGTGTCCTGTGACTGACTGGTGGATGGCTTCCCACATGTCTGACCCTCCCCGCCATTTGCTTTCTTCCTTATCTCCAACTCATCCCATTCAGACAGCCCCTCTTCAGCCAGGAGAACTGAAAGGGAGGTTCCAAGGGGTGTGTGCCTTCTTCTGTGGATCTTTGGGCTGCTGCCACTATCAAGCCCTTTCTCCTGAAGACACAGGGAGCAGAGCCAGAGGACTGCAGAAGCCAGCTCCAGCTCTGCATTCCCAGCCCCCTCGCCCTCTCCGGTGCTAAGGAATCTTAATGTCCGCGGCCTCTCTCTCTGCCTCCCTCTGCGTGCTCCCCTCTGGGCTGACCTGCAAGGCTTTGGAAGTTGTAGGACTGGCGCTTCCTACAACTTGGGGGAACTTTGTTGGCTGCCTAATCGCCAGAGAATGCACTCATTGTGTCCTCCTTTATTTTGAAGCTGGGCCTTTCTTTCCTCAAATCCACTTTATTTTTCAGAACTGTATGGGCCAGAAAATATTTGGATATTTGCTAATAGGGTGGGAACATGTGCTTTTGCCCGCCCACCCACGCCCGTCCTGTAGTTTTTGAGATTTTGACGGTGTTTGCTATATAGTTATGACAGTTAGGCTGGCCTTTATCTTTCAGTATCATAAACTTTTCATTGAGAGCTAGTTTTGATGGGGGTGCGGGGGAGACAATATATGACATCTGGAGATCTGAATGGAGGTGGGAACTAGAACAGAGTGTGACAGAAGAGGTGTAAAATGCTAATTTTAAAACCAGCTACAACTGTTTCCCTGTTCTTACCTAAATTAAGCATGCAATTAATAGCTTATCCTTAGATTATATTCTTGCTAATAAGGGCTATATTCTTAAAAAAGGACTATTCAGATAATTGAACAAATTCCCACATAAAAACTAAGGGAAGCCTTATTTCGCATAATTCTACTAACATTTCCTATCTTCTCACTTGTAACTTTGGCGTTGTTGCCTTTGAAACATTTTGCTCTTGACATTTACATGATTATAATTACTAGCTTTTTCAGCATCTTTACCTCTGCTTCTTATATATGAGTTAAGGCTGTTCCAGGCTACAAATGAGATTTGCTCCCAGTTTCTTAATTCTTAAATAATAGCCTCTGCCTTCACCATTTTCAAGGTATCAACAGAATCAGTTCTATTTGAATTTTAATGCACAACCACCAGATTTTCACCTTGTGAAATGACTCGTTTTCTGTACACTTATTGCTGAGGTTGTATAATTAAGGCAATGTTAACTAATCTCAATTAAATGCTCAAACCTCAAGATAAACGCTTGTGCAAGACTCATTTATATTCAAATTTCAGAAACACATAGCTATAACTGTTCCCTGATTAGGCTCAAAAATGAATGGCTCCTGAAGGCCCTTGAGGGACAGGGGAAGACAGCATTTACATGGGATTGTCACAAGTCATATTCTGGCTCTAATTAGTTGTGCTGTGGAACCCCAAGATATTCATTGGGCCTCTCCAGGCTTGGTTATATCAGATGTAAATGGTGGGCTGTCACCATGGAGACCATCTGCCTTCACAATCTGATGAAAGCTATGGACCGTCATGGGAGATATTCTCATAGCCAGAAAGTTTTCTAGTCAGTTTTAGGGATTTGTGTACCAAAGATTAAGAATATCTGCACCAGAAAATAAATTTATTTCTACCCTTTGCATTCTATGATGTTAAGTCTTGGTAGCTGCTAATGGAAATTGTGTCTTATATTTTCTTAGTTTATTGACAGGTTTGGCGGCAGAAGATGAGAAATAGCAGCTGGGTTATATAGCTGTCTTGTATCCATGGCAACTTCGAATACTATTAACTAGTCTGTAAAGAGAATGCTTAAGAATCCACATAAGATATCAATGTGGTTGGCGAAGGAATGATCCTATACGGGTTCAGTGGGTTTACTTAGCTTGACTGTCTTCTGCACTGTATGAAACTTTTCTGGACCCTGCAATGAGATAATTCATGACAAAGTCCTTGGAAACTGGAAAGTGCTTTACAAATGTGGCCAATTATTCCCTTCTTAATTTTTATGGCAGATTAATACTATAACGAGCATAAAATTTTTTAGTGGCAATATCCCTTCATGCCCAATTTTGCCCAAGCTGATTAACTAACCTGCTGGACTTGGGGCAGAACAATCTGCCATATATAGTTAAAGGAACTGGGTATTTTTGAAGAAATGTAACATTGGCAATAATATGACTTCTCTGATTTTTCCCTCACTTACTCTCAAACTTCCTTCCTTCCTTAAATGTTTTTTGACCTCTTAACATGTCAGACACTGGCTTGTGAGCTACAGTACAAATTTCCTTCCTTCCTTAAATGTTTTTTGACATGATAACATGTCAGACTCTGGTCATTTGATTCCATGGCGCCTGAGTTAGCTTACATATTTGGTGGCAGAAGAGTCTAGCATGGGCAATTTCATCTAGTTCAACCTGCAAGTACTCTGTGTGTGGCCCATTCTACAAAGGTCAACCAAGTGCTTGCTTCCTGCCAGGTACTGTACCAAATACATGAGGACTTTGTCTTCAAGGAGCTCATGTCATTCTGGAGGGAGACTGGCACACAAAATAACAATCACAATACAGGTGCTACCTTCACCTTCTGACTGCAAAGGCGGGTGGACAAGGGGTAGGGAGGGCTGGAGCCCTCAGCTACAGTGGGCCCATGCATACCTCATAAAGTCATAGGGCTCCAGGGCCGCGAAGGAGTCTTCATGAGCATGTTGTTCAACCTCTTCATTTCACATATGAGGAAACTGAGTCTCAAAGAGTGAGAAGGACTTGCAAAAACTTGTATAATGAGTTAATACAGAACTAACAATGCCTTCTCAGCAAGGAAAATGCTGCCCACATTGAAGTAAAAATTGGTTCTTGGGGGAAAAATAATTTTAGATATTACACTGGTCACCTCCAAAGGGCCATCGACATAGATAAAAGCCAAGTGACCAGAACGACCAGATCGACTGGAACGACCAGAACGACCGGAACAACCAGTCACTATGACGCGCACTGCAACCAGCCAGCCCGATGGGGGTGGGGCCAGCCGGCCAACCTCCCACAGCCCCCCCCCCCAGGCTGGCTGGCCCCAATCAGCCCCAATTGGGGCCGGCTGGACCCCACCCATGCACAAATTCATGCACCGGGCTTCTAATAGTATATAAATAGATATGTAGGTCTGTGGTGTTAAATTTTCATGGGGTGGAGGGATGATTACAGAAAAATAAATATCTAAAAAGGCCCCTTACAAGGTGAGGGACAATAATCTTTAAAAAAGTTTGACTTGATTGTAATTTTATGGGTAGATGTCCAAACTCATCAAATTGTATACATTAAATAAGGGCAGTTAAAAAATATATCACATAGACTTCAGTAAAGCTGTTTAAAAATGTTAAGAAACATTGCCCTGACTGAATATGCCCTGACCGGTTTGGCTCAGTGGATAGAGTGTCAGCCTGGGGACTGAAGGGTCCCAGGTTCGATTCTGGTCAGGGGCATGTACCCAGTGGGGGGTGTGCAGGAGGCAGCTGATCGGTGTTTCTCTCATCGATGTTTCTGGCTCTCAATCCCTCTCCTTTCCTCTCTGTAAAAAATCAATAAAATATATTTTAAAAAATGTTAAGAAACACTGCCCTGTAGTTAGATCACTGTTCTGTCCACTACTCTACTTCACAAATTCAGAAATAAAACACCCTTCGCTAATACCTCGTCTTTACTCCATGGTCCTAAATGTTACTTTATTTATTGTCTAGCTCTCTTTCTTCCCTTCTCTTCTCCATTCTTTTCCTTGTCCCTTTTCATTTAATTTTTTTCTTCCTTCCTTCCAACCATTAAAATCTATGAAGGCTAATTTGTTTTCAATGGACTACTTATGTTCGGGCATTATGATAAGGCTTAACTATTACTGTGAAACTTGTGTAAATTAATAGATGTAGGACACACAATCCCTTAACTTTAATTTTATTCTCCAAAAAAATCATACTTTAAAACCAAATTTATAAGGGCATCCTAATTTACTGGAAAAATATTTATGGCCATATACTTATATCAGCTGCCTCCTGCAGGACCCCTACCAGAGGTCAGAGAGGGAGCCCACAACCGTGGTATGTTCCCTGACTAGGAATTGAACCAGCAAACTTTTGGTGCACAGTATGAGACCCAACCAACTGAGCCACACCAGCCAGGACCTCAACAAATTCTTAAAAGTAGGCAGGGGAAGCTTTGCATTACCATAGGGCAGAGAGTGAGGGCTCTCAGAACACCAAACTGTGAAACTTCACTGACAGCATTTAGGATATAAAGCTAATTAGCAGAATCTGGATATTGATCAATTCGGACAGATCAGTAACATTCTTGGATTTAACATTCAAGGTTTTAACCAATTGTGAGACTGTCTGGCTCATAACTTGAAAAAAACTTCAAATTTTACTGATTTTTACAGTTGAATATTTTAGGAATAGGCAAGTTGATATTCCTGAATGATCTACTTAGCTAGTGAGAGATGCTCAGAGCTCCCTTAGCAATCTTGTCTTGACTTGCTTTCTTATTCTGAGTCATTGTCCCATATTCAGAAACACTCCTGAAGTGAAGCCAATTCTATTTCTTTTTGTAAAGTGGCCAAAAAGGAATTCAATCCCGGAAAGAATCCTTAGCAAACAATTCAAAGTTCTGGGTAAACTAGAGTGGTATGTCAAATTTATCTGTGATAGGTACACTATGTGGTCCTACAGAGCAATAAAGAAAAAAGGCATCTACGATACCCTTGCAAAGAAAATGACCAGGTACAGAGAGGACTGTAACAATAGAAAGGCCAGCCCACCAGGAAGAGCTAGCAATTTCTCTGCTGGCCATTTATCTAGAGAAAGTAGAAATGATGGAATAGTTTTGTATCTCAATTGTAGTTATGGTTACACGAATTACACACGTGATAAAAAAAAATAGAACTACACACACACACACATACACATTGTACCGATGTCAATTACCTGGGTTTGATATCGGACTATAGTTACACAGATGAAAGTAACAGGGAAACCTGAGCGAAAGGTACATGGGAACTCTGTATTATCTTTGCAATTTCCTGTAAGTCTATAATTATTTCCAAAGCAAAAGTGGAAAGAGAAGAGATGATGCTGGTTGAGA
Source organism: Myotis brandtii (assembly GCF_000412655.1). Classification (NCBI taxonomy): domain Eukaryota; kingdom Metazoa; phylum Chordata; class Mammalia; order Chiroptera; family Vespertilionidae; genus Myotis; species Myotis brandtii. The sequence goes on along the minus strand of NW_005363502.1, from coordinate 297,634 downwards.
AAGGGTTGGTTTTTTTTTTTAAAAGTACAGTTTATGTCATCTGAGTTGATTTCCCCTGTGGTTGTCCTGCCAGCTGCTGCTTCTAGATCCCTGATGAACTTCCTTAAACTGGCCCTCAGTAAGCTCTGCCAGCTGTCGCTCTGAGTTTCCAGTGGCCCTCGTTAAGCACTCCTCTGCACCCTGCCGTTGTGGCTCTGTGCACACCTCTCAGCATGATAAAGCAGCCCTCTACACGAGGTTGTAGGTGGGACTTTTCCAACCAAGGTGTTTCTTTCCTTAGGCCCTTAGGCATCTATTTTTCTCTCTTTTTTTAGTTGGTTTCTTTACTGAAATTTCCCAAAGGAGAGACAAAAAAAGCAGGCACTGAGGACAGGTGTCTCAGGGTTCTACCAGTGGGTGATGAGCGGGGAATCAAACAACCAGGTATTCAGGTGGCTGAGACATCAAAGATGACAGGAATGTCAGCCAAGAGACTGTCTTGATTTTCATGGAACAAAGGAGCAGGGCTCCAACAATTCCATTTTGATTTAACCGAGTTGATTAGGTAGAATGCTGGCTACTTGTAAAAATCAGCTTGGGAGCTTTAAAAAAAAAATAGCCACGCTCCCATCTTACCCCAGACCAGGTAAATCAGAACTTCTGATTCAATATATATAAAGATACATGAACACATGTGTGGATATGTATTATATAAGATTTTACTTGTACCAGGGGAATAAATAGTATGTTACTAAGTGCTATGGAGGAAAATAAGATTGAAAGGGGAATAGGAAATGTGTTTGCTGAAGAAGACGCAAGTTAAAAATGGATAGTCAGAGATGGCCACCTTTTTCTTGTTCTTCATTGTAAAGCTCTTTTAATACAATGCATAATTCTTAGAGAAGGAAGTCTTCTAATATGTCAATGTCAACTTGCATTTATTAAGTCAACATTATCGACATAAGGAACTTGTCTTAGAGTAAATATTTAGAAATCTAAATAATTAGGACTGATTGCTGCCTCATAGTTTAAAATGAGCCGGAAAGAAAGTGACGCATTGAAATTACTGTTTGCATTCAGAACTCTGTACTAACACATATGTTCCGTAGTTCAGAATATTACTTCCTTTCCATGCTAAGATATCCTAAAGGAGCAAAGTTCGTTTGGGGCAAATGATTTTCTTTTAAAATATATTGCCTTTTAAGATTAGTGAAATACTATTTGACTGTTGTACAACATTTGGAAAAGAGAAAAAATATTAACCATGATTTCACTGTTAATATTTTGATTTATGTTTACCTAATCCTTTTTATTCATGCACACATATGTGGTGTTTATTTTTTCCTCCCTTTCATATTTCAAAAACATGCCAGATATGTTAGGCAAACTCTAATTATAATTATGCATTATATGTAGTATATATTTGTATATACAGTTTATAGTATAGTTATATACTATAGTTACAAATTTTAATAAGACAATTAAAATATTTGGGGAAGTGGGTATTCTAGAAAATGGAATATTCTGATGCTTTTTCTTCTGTTATACCTTAGCTGTACACCCTTGGTCCCACCACAACCTAAGACTCAAATTTTCTAACAGCTGCTCTCAGATTACAACATTCTAATCTTCCCTTTTATTATTCGGGTTCTCTGGCTACATAACTTTTCCACCTCATTGATCCTTCCAATCTCTTGAATTTTCTTTCCACTAATTTTGTCTCTATCTTGCCCAGATTCTGCAATCCACATTTTCAACGTTCCCTTTTGTTGTTGTTGTTGCTAATCCTTACCTGAAGATATTTTTTCCATTGATTTTCAGAGACAGTGGAGGGAGGAATGGAGATATTTTTTTCCATTGATTTTCAGAGACAGTGGAAGGGAGGAATGGAGGAGGGGGAGAAAGAGAGAGAGAGAGATATTGCCTCCCACATGCACCCCAACCGGCCCTGGGATCCAACCTTTAACCCACATATTTGCCCTTGACCAGGAATCAAACCTGAGACCCTTTGGTGCATGGGTCAATGCTCTACCCACTGAGGAACACCAGCCAGGGCTATAACCCCCTTTATTGGCAGTTTTTTCGTTGTGTCCCTCGGACTCCCAATCATCAACCGATATGACTATAAAGGTGCGCTTTGCCAGTCCAAGCACACCTGGAGTCTTACTGCAGAGGGAGTCCCCTAAGGTCATAGACTGGTTCCACCAGCCTTAGAAAGTCTGTGTTTTACGGTGTTGTCATAGCAACCATGCCAACCCTCTGTCCTTAACTTTCCTCCATGCCCCTTAGCAAATGGCTTTTCTTCCTACTTCACAGAGACTCCTCCACTTCCTTCCACACCTGGGCCACACAAACCCTTGCCTACATCCATCCTTTCCTCCCTTTCTCTTCCCAGCAGAAGAAATGTCCGTGCTGCTTAAAACCAAGTCCTCTGTTCCTGCTTGAGCCCCTTTTACTCCAATATTATCTTTTTTCCTCTCTCCCTTCTCTCCTGGATTTCCCTTAGGCCAGAGGCTCCAAATCGGGCTGTGCGTCAGACTTCCCTAGGGAGCATTCAAAACAGTGCTGATTGCCTGGCCTTCCCTCCAGAGTAATTTAATCAGAATATCCAGGGGAAGCGTCCAGCCACAGGTATCTTTTAAAGCTTCCCAGTAGCATTACTTGGTGGCTACGGTTGAGATCTATGGTGTTAGTCATTTCACATGCTTGATTCTTTAACACACAAAACCCCTCTCATTAGTCCCCCATCTCCTCCACTTTACAACCAAATTTCTTGAAACAGTTACCCATACTCTCTGCCTCCCTCACTATCAATTTATGCCTGATTCAATTTTGCTTTCTGCTTCCAGCACTCCGCATTCCACAAACTCCTTGTTCCTAAAGTCAAGGACACTTCACGCGTGTTGTACTTGACCCGACCAGCGTGTTGACGCTACGGGTGCTCTTTCTCCCATGAGACCCTTGATTTCCCTGCGTCTTTACTCCCTCTGCTCGTCATGGTTTTGCTTCCTCTTCTTGATGCTTCCCAGGCCCCTCCTCACCTCTGATGGTGGGGTCCTTTGCCGTTCCAGCCTCATCTTCTCTTCCTCTAACCCTGGGGACTTCTCTTCGGAATTTCATCTGTCGCCATGGCTCTCACTGCCCTTCCTGACCTGAGGTGGGACCCAAGCATTCCTGAAGCTAGCTGCAGACCTGGAGTTCTGGATGCCTCCTGAACATCAGCATCACTTAAAAAACAAAAGGAGGAAAAGTACTCCTGAAATCCTGAAGTAAGGAAGTGCCCCTAGTAAGTATTTACAGAAAGAAAGTTAAATGTCTCAAGGCAGTGATAAGGCCCTTCACAGTTTACAGGGCAAACACTGACCCTTTTCCGTGTGTATTCTCAGAGCCCCACTCAATCAGCTCCTTACTGAAGTTGGCAATCTCATACCTGAGAGGTATCATTGCCTGTCCCCACCGAGAACTCCCTCCCCTGCCCCGCCCTCTTCTGCTGTCCCCAGACAAGCCGGGGAGGGTGTTACCTTGTGCTTGTGTGTAAAAGAAAGCTTTTCAGTTGGACTGGTCCATTTCTAGCTTCTACCAAATGTTGATTTTGCTGTTTCCCCCAAAGACGTCAACCCTGAAGGAATAATGGAAGGAAAACACCACCAAAAAAACTAAGACACCACAAGGGTGGGGAAGAACTGGGGTGTGTGTGAGTGAGGAGCAGCTGTGGTGAGGGGTCGGAGATAGCAGTGACACTGAAGTGTGGGGGCATAAAATGGGAAGATGCTGTAGATTTCTGCTTTTGCTGTTCTTGCCTGTGCCTTGAGCCAGACAGTACCTGTGTGGACATCTGCAGAAACCAAGAGGAGAGAGAGAGAGAGAGAGAGAGAGAGAGAGAGAGAGAGAGAGAGAGGGAGGAAGGGAAATGAGGATGAACTAAATGAAGAATATATTATTGTTATACTATTTGTCAACTTACTGAAACCTTTCAAAATAAAAAATGTGAAGGAAAATAAACAAAAGGACAGTGATCAATGACAACTGAAAAGATATAGTAGTTCCCACCTTTTAAATCACTTTCCAGCCTGAATCACTTCTGGAGATATTTGTAAACATGCTTGTTCAATACCGGTTCAATACACTGTGCCCAATAACGAGGTCAAAACGCCCCTTTGCCAGTTGAATAAAAGTTACAATTCAAAAGTGATTTACTAGTCTCAATCCCAATGGGAAAGCAGTAGTCACTCAATTCTTATGGGAATATGAATGAGCTGGTGCAATTTGATGTTGCTAGAGCCAGTCCATTTACTTAATACCACACTTAAATTAACATAAGCATTGTGGGCAAGAATGATTTTTAAATATCTTACATATTCATGTTGTCAAAGAAAAGGTAAAAGGAAATCCAATTCAAACTAACAAGTTTTTTAAACTAAATGTGTCGTTTCCCATTTTCTAGTCAGAACTGAAGTTGACATTTTATTCTGCTTATAATAAACTGCTTTTATTTACCCCAAAGCATTTCATCAATCCATGTGGTTCTAGTGACAGCCACCCACCCTGGTCCACCACCTCATGTACAGTAATTGGACTAGAGAGTATCATATGACCAAAATCAGCTCAATCCGAATGCTCCCTGGGGAGAGTTTTCACAATAGATCTGGAGAAAGAGCAGTCTTTTCTCCCTGCAGAACTATTAGGGGGTGTGCTGTGAGTAGCCGACAGCCGCGCCCCCGTCATGTGAAGAAACCTACCTGTAGCTACAGAGGACTTGCAGAAAGAATCAGAAACAAAAGGTAGAGATAACTTCCTGATAAATTTTTAGTCCTCAGCTTTCCTTAGATCTAAAATCATATGTCATGTGGGTTAGGCATGTGAGCCAACAAAATCCTGCTGAAATTAATTTGAGCTGGGTTTCTGTTATTTGCAATCATGAGAATCCCACATAATTTAGTAATGGAGTTTATATATGGCATAACATTTTTTCAGGGTAGAATTTTCCTAAGAATAAAATTTTATCTAACTTATGAAGTCAAGATAAAATGAAAATAAGATGCCATTTTATTTTTTCTTAATATATTTTACTGATTTTTTACAAAGAGGAAGGGAGAGGGCTAGAGAGTTAGAAACATTGATCAGCTGTCTCCTGCACACTCCCCACTGGGTATGTGCCCGCAACCAAGGTACATGCCCTTGGCCGGAATCAAACCTGGGACCCCTGAGTCTGCAAGCTGATGCTCTATCCACTGAGCCAAACCGGTTAGGGCAAGGTGCCATTTTAAAAAGGGAAAATAATGGTTATGAATGACAAAAATAAGCGTATAGCAATGGAACTCATTTAAAGCCTATTTTAAAATATAACAACTCTTCAAAAAACTATACAAGAAAAAAAGTGTAAATTAGTTTCAGGTTTCAAAAGTGGGAGTTTTATTTTAAGTCGAGTTTGGGGCTTACTACTCTCATCTCCAAATACTAGATTCTATTTTTACAGTGTTAAGTAATTCAGTTCCAAACATTAGTCCTTTTAAAAATACTTTATAGCTGAAGCAAAACAGATGTAAAAAAAAAAGGACACGTTAAATTTGTAATCCCTCATCCTGAATTAATTGTACTAGCTTGTGTTAAATATTATATTGTGCTAAAATAAAAATGGAAGTGAATTTTGGTAGATATACTTTATAGACAGCAAATGAAAGGATAAACATCAAGTTCTGAGTGACAGCTGCTGCAGCTTTTAAAATGTAATTTGTTTCTCTATGCTCTTCTGCTTTCTGCTTTCATTGTCTTCTTTGTCGACATCCTAATGTACATGTGGGGTGCACTCCTTGGAACTGACCCAGGATGCTGGAATGGCTGCTTATGGGCTGTCAGTTTGTATTAAGTTTCAGAAAGTAAAATAAAGGCCACTTTGATCTCTCTGGTCATGCATGATAATAGGGCCCAAAATCCTTGTCCCAGTTCAGGGACACACTAGCTCCCGGATCAAATGATTCATACGCACAAACAAGGGAGACCATGGCCGTGAAACAGTTGGAAACAAAACCACCTAAATTGTACATGAAGCTAAAGATTTCTAGTAAAGCTTTGGTACTGTCCAAAGTTCAGATGTGTATGAAAGTGATAATTCAAAGTAAAAAGAATTGACATAAAAAGGCTTTTTAGTATTTCATAAAACCAGCCTGTGTAGTAAGCATTTTAAGGTAATTATTTTATTTTATCTTCACAATAGCACTAAAAGCTACATTGTATTATTCTCATTGTATAGCTAAGGTAACTGAGGGTCAGAGAGGTTAAGAGATTTGCTCAATGTCACGCAGCTAAGAGTGGCAGGCAGGTCAGAAAAACTTGTGCCCCGTTTTTAGAGCTTTTCCTGCATCTGCCAGTTCTCAATGGTCTTTAGCTCAAAAGAATCCATATACCAAAGAGGAATATTGTGGGGTGGTGTATTCTAGTACCCTTTGGCCCTATGGAGAAAATCTGGATGACCTTGGGTATGGCGATGATTTTTTTAGATATAACCTCAAAGGAATAATGTGTTAAAAAATAATTGGTAAGCTGGGTTTCATTAAAATTAAATATGATAATTCAAAGTAAAAAGAATTGACATAAAAAGGCTTTTTAGTATTTCCTAAAACCAGCCTGTGTAGTAAGCATTTTAAGGTAATTATTTTATTTTATCTTCACAATAGCACTAAAACCTACGTTGTATTATTCTCATTGTATAGCTAAGGTAACTGAGGGTCAGAGAGGATAAGTGATTCGCTCAGCGTCACGCGGCTAAGAGGGGCTAGCTGGTCAGAAAAACTTGTGCGTCGTTTTTAGAGCTTTTCCTGCATCTGCCAGTTCTCAATGGTCTTTAGCTCAAAATAATCCATATACCAAAGAGGAATATTGGATGATGGTGTATTCTAGTACCCTTTGACCCTGTGGAGCAAATCTGGATGACCTTGGGTATGGTGATGATTTTTTAGATATAACCTCCAAAGCATAATGTATTTAAAAAATAATTGGTAAGCTGGATTTCATTAAAATTAAATGCTTCTGCTGTGGATAAGACATTGTCAAGAGAATGAAAAGACAAGCCACAGATTGGGAAAGAGAAAATATTTGCAAATATACATCTGATAACAGATTGTTTTCCGAAATATATAGAAAACGCTTAAACTTAACAATAAGAAAACAAACAACCCAGTTAAAAAAATGGGCCAGAGACCTAGACAGACACTTCACCAAGGCAAATAAACAGGTGACAAATGAGCATATGAAAAGATGCTCAGCATCACGTGTCATCAGGGAACTGCAAATTGAAACAATGAGGTATCACTGAAGCCTGGAATACTGGCAACAGCAGATGCTGGAGAGGATGTGCAGCAACAAGAACTTTCATTTGTTGCTGGTGGGGATGCAAAATGGTATAGCTGCTTTGGAAGGCTGGCAGTTTCCAGAAAAACTAAACATACTCTTTCCCCATGATGCACTGGTATTGCTCCTTATTATTTACCCAAGGGAACCAAAAACTTGTGTCCACACGAAAACCTGCCCATGGATGTTTATAGCAGCTTTATTCATAGCTGCGACTAAACATACTCTTTCCCCATGATGCACTGGTATTGCTCCTTATTATTTACCCAAGGGAACTAAAACTTGTGTCCACACGAAAACCTGCTCATGGATGTTTATAGCAGCTTTATTCATAGCTGCACTAACTTGGAAACAACCAAGATGTCCTTCCATAGGTGAAGGGATGGATACACTGTGGTACATCCAGACAATCAAATGCTCTTCAGCGCTATAAAGAAATGAGCCATCAAGCCACAGCATGACATGGAGGGAACTTAAATGTATATTACTGGCTGGAAGAAGCCAATGAGACACACTAGTGTCTGATTTCAACAATATAACAGTAAAAAGATAATACTGCTGGCTGCCAGGAGTTAGAAGAAGGTGAGGTAAGTAGGCAGAGCACAGAGGATTTTTAGGGCAGTGGAACTATTCTGTATGATACTATAATGGTATATTACACATAATGGTCATTATACCCTTGCTCAAACCCATAGAATGTGGACCAACAGTGTTACAACAGTGTACAACCCAAATGCACACTATGGACTTTGGGTGATAATGGTGTGTTCATCAATGTAGGTTCATCAACGGTAGCAATCGTGGCTCTAAACAAGAGCTGCTCTAAACATGATGGTGCCCCCACTTTTTTTAAAACCAGGAAATCACAAAAGTTAAGAGCAAAAATCTGGGAAAGACCTGGATTTGAATCCTATATTATAAATAAAGCTGCTACAAGCATCCTTGGCAAGTTTTTTTTGTGGACATACGTTTTTATTTTTCTTGGGCAGGGTTAAGTGGAATTACTGGGCCATAAGAATTTATTTAAGTTTATATAAAACTGTCAAACTGTTTCCAAAGTGGTTGCATCATTTGGTATCCTGTATTTGATTTTGGAAAAGTTAATTTAACCTCTTGGTGTTAGTTTTCTCTCCCTTGGATAATGGGGGTAATAATACTCACCACTCATGACTTCAAGAGGATCTATAATAATAAAAGCATAATATGCTAATTAGATCAGATGTCCTTCTGGACATCCTTCCTTCTGGACAAAAAGCAGTGGGCGGAGGCTGCAGCAGAGGTGGCAGAGGCCCCGGCCACAGCAGTGGCAGGCGGGGGCCGGGGCCAGGGCCCTTGCATGAGTTTCGTGCATCGGGCCTCTAGTTAAAATATAAGTGATAACAGAGCATGGCACAAAGTAATTTCTCAATAAAAGCAGCTATTCTGTTTTGGTTGTCATTCCTGATTTTTAAAAACATTATACTATAAAAAATTTCAAACCTAACTAAAAGATGAAAGAGCATGAGCACCCATATACCAACTCCTAGATCCTATAATTCACATTTTCTCACACTTTCTTTATCATCTCTATCTACATATGAACCCATTTTTAATGCATTTCATAGTGAGTCATGAACATTAGTACATTTCCCACTAAGAAAATTAGTACATTTCACTAAGTACTTTATTATATGTACCCTTAATTAGAGTTCAATATTTGTTTATGGCTCTCTTTTTCCTTTGAGGTAAAATTTATGTAGAATAAAATACAATAATCTTAAATGTATTATTCTATAGTTTTTGGCAGATGCATGAAGCTGTGTAACTCAAAACCCCCTCAAGATACAAAACTTTCTCTTCATGCCAGAAAGTTCCCTCTTACCCTTTTCCAATCAATCATTATCTTTACCCACAAAAGGGCAACCATTCTTTTTCATTTTTTCAACTCTACAGATTAGCTTTGTGTATTCTAGGCCTTGTTATAAATGGAATACAAATACACTATGCTCTTTTTTTGGTATGAATCCTTTTTTTTTTTTTAAAGAACTCGTGCTTTCTTTTTTTAAAAATATATTTTATTGATTTTTTTACAGAGAGGAAGGGAGAGGGATAGAGCGTTAGAAACATCGATGAGAGAGAAACATCGATCAGCTGCCTCCTGCACACCCCCCACTGGGGATGTACCTGCAACCACGGTACATGCCCTTGACTGGAATCGAACCTGGGACCTTTCAGTCCGCAGGCCGACGCTCTATCCACTGAGCCGAACCGGTTAGGGCTGGTATGAATCCTTTTGCACAGTATATTTTCATATTCATGCATTATTACTTTATATAAATATGCTAGCATTTATTTATCTATTCTCTTGGTGATGGACACCTGGGTGGCTTCCATTCTTGTCAAACATGACAAAGGTGCTATGAACATTTTTGTATATGTTCATAGGCCCTTTTTGAAAACCATATGTTTTCATCTCTTTGGGGGAAGTGAATTGAATAGTGTGGTTTCTCCTCGTGGTGGTAACTTCCATTTCCCTGATGACTAATGATGCTGGGAATTTTTATGTGCTCCTTGGCAATTTGCATATCTTCCTTTGTGAAGCATCTATTCAAATCTTTTTGCGCGTGTGTGTGTGTGCGTGTGTGTGTGTGTGTGGTTTGTTTTGTTTTGTTTTTTAGCAGAAGAAAGCAAATGGATGCCTTATAGGGAAGGATATGCCATTTAACTAATTAATTAAGGAATTAATTTATATGTTTATTCTTTTTACATATTTATTTATTTATTTTTGTCAATCCTCACACGAGGATATTTTTTCCATTGGTTTTTAGAGAGCGTGGAATGAAGAGGGAAAGAGAGAAACGATGTGAGAGCAAAACAGCCACGAGGATATTTTTTCCATTGGTTTTTAGAGAGAGTGGAACGAAGAGGGAAAGAGAGAAACATTGATGTGAGAGCAAAACAGCCATTGGCTGCATCCTGCATGCCCTCCACCAGGGATTTAGCCCTGACCTGGATTCGAACTGGCAACCTTGCAGTGCACGGGACAATGCCCAACCAACCAAGCCACACTGGCCAGGTCTTTTAATTGGACTCTTGCACAGTTAGTATCATTCCTAGCAGGTCCCTGAAAAAGGCAGCCAGATACTCTGATGGAAAGATCAAGAGAATGAAAGAAAGGGAGGTGGAGGCAGCAGGAGGCACTTATCTTTGATAGCAAGTCCTAGAGCCACTCAGCCATCACTCTCCCTTAGTCCACAAAACTCCACATCTAGGCAGGCACTTTCTAGCTGTTCTTTGTCAGGCTGAACTGAGGACATAGTGCCCTGCTCTTGATGTCTTCACATTTCAGTCACACAAACACAAGGGACACTATCTTCGTTTTGGGTTCTCCCCAAAGCACATTGAGACAAGATTTTAGTGCAGGGAGCTCATTTGGGTGATGACCTCAGAATGAGGGAATAGGAATGTGAGAGACAAAAGGAAGAAAAGTCAAATGGTGTGCAGACAGCAAAGCTCCGTTCTGGCAGGTCTCCTGTGAAGCACAGAGGGCCTCCAAGAACTGTTCACAATAGCACAGTCATCGCTGGCTCTTAGAGGCACAAATTGCCCTGCACTTCCAGTTCCCACACTGGCTGGGTCCCTTACGGACCTGGCTGAGATCCGAGGGGTCCAGGCATGTGACTTGAGCACCAAAAGGGCCTGTTAGTGAGCAGGAGGCCTTCTGTAAAGTCACTGCTGGCTTTGGCTAGGAAGGCTCCCTTCTGCCTCCTCCCCCAGCCCTGCCCCCCCGCCCCCACTCCTCTCTCCTGCCCTCTGGATTCCACACCAAAGTCAAGTTCCTCTCCCCTCCCCTGTGCAGAGTGGCTTCCTTCCTGCCCTGAAGCCTGGGTTCCCTATGGCACTCAGGCCCTGGGGCTCAGCTTCTACCCCAAGAAGGTTCATGCTCACATCTCCTCAAAAAAGGCAGCAGTCAATAACATTCTTCTCATTATTACAGCAGATTTCACCAGCCTGTCCTGCCCAAGTCTTGGATGACTTCTTCAGCTCACTCGGCTGTTATGACTGTCACAGTCCTGCCTGCTCTATGCTCTGCTGAAATACATCTGTCACCATGTTAGAGACAGGAGCTTTTTTTTTTTTTAAATCAGGGAGACGATTAGGTCATTGGATGATGAAATTCCCACTGAGAGCAGTGTTTTAACGCCACTCACCGCCAATCAATCAGCTCATGTTTACCCCGTGCCAGCTCTGTGCCAATGCCCTTTCACTCTGATTTATCTCTACCTTTACCTCCACAAGGTCTAAAGTTTGCCTTTCAATTTCCCCCCATCCCTTTAAATCTGCCTTGATCCCTGCTCTGCTTTTTCCTCTTAGCTGGCAGCAAACCCCTTCTATATTTAACTGAATATATATCACTTAAGAGGCATCACCAAGTGTAATTATAATGGTGTTTCTCCTTCCTTTCTGCTAGCATCTATTTCAAATCTTTCTCACTCCTAACTATAGACTTCTCTTTAGGACACCATGGCTTTCCTATTCTTGGACCAAGCAGAATCAGACTCCTTGCTTTTTTGGCTGATCTACATAAAACAAAGCTGATGGGACCTCCGCTTCCTCCCTCCTCCCTCCTCCTTCCTTCCCTTTCCATTGATGGAGGTCATTCTATTTTGATAAAAAGTACAAGGTGCCCCATCCACATAAGGGTCAGGAATATACACATGCAATGACTATCATGTTATTGACATATACAACAAAATACCTTTGTACAAAGTACACAGAAAGACAAAGTTTTAAAGTCCAGAAGAAGAGAAACATTTAGCACAGTTTTCTACACCTCTGAAAGATCAAGCAGACAAAACTAAGTGAGGCGATAGAGACTCTGGATAATAACATTCCTAAGTTTAATTAAATAGACCAAATGGAACGCAGCTTCCTTGTGAGTAGAGCACAGAGCCATAGTAGCTGGAAGTAGCTGAAGCGCCAGGTTCCCACCGCAGCCTTGCAAAGGTGTTATGAGCTCAAACTCTGGAGCCATTCTGCCTGGGGCCAAATTCTGGATCTGTGACTTAGCTGTGTGACTCAGGGCAAGCACTGAACCTCCCCACACCTCAGTTTATTCGTCTTCACAGTGGGTGCAGGAATAGTACCTACCTCTCAGGGCTGAGTGGGTGTTAAACTAGTTAATAGATACAAAGCCCTCCAGAGGGTGCTTTATATAGCAAGCCCTCAGCAGTGTTACTGCCCCGTTGCTCCATCAGGGAGGGGCAGACACCATCCACAGGGCAACTGGGCTCCTTTTGCCTTGACAGGAAGCTGCCTCTAGCCAGCAAGATTTTTAGACTTCCCAGGGAAGGTGGGTTAGAACTAAGTATGAAAGATGAAGAGAAAATATTGATGCATCCCAACTTGGAACACCAGCCCTTCCCCATCTCTGGGGGTGGGGGGAGGACTGAGTCTCTGCAAGTGTTATGACCACTGACCTTCTGGTACAGGGAGAAGGACTGCAATGTATCGTATGCTATCCGTTTTTATTTTGTACAAGTTTTTTCTTCTCTTTTTACAAAACAGCCATGATTTTTACACTTTGCACATTCATAAATCTTCTCAAAACAAGAGACAGAGAAATGCCCACATTCAGTTTTCTTGGTTCTGTACTTTCACTGAGTTTTTACTTTAATAGTTTAGTAGTAGCAGCTAACATTTAGCGATCATTTGTCACATGCCAGGGACTATTTTACATGGATTTTCACATTCACTCCACCCACCGAGCCTGTAGGGGGCAGCATAGCAAAGAACTGTGACATCTCTGTAGTCATCCTGGGGCCAAAACATGGCTCCTCTACTTTCCTGTGTGACATAGAGAAAGTCATTGAACCTCTATGTTTTTGTTGCCTCATCTGGCAAAAGTGCTCAGTTTGTTTCCCTCGTTGAGCTGTTGTAAATTATTAAATAAAATACTTAAAACAGTGCCCAGAACGCAACAGAAATAAGTTAATAAATATAAATTATATCTATGCAGAGGAGAAACTGAGACCAAGGAGCTAGAATTTGAAAAGAGGCAGTGCAACTCCAGAGCACATACCCGTTTATCTCTGTGATGTTGCATATTATGAAAACCGACAGCGTTTTTGTGCCTCTGCTAAACAATTCTGGGAGGAAGCAGACTAAACAATACTAGACCAGGGAAAAATAACCTTGATCTAGGAAATAATTGCTCTTGGAAGACAAGGCTGAACCAACTCCGATTGCTTATTTATCAAGACAAACAGCTTATTCATCAAAGGCCACTGTAAGACCTTTCCTCACTATGCTCACTCATTCAAAAATACGGTAACATTAACTCTGCCCAATCCCAACTAGTTTGTTGCTTTAGCCCTTCAAATGCTATAAGTATCCCCCTGACTTCTCCCTCACTGCAATAAGCCTTAATAGACGTGGCTTTACTTGAGCAGCAGGTATATCTGATGGTATTTGGGGAGTCAATAATCAACAATCTTGGAAGGTTCACTGTGATCTGCCAAAGACACCCCCCAGCCCCTGCCCCTTGCTGCTGAGGCCCAAGACCCTCCGCCCAGGAGTGGGAGCTCCTCTGAGGTCCCCTGAGCACCAGGAGTCTCACTATTGTGAGTTGGTAGAACCGAACTCCTGGTTTTTTTCATTTGCCGTTGCTGACCAGGGCAATGGATCATAAATGTTGTTATATATTATAGAGAGGACTTTCACCAAAGAAGAATAGTTTAATTTTAGTTTACAATAACTCATAGATTTTTCTCTGACCTAATTACCACACAAAAAATGTTAGTCTAATATTTAGGTAAGATAAAATTTGGATACAATTTCTCATGATTAAAATTTGATAAAGCTCTGACCGGTTTGGCTCAGTGGATAGAGCGTCGGCCTGTGGACTCAAGGGTCCCGGGTTCGATTCCAGTCAAGGGCATGTACCTTGGTTGCAGGCACATCCCCAGTGGCGGGTATGCAGGAGGCAGCTGATCGATGTTTCTCTCTCATCGATGTTTCTAACTCTCTATCCCTCGCCCTTCCTTTCTGTAAAAAATCAATAAAATATATTTTTTTAAAAATTTGATAAAAAGTCTATATTAGTCTATAGGCTCAATAAGTTACTACTATAACCACAAATTATTCAATGTTAAAAATAAAAGAGTATGCTTAGTCCAATTAAATTTTGATTCTTTTAGAGATTGAATCTTGTGAAATCATAAGGGCTTAGTGTATTGGTAAATTATATAATTTTCAGATCTTCAGTAAACTTTAAGACCTTAAACTAATATTAAATTAAGCTAATCTACACTAATAAAAGAGAAACATGGTAATTAGCATACGACCGCTACCCTTTTCATTTCCCCCTGCCCCCCGAGTGCACAAATTTTTGTGCACTGGGTCTCTAGTCCTATATAATAAAAGGCCAATATGCAAATTGACCAAACAGTGGAACGACCGATCGCTATGACGTGCACTGACCACCAGGGGGCAGACGTGCAATGCAGGAGCTGCCCCCAGTGGTCAGTGCACTCCCACAGGGGGAGCACCACTCAGCCAGCAGCCCTGAGCTGGGCTCATGGCTGGCAAGTGCAGCAGCAGTGGTGGGAGCCTCTCCCGCCTCCGAGACAGCATTAAGGAGCTGGCTTCCAGCGAGCCCGGCTTCTGGCTGGCGAGTGCAGCAGTGGTGGCAGGAGTCTATCCTGCCTCCACTACAGGTGGGCAGTAAGGAGTGAGGGGTCCTGGACTGCAAGAGCCCCAGATTGCAAGAGTGATGTCTGACTGCTAGCTTAGGACCAATCCCCACAGGCATCAGGCCTAAGCCAGCAGGTGGACATCCCTCGAGGGGTCGCGGACTGTGAGAGAGCACAGGCCTGACTGAGGGACCCCCCCCACCCCAGTGCACAAATCTCATGCACCAGGCCTCTAGTTAGTAAATATATTTATAGTTCAACCATTTCTAAGTAAGAACTAAAAGCACATTATTTTTTCAAGAAACATTATTTTGGATTTCACTTATTCCTAATCTTTATATACAGAATGCTATAGGATATTTAAATGTCTGAATCATACATGTATGAATGTATGTATATATTTTTTATTCATGGAAAAAAATTAGATAGACATTTTGCACTGCATCATTTTCTAGTTTTCTCCTGAGTTCAGAAAAACAAATTTGAGTACTTTGATTAAAGGTGATAGTTAAAAAGAAACCATCAACAAAACAACAAGAAAACCCACTGCGTGGGAAAACATATTTGCCAATGTAATACTTTAAGCAATAAAAAAATTAAAAAAAAAATTAAAAAAAAAAGAAATCCAAATGTTTTCATCATATATTTGGAAAAAAAAAATAAAGGTGATAGTTAATATAAAGATTTGAGGTTATACTATAATTACAGATAAATACAAATGAGTATGTATGATAATAAGCATATTTTCTTTCTTTCTTTCTTTCTTTCTTTCTTTCTTTCTTTCTTTCTTTCTTTCTTTTAATTGATTTCAGAGAGGAAGGAAGAGAGACAGAGAGGTAGAAACATCAATGATGATAGAGAATCATTGATTGGCTGCCTCCTGCACGCCCCCTATTGGGGATTGAGTCCAAACCTGGGCATGTGTCCTTGATCAGAATCGAACCCAGGACCCTTCAGTCCACAGGCCTATGCTCTATCCACTGAGAAAAACCATCAGGACTGTTTGTTTCCTTCTTAAGAAAATTGTTATTGTTCCTTAAGATGGCAAATTCCATTATATATGTATATGTAAATATATGAACACAATTTTTAAATTAAATATGTTAACAGTTGTATTTTAAACAATACATTTTAATAGGTTTAATTGTGTTATCAATTTGCTTAGTTGTATATTTTTATATATAAAATATATATAGTAATACATATAAGCATATCTATTTAAATGCATAAATATAAAATATCTTTAAATTTCTTTTAAAAGTTTATAAATAAAGAATAAGATAATAGCCCAGCTGGGCACATGCCTGGTTTGTGGGCTCAATCCCCAGTGTGGGGCATGCAGGAGGCAGCTGATCAATGTTTCTATCTCTCCCTCTTCCTTCCTCTTTGAGATCAATAAAAATATGTTTTAAAAAGAATAAAATAATAGACAAGTCTGAGGGCATGCTGTAGGTGTAAAATATCTAAAGGGGATGATGATAAAGTTTTCTAATACCAAAGATGATCAGTGAAGAAAACAGTAAATTGTGTTCAACATTTTTGTGTGTTTTGTCAAATTTGGCTCAGTGTTAATAGATTTATTCATAAAGAGAAAGATTTATGTATACTTTACTATAGATTGTAAAATGGATGATATACAAAAAGTAAAATTAGAATATGAGGACTTTTCATAAAATAGTCTGAGAACACTCCAATGTGCTGCCATGCTCCTGATGATTTTGACAAAAGTTCTTTAAGTGTGAATAACGTTCAGTTTCTAAGGATCATTGCTACTTTTTGTTCTGTGGTTTCAAAATATTGCTTGAAACTATTTCTGGCCCTTGAATCTTTCAATTTACATTTATATTTTGTCTCCTTTGACACCTCTTCTCGATTTTGGCTTTCCCAAATTTAGTCCCTAAATTCAAATTGTTAAGATATTTTTAAACCTGAATTATCTTTTCATTTTCTGGAATGGCCACCAGGTATCATAAAAATTAATGCCTTTGTCTTATAATACAAAACATAATAAACAGGATTTTGGGGGCATTCTCCAAATTTTAATGGGCTCAGTAATATTGTGAGAGTTCTTCTGTCTCCCAATTTTAAGATAACAATGAAGAAAAATTTTATCTTTCTTTGTTAATCATGCATAAATAAGAAATATCAATCTGATGCAATAATTATATGCTTCTCAGGAATATTAATATTTTCTATGTAAAAATTGATCAACTGTCCATGAAGATAATTTTGTTTCTAAGGTATCATGTTTCAATACCCTTCCAACCAGAGACAATGACAGTACTCGTTATGGTATAAGTGAAAAGGCCCCAGGGATGTGTTGATGTTCTCTCTATTTAAAATGTGTTCTTATTCCTGAGTAATCACTTATTACACCCTTATAAATTAGTTGTGTGTTAACTGTGAAAGATGATTTCGTTCTTTTTCCATTCTGATCATATAAATTAGTTGTGTGTTAACTGTGAAAGATGATTTCATTCTTTTTCCATTCTGATCATGTTTCAGAGATTTGTTTTTTTTAGAAAAGACAGGAAAATTGCTCTGAAGCCTCATTGAGCAGGACCTCATCAGGTACTGTTATCAACAAACACAGCAGTGAAAGTTTGGGGTGAACATCCTTAGGTACCTGGCTCTCAATTAAAGAGACACAAACCATCCTGAGCTCAGAAGCACACAAACCCATAACTGTGGTTGTATAGAGGAAAACATAAAACATTTGGGTGCTGAATTTATTGGACTGAAGTACCTTATTAAAATGTAGGGTTTTAAACAATGCACTCAAGTATTCAAATGCCAGTATTTAATGGGGGGAAGAATGATGAGTATATTAATCAAGCATTTAAATATTTCAGATGGCTGATTCGATATGCAACTTGGTTGCTTAATCTTCCTATAAACATTGAACCCAAAAATAATTACACTGAGGAATCTATAACAGCTTTTATGAATTTAGCATTTTCCAGTGCAGCTAGCGTTATAAATATTTAATGAAAATATTAGGATCATTAGAATGGACCCCACTTCGGGAGAAATGGCTAATAAATCAGCTTTTGGACAGTACAGACAGAGGCAATAAAGAACATTTCTTGACTTATGCAGGTAAAGAGTCTTTAATCTTTATAACCACAAGATAGCATCAATGGGATAGTAAACTCTAAAAGAAAAAAGTGCTTACTCGTTCATTATGATGAGTAGCTAATGCCTGTCCTTCTGTTAGAACAGAAGTTCCATGAGGATGATCTTGTGTTGTCTTCTTTTCAATTTTATCCCCAGACTTTAGTAGCATTACACAAAGTAGATGACCAATATTGGTGGAAGGAAGGAGGGAAGGGAGGAAGGGAGGAAGGAAGGAAGGAAGGGAGGGAGGAAGGGAGGAAGGAAGGAAGGAAGGAAGGAAAGAAGGAAGGAAGGAAGGAAGGAAGGAAAGAAGGAAGGGGGGAAGGAGGGAAGAAGGGAAGGAAATAGGAGGGAAGAAGGGAAAGAGGCTTCCTCATTTGTGGAGGAAGGGAGGAAGGGAGGAAGGAAGGAAGGAAGGAGGGGAGGGAGGAAAGAAGGAAGGGGGAAGGAGGGAAGAAGGGAAAGAGGCCTCCTCATTTGGACCCACTGTGAAAATCAGGTGACCTCAGACTACATTAAAGTAAGTCAGGTACATTCCTAATGGCTGTCCTCACTCTCTTCTTTCTGTATTTTTTAAGAGGAGGAAGAAAGAAAGTTCTAATTCCTTGGAAGCATTTTCTCTTGGCCTGGTTTTACCAGGGAGCTATGTTTAGCCTTCTTTTTTTTTTTTTTTTTTTTTGAGAGAGAGAGTGGAAGGGAGGGGGAGAGACAGAGAGAAAACATTGGTGTGGGAGAGACACATTGATTGGTTGCCTCCTGCATGTGCCCTGACCATCGCTGGGGATCGACCCTGCAACCGAGGTACGAGCCTTTGACCAGAATCAGACCTTTCAGTCCGAGAACAGATGCTCTATCGACTGAGCCAAACCAGCTAGGGCTGGCCTGCTCTTTTGAGGATATCTTCCCAAGAATTATTTTCAAACTTAGGAAATCAGCCTCTTCACATTTTTTAAGCATTTGATCAAAGATCTCATTTATTTTTCCACTCTATCATTAACAGATTATCACAGTTATGAAGATACTTAAAGGTCTAAAAATTTCCTTAGCAGAGCAAGAGATGGGTTAAATGTCATATTTACTGTGTTTATTTTAGAAAGATAAGAATGTTCCATCTTTAGTATTTTGAAACTAACTTGGTGAAAACTTTTCCTCAATCTTCAGAGCAATTTTTATATAAATGTTAATTTTTTAAAAATATATAGCTATTCACAAAGTACTTTTAAATATGTTTTCCCAACAATCATGTGAGAAAATAGGGAATCCCATTTTACAGATGAGAAAATAGAGGCTCAGAAATATTTAATTGCAGACTTAAATATTTCATTACAGAGCTATGAAGGGGGAACAGACATAGGAACTTTGTTCCTTCTGCTTCTTCCCACCAGCTAGCTGATTCTTAGGGCAGGGGGGTGGGGTGGGGGGAGAAGAAATTTGTAATTATTAGTATTTAATTTGTAAACCAAAGCAAGCATGTTTTCACTAGACCTCACTTCCTAATCTCTCACTAAGTTATTTTGAAGGTAAAACTAGGTAGGAATGGATTAAATTCTCACTGGAGAGACTCCCTGATGTGGTTAAAAACTACACAAACCATCCATGCTGCTATGAATCACCTGAGCACACAGGAAGTCATTCCTGTGCGTTTCAGAATGCACAGTTGTTGAATGGCTCCATCCATCTATTTGTTTTGAAATTAACGCTTGTGTACCTTTCCAGGGCGGCTGCCTCCCAGTGACCTTCTGGGCTGACACTGCCTCTGAAGAACTAGAAAAACTGCCTGCTGACTGCATTGGTCAGTGAAGCAAGGACACCTCACCCACTCCTGCCCATCATGGCTTTTCCTTCACTCCAGCTGGACTGAGCTATCGCACACAAATACCTTGGGTAAGTGCATAAGAATGGTTGGCAGAATCACAGGTGATGGAGAAGTTTCAAGTCTTTAATAACCACTGATGATGTAAGTTTCAGGACCCTCTGCCTTGTGTTCTGATTGTGTCATTATATGCCTCACACTGGCAACAGTGGGTCTTGTCATGTTTTATGACTTTCCTTTTACACTAGCTCCCTTCCTGGGAGTGAATTCTGAAGTTAGTTTCTAAATATTGTAGGTAGCTACTGCTTTTAATTTTAATATTCCTATGGATTTGGAGTTGGGGCTGCTGTTATGATTTCTTTGTGTTTAACAAAAGCACTTGTATCCACAGAGACATGGATTTACTTGTAGCTTATTAATTCAGTAGTAATTCATTCTATCAACAAATCCTCTATTGCATTGCTTACTTCTCCTGGGAGGAAATTATTTAGTGGTAAATGAGAATGCATGAAATCAATAGGTGTTTACCTATGCCGCCATCTTGGTCTCTCTCCACACATTTTTTTTATATTGAGTAAGGATATCTCTCTTTCTCTACACACACACACACACACACACACACACACACACACAGTGTTCTGAATAATTTTCAGCAGACAGTTCTGTTCTGATTTTCCACCTCAGTAGCATTTCAACATGGTCTACACATGGAATATGCTCTTGTTAAAGAGGCTACCATCCCTGCTTCGTTTCTACCAGCTAATATGTTCCAGAAGATTTTCCTTTTATTACAAAACAAGCTGGAATACATTCAGAGCATTTACCAAGAAATATCCCTTGATCTTCTTTTTCCCTGAGGAGGGTATGAGTGGATTACAGCACTAAAAACAGGAAATACTTTGGAAAATGCTGAAAATCAGTGTGGGAAAAAATAACACAAACTATTACTCTCTTAAATTTTTTTTCTGCAGATCATGCTTTAGGGAAGGAAATAATAAAAAATAATTTCCATCTTGAATTTAATTATTGTATTATTCTTTTAGAATGAAAACGTACTCTACTAACGGGTATAAGGAAAGACCAGGCATAAAATGATGCACTGTATAATGAAAGAGAGTTTTTTCCTATTAGACCCGAGGCACATTAGGTATTGGAGATGCACAAATGCCTGATAGCACTGTACACACACCTATGACTCCTTTCCCTGTACATCTGGGAACTCCGGCCTGCGCTTGCCTGGACATGAAATGTTTATCTTGCTCCCTTCACCGTTTTCCAAGCAACTGCTCTCCTGCCCAGATGCACCAGCAAACAAGCTCCTTTTCCTAAAGTTAGGCTTTGCACATTAAATGAATTTATATAATAGGCCCTGCACAGATTGAGAAAAGCCAGGGCCAGTTTCTTGGGAATCCTCAAAAACCGTGTTTCTCCGATTTCCACCATGTGGAGAGCTCAGGCATAGCCACCTCGGAGCTCCGGGCTGGGCCTGTGGTCCACACAGTCTGTGTCAGGTAGGGGACCACAAAGCTCACTACTTCAGCCTTCTTCTCAGCAGTCTCGTGCAGCTGCATTGGAGCTAGGTGTAGAGTTAAAATGCATGGAAATATAGGAAAAGGTGCAGATCGCCCTGTCAATAAAAAGGATGTCTTTCCACTCTCCAGGGCCTTCAGTCTTCGGCTTGGCACATTGAGGGGAACATCGATTGCGGTGACAGTGTGGCCAGACCCTTCCTGCTCTCCCATCCAGAGTGGGGCTGAGTTCCTTCCCCTTCTCGGCGGCGGGGCAGCCTGGGCCCGGCGCCACTTCCCTCTGGGTCAATAACTTCCTTCCAGGCCACTCCTGATGTGGCTACTGAAGACGCGCCTACACCCATCTCTTTTCACCTTTTAACAATGTCCCTTCCTTTCCTGTCCCTCCCCTTCCACCGTGGGGTCTCTGTGACTCTCACTCCTCACTCGTTTCCCCAGAGGGCTGCAGACCATCACCCACAGGAAAGGGGACTTTGCAGGTGTGTTTACATTAAGGATCTTGAGATGGGATGATTATCCTGGGTTTTCTGGTTCAGCCCAATGGGTCCTTATAAAGGGGAGGTAAGCGTGTCCGGGTGGGAGAAGGGAGTGTGACAAGGAAGCAGCAGTGGGAGTGATGTGTTTTGAAGACGTAGAAAGGGGCCACACACCTGAGGGCCTCTAGAAGCTGCAAAAGGCAAAGAAACAGATTCTCCCCTGGAGCTTCCACATAGAAATATGGTCCTGCCAACATGTAGATATTAGCCCCTTAAAACTCATTTCTGACCTCTGACCTCCACAGCTGTAAGATGATAAATTTGTCTTGTCTTGAGCCACTACAAACATCTTTTTTGTGGTAATTTCTTACAACAGTAATAGAAAACTAATTCCGA
>NW_005363502.1:266495-275183 GCF_000412655.1 Myotis brandtii | reverse complement strand
TATGTTAAAAGTACAATAAAAATTTTAAAGCTTTTTGGAAAGAGGTGAGAAATTATTTCAATAAACTATACTCCAAGGCAAGTGGATTTGAAGTCCACTAAGCATCTCCAATGGACATGATTATCCTGACCCTGCAGATTGCTCTACTAGCCATCCTAGTAGAAATATATTATTTAGATGCAAAAGTCTTAATAAACATATATATGTGTAGATTAACAATAACTGGTATGGAGAAAACCTATTATGATAATGACTTCTAAATTTTCTTGTAAAATCTACTTAATGCTCAGTAGAGGTCAGTCATGGAGCATGGCAGAAAAAGGGAAACACATGAAAACAATATAAAGAATTTGGAGACATGTTAAGGTTTTATGTATGATTCTCAAAATTAAGTTAGAGATATACCTTGGTTAAAACACTGTATTTAGTATTTGAAATACTATGCATTACTTTTTGTTTTTATTTATGTGCGTTTTTTGTCATCTGGATGAAAGCATAATTTAAAGTCAATAAAACGTATCCCTCTTAAGTGAATGATTCAATGGGTTTTGACAAATATATGCACCCATGAAACTACCAGCACAGTCAAGATATAGAACATATTCATCACCCTTAAAAGTTCCTTTGGGCCCCTCGTCCATTATGCCCTATCCAATGCCCCAGCCCAGGCAACCAGCACTGTAGACCAGATTTGTTCTTTCCAGAGTTCATGTGGATGCAACTGTATTTTACCTCCTACTTAGTATCTTGAAGAGTATTTTTTAAAAATGTTTTATTGATTTTTTACAGAGAGGAAAGGAGAGGGACAGAGAGTTAGAAACATCGATCAGCTGCCTCCTGCACACTCCCCACTGGGGATGTGCCCGTAACCAAGGTACATGCCCTTGACCGGAATCGAACCTGGGACCCTTCAGTCCGCAGGCTGACACTCTATCCACTGAGCCAAACTGATTAGGGCTCTTGAAGAGTATTTTTAATGTGATAGGAAACCCATCCAACAAAATCCTACATGAACTGTTGAGTAATATTTTGCTAGGAATAATTTCCTCCGAATTCTCAATTTAGGGTTCTATTAAATTATTTTTTTTTAAAAAATTGGTATATTTGTGTTGTTAGAAGTTCTTTTACTGTAAAGCATGTTTTTTTCTTTTCCATAATAAAATAAAAGTTTAAAGTTCTACTAATATTTTAATAGGTTTGATATTTCCCTTCCCATTTTCTGTTTCCTGATGAAGAAATCACTTTGTTACTTTAGAATCCAAATTGGTCCTTATTTTTCAAGCGAGCAGTCATGGTTGTTTACAGAGAAGATGTGTATTATAGGTAAGCAGAGTGGAACAGTTTGGAAGGCTTCCGAGCCAGGGTACGTGAAAAAGATTACTAAACAAGCCCTATATTTCCTAAAATATATTGCTTAAAGGTTAAGAAAAATACTCTAGTAACGAGCCAGATGTATGCTCTGTCTTAGACGTGTACAACACTGATCAAGAGGTAGGATGTTTAAATTTGTGCACCTCGTGTGTGCACGTATCGCCTCTTGACATCTTGCAGCTTCAATGCATCTGGAATATTGGCTGTTGCTGGTTTCAGCAGTGTTTGGGCAATTGAATCTTGAGAAGGAAGTCACAATGTTTGTCTCACATGGGGCATAATTGTGACCTCATTGTAAATTTCTTTCCCAGCAAAGTTGTACATCTTTTACCTCTGTTTTGTTTGGGTCACCTTAATAAATAAATTATAGAAAGAAGATATAAAAAGTGTGCCCACACCCTGGCCAGTGTGGCTCAGAGGGTAGAGCATCGTCCTGTGCACCAAAGGGTCATGGACACATACCCTGGTCAGGACACATACCCAGGTTGTGGGTTCAGTCCTCAGTCAGGTCAAGTATGGGAGGCAAATAATGGTGTAGTCCGCAGGCTGTAATGTTCTCTCTCTCTCTCTCTCTCTCTCTCTCTCTCACACACACACACACACACACACACACACACTCTTTCTCCCTCCCTCTCCCTTTCTTTCTCTGGAATCAATGAGAAAAAGCATATCTGCAGGTGAGGATTAAAATATATATAAAGCATAGACATGAACCCTTATATATTATACCACGTTATCACTATTTGCCATAGGCTGCTCTTCAGGGGACAGGATGGCGTACAGGATGGCGGGTCAGTAGCCTCCCTAAGCTGAGAACTACCAATGCCAACACAGTTCTAGAAAGTGATCACCAAAACATATCTAATTAACAGACCATAGAGAAGGGCCATTTCTGTGTTTGTGAAATAAACAGAGTTAACTCCTCTGGGCCCTCACTGAGAATAAAGCCTCTTTCAGTAAACTGACAGTTCTCAGGTTGATCTAGAAATTCCAGCTTCTGAAAAAATGACCATTTCCTACATGAAATGTCAAAAAATGCTGAAGTTGAGAAAAACAGTGAAAATGGAAAGAGAGGTTGAAATAGCCCACTGAGACACATGGATGACAGAAATGTCCAGCAACAAGTTGACAATGCCCAAGCTGGTTGGCCTGAATCAAGGTAGTATAAGGTTATTGCTTCACACGAGTGCCTCAGCCCAGACACCTGCAAACCAGCAGTAACTCAGGTGACAGCTACATGCATAGCCCCACTGTCTTCATGGTGGCCACATGGGGTCAAACCATCACAGGACCCCATGGGTGTGTGCACAGATAGCCTAAGCCATAACTTTTCTTTGGGAAAATTCTTGCTCCTCAATCCTTTCTTTCTTTTCTTTTTAAAAATTTTTTAAAATTTGATTTTAGAGAGAGAAGAAGGGAGAGGGAGAGAGAGAAACATTGACTGGCTGCCTCCCACAGACACTCAATCCTGGGGACCAAACCCACAACCTAGAATTATGCCACTGGGATTAGAACTTAATCAGAAATACTGTCTTTGCAGAGAACATCAAAGTTCTAGAGCGAAGAATGTACTTGAACCATGCCTGTAGCATATCCCTACTAGTGTCTACCTCAGTATTGTTTTACATTAATATCATAATACAAAATGCAAAAATTTAAATTAAAAGGGGAATATGCACCCTGCCAGATGCACTTAGATTTGGTGGGCATTGAGTCATGCCCTTGCCTTTGTTGTTGACACGGAAACATCATCTCTCCAGGAGGAGGATGGCCACTGAGTGACTCCTTTTTTTCTAGGAAAACTTTCAGCCTCTATCACTTTTATGGAGAGTGACAGTCAATAGATAAGACTAAATGGAAAGGTTAGTGCTCAGTTCGCAGCCTAAATCCTGATCTTGGTTTGCAAGCGAATCTTTGGGAGGAAGCCCATGGCCTGAAGACAGAGCTAGTGGCCAGGGAAGAGCAGGAGACATTCCCATTGTCCCCTGCCACGACGGGCTGCCACAGGAACCACAGCTGACTCCGCACATGCAGTGATTGTGACTGAAGAAACACAGCCCTGCATGGCAGCAGTGGTTGCACTAACTCGGGAACTCTGGGATTCTGGGAGGCCTTTGTGGTCATTTTTAGCGGGGACCCCAGCCAGGTAATGAATGTTTCCACTAAAAAGAACTGGAAATGAGTATTAGTTCCAAAATATCTACAAAAGTAACGAGAGAAGAAGGTCCCCATAGAAGAATACTCTAGGACCAGGTCAAAGGATATTTGGCCTATAACGAGCACACAGAACCAAGTAAACACACAAGCCTACTCCTGGGATAATAAAAAACAATGAAATCAAAGATGGGCATCACACAGGTTATAGACTAAGCTCTGTTAAGGGGTAGTAGGTTCATGGGGAAGAATTTCAAATAAAATTAAGTAGACCATCCAGCCAAGTTATTTGTCGGAGAGAGCTAGATAAAGAGATAGAATTTCGGAATGAGGTGAAAGCACAGAATCTAGGAAAATGGATGAAAGCAAGTGGATTCAGAGCAGTGACTGAATCCCTGAGGAATACCCTGAACCCGAGAAAGTAGCCGCAGCCTTGTTAGGAGGACCACAGGTCTCAGGCGCTGCTGGTGGGAGGAGAGGACCTGGATAGGGTGGAGTGTCTCCGTGATGCAGTGCTGGGCAACTGACCTCCAACAAGGCAGCAGTGATTGGTTACTTCTCATGATTCTGCTGGCTTCCTCTTTTGCTACTTTCAAGATTTTCCGCCCCCTCTGGGTTTGGATAGTTTGACTATGATGTGTCCATGTATGGATTTCTTTGAGATTATCCTCCCAGGAGTCCATTAAGTTCTTGGATTTATAGAGAAAACATAGTCATCGAATTTGCTAAGTCTTTAGCCATTAGTTTTTCTCTCCCTTTTTCTTTTTTTCTCCTTCTGGGACTCCCATTGTGCATATGTTGAAATGCTCTGTTCATTTTTTTTAAAATTATTTTTTAATGTTCTTCACACAGGGTCTATATTAAAGTTCACTTGATTTTTTTCTTTGCCAGCATACATATACTCTTGAGATTCTCCTGGTAAATTTCTCATGTCAGTTATTGTACTTTTCATCTCTAGAATAGCTATTTGTTTCTTTTTAAAAAAATAATTTCCATGTTTTTATTGATATTTGCTATATGATGAGACATTATTCTTATACATCCTTTAATCCCTTACACATAATCCTCTTTAGTCTTTAACTATATTTATAATAGCTGTTACACATATTTGCCTAGTAAGCCTAACATTTGGGTTTCCCAGCAGAATATTTCTATTGACTGTGTTTTTTCCCCTATACTTTCCTGTTTCTTTGCATGTCTCATAATATTTTGTTAAAAACCAGACATTTTATTTATTTTAAAATTTATTTGATATATAAGAGAAAGCTAAAAGTCTATGTTGTTTATTACAGAAAGATGTTTCACTGTTTGCTCAGCTGTAGGAGTAGAAATAGTGAAATATTATTATGTTCATTCTGGATTTATTCTCTTTGGGAATTAAAGTAGATTTCTTGAAGTGTGTTGTGTTTTAAGTATTTTTAAATTTAATTTATTGGGTGACATTGGTTCACACAACCCTACAGGTTTCACATATACAACTCAATAAAACATCATCTGCATACTGCATCATGTGTCCCTTGCCTCCCCCCCAAATCTCTTTCTGTCCCTATTTTCCTCCCCTTTGCCCACCTCCACTTACTCTCCAACCCCCTTTCACTCTGGCTATCACCACACTGTTATCTGTGTCTATGTTATGCATGTATGAAAAACTGGATATTTTAAATAATATTATGTAGCAGTTCTGGAAATCAGGTCCCTCCGTTACCATTACTTTTTTCTTTTTAAAATATGTTTGTGTTGATTTTAGAGAAAGAGGAAAGGAGAGAAATAAAGAGATAGTAACATTGATGGGAGAGAAACATCATCAATCGGCTGCCTCCCAAACATCCCCTACTGGAGATCGAGCCCAAAACCTGGGCATGTGCTCTGACCGGGAATTGAACCGGTGACCTCTTGGTGCATGGGACAACACTCTACCAACTGAGCCACATCAGGTGGGCTTACCACTACTTTTTTTAATCATTGCTGTTTGTTTAGTGACTTTTCTTGGCTAATTCTGTAATGTCTGTAACCTCTCTGCTTGGTTAATTTAGTGGTCAGCTAATGATTGAACAAAAAGGCCCTTAAATGCTTTGAACCGATAAGTTTCCTACACTTTGTCTAGGGACTCTGTGTGTGTTAGGGAATGCCTTAAATGACAGTTTATAGCTGTGCCTTAACTTTTTCTCCTGTTTTTAAAGAATCTCAAGATCAGCCAAAGGGGAAGTATTAGGGCTTTTCATGTCTTTTTTTTTTTTTTAGCATGCACACAGCCTTACACACGTATGTGGCTTTCTAATTTCTCAGGAATATGTCAGAGCTTTTCAAAGACCTCTTGGGACACTGCATTTTTAAGACTTCTTTTATGGCGTTAGCCCACCACTTTTTAATCTTACCTTTTTGAGGTATAATTTTAAAAGAAATTTTCTATAATACAAAATAAAAAGCAGTTCTTTTGGGGAGTTTTTCCCAGACAGAAGCCATTGAAATAATATGTTGATATTTTTGTAGACATATTTAATTACACTGTGTATGTATAGATGCTTAAAATAATATAAATATTAGCTCTTTACGTATTTGTCTCGACTAATAAGTCTTTAGAGGCAGAGACTGTATCTTGTTTAACATTCTATGTACAGTAAGCTAGCATAGTGGCTGGCCCATAGCATTCAGTCAATAAATACATAAAGGCAAATTGGAGGACAGGACAATTTATTTAAGGAAATATGATAAATGACTGTGTCTTTAAGAAATGCCTAAACATCTTAATTCTTTCATGCTTAGTGATAACAACAATGAGAGAAAAACAGATTTATTTCTATAAAAATAAATCTCAGCTAAAATACATAGTAGTATATGTGATCTTTCAAACCACTACTGACATATCCTTTATATTTTAGCATCCATTG
The DNA here is from genome assembly GCF_000412655.1 of Myotis brandtii. Lineage (NCBI taxonomy): Eukaryota > Metazoa > Chordata > Mammalia > Chiroptera > Vespertilionidae > Myotis > Myotis brandtii. Next base: position 268,770 of record NW_005363502.1, on the reverse strand, counting down.
TTATTATAATGTACTTCTGTGCACCTGGGAAGAAATTGCTCCTTGGCCAGCCAGCTGTATTCAATTCAAAATCTTCAACTGTCAGAGGATTAAATGTTTATGGAACTTATCAGGGGTACAAACGTTTCCTGTTGCCTTTGCCAAGGACATGTCTCATGCCTTCAGGTATAAATGCTTTAAAACTTGCATCTTTGCTTTGAATTTTTTCAAATAAAATACATTTTGTGAAAAACAATAATATACTTTGTTACAGAATGTAGTCCATGTCTGAGGATGCTCTTCAAATGAAATGAGTGGACTTTTCAGATTATCTTTTTTTAACCCTCAAATTTACTTTTTTTTTTATAATTCAAAATCTCTATCTGTGTTATATTCATGATGGATGTAAAAAAGTTACAGCCCTAGGCAGCTTTCTCAGTGGATAGAGCATTGGCCTGCGGACTGAAGGGTTGCAGGTTTGATTCCGGTCAAGGGCACATGCCTGGGTTGCTGGCTCGATCCCCAGTAGGGGGTGTGCAGCCGAACAATGATTCTCTCTCATCATTGATGTTTCTCTCTCTCTCTCCCTCTTCCTTCCTCTCTGAAATCAATTTTTAAAAAAAGTTACAGAATAGTCTGTGCACCAACCTCAGAAAAGAGTGATGTACAGTTTCATACTTTTCTTCTAATCAAGTGACTACTTAAACTTTAGGGGGGATAAAATGGGAATTTGTATAGAAGGCATTTCTCATTATGGAAAACTCTGGGAAGACATATTCTCTTTGGCACTAATATATTTGAAAAATATTTTTGCATATAGTTTTTGAATTGATAGAAAATGAATACACACATATATACAATATCAAACATCTCACTTAGGTCCATGGCAGAAGTAATCGGTCCTATTTTAGTGGAAATATCATGAAAACACACACACACACACACACACACACACTGAATTCTCTAAATGTTCTCCACTTCCTCAAAGTCTTCCAGACTTAAAAGTTAAAGTCATAGAATTCCTTTAAAATGACCCAAATTCAGAGTTTTCTGTTAATTTTGTGAGATATAAGCCAGAATGTCCTCCTATTGTATTGAGGGTGTGTGATGCTTGGATCTAGAGAGTGCAAAATAAGGGAAGAAATGTAAGTGTAGGATGGATACTTTGCTCCATGAAAAGGAAGCATAATATCAGCAGTACCATGTTAGCATTTGTTTCTGGATAATACTTTATGCCATTATAAAAGCAGAACTAATAGCACTCAAAGTAGATGGTTATTTACAGAGGAAAAACAAATAGTTGTTTAACCTAATTAGAAAACAATTGGTTGATGGTTTATTTTTTCTTTAAATTTTTCAGTTGATTGTTATGACATTAACATAACAATCAACTGAGCATGATTATCAAAAGCCACTAGGAAACTATCCTAGGAAAGAAAACAAGTTAATGCGAAATGCCTTAATTTACCAAATGATATAACAAGTTTGTAGGAAAATGCCTTGGATAGAGAATTGATTTCCTTTTTTTTCTTTTTTTCAGTTAAACTTCTTACCAGAAAGCACAGAAGTTTGGCACATAGACTTGGGAGCCACATTACCTGCGTTTAAAACCCAGGTTGGCTGCTAACTAGTTGTATAATGTTGGGCAAGTCACTCAACATTTTTTCTCTTAATTCCTTCATCTCTAAAATAATGATAATAGTGGTTACTTTATAGAGTTGGTATGGATGTTAAATGAAATAATATATGTCAAACACTTTGAACAGTGTCTGGCATATAATACAAGTTATATAGTAAATCATTTTACAGGACACAACATATTAGAGGCTTTAAGAATAATTTATGTTACAATTGCTAAAGAATGCCCTGAAGTATTGCTTTAATTTCAATTATCTGTTCACCATTAGAAAAGAAATACCTTTATTATCATTATTTACATTTTCCCCTCTTCTGGGCCTTTTGCAGAATGGAAGCATCTGGGACATTTTCACTAAATCACTCATCAAAAGGTCCATTACCATTAGTTGAACTAATGACTACTTGCATCATTAGCTAAAATCAACTAATGGGCAGCAGCAATTTCCTCTGCCTTTATTTTTTCCTGCTTGGACACTTATTTTGGTTTAAGTCTAGATGAGTCACTGAGGATTTCTTTCTCTACTTATATATTTTTAAAATATCTTGGCAAATACCTATATGTTTCTCTTACTAGATTCAGTGCATACCCTTTATTTGTTTTTTAATTAAAATTTTTTAATGTTGACATTATTGCAGGTGTCCCCCATCCCCCCACCCT
>NW_005363502.1:261299-264923 GCF_000412655.1 Myotis brandtii | reverse complement strand
TCACCCCCCCTCCTCTCCCCCTCCTTTGTCCTTCACCAAACTGTTGTCCCTGTCCGTGGAGTAAAAGCCTCAAAGCCACTGCTCAAAAACAGAAAGAAAAGACTTTGCCCACCATCACCCATCCCCCTCTCCCCCTCCTTTGTCCTTCACCAAACTGTTGTCCCTGTCCGTGGAGTAAAAGCCTCAAAGCCACTGCTCAAAAACAGAAGAAAGAAAAGCCAATGATCGAAGGCGGGGGCAGATGGAAGGTGCACATGAGCCGTGCTTTTCTGATTGTCTGTGGTGAGGTGCAGCTTTTGTTTTGTTTTTAAACTTCCATCTTGCTGCCGACCAATACTTGCATAAAATACAGCAAAATGGAAGTTCTAAGAAAAATGATCAGGTAGTTGGATGACACAGTAATCTCAAACTGCTATAAAAGTTTCTAAGCTCCTACTCATAAATCCTGTGTATATGTTGAAATGGAGTGGCAACAGATGTTTTGTGGGCTGGCACTTGGAGTAGAAGAACTGATAATAGACTACACTCAGACAGGCAGGATTATGAGAGTTATTTTAGGCTACTGGCCTTCATTTCTCAAGTGAGTGGCAACAAATTTCCATCATCCTTTACAGAGCTGGCTTTATAAAATTACTTATTTCTTATTCAGTACTTAAAGCCTAATTCGATATCTAATATGTAGTAACCAAAAATAGGTCAGTATTTGCCTGCAGCCTGGTATGAGAGGGTATTGATTTCAAAAGGTCACAAGAAACTTTTGGAGTGCTGGAAATGTTCAATTTCTTGTTTGTGCTGGTGGAAAACCAGATATATGCATTTTTGAAATTCTGAATTGTATGCTTATAATGAGTGCATTTTATGAAATGTAAGCTATATCTCAATAAAGGTGGTTAAGAATGCAGATTTTTGAAGGTATGTTTTTTACTTTAGGAGGAGTGAGGATTGAGGGATGTACCTAGTTCTCTCCTGACCTCTTTAAGATAAAGTATTGTGGACACACATCCTATTCACTCTGTTCCACACCTTAATCCCATCACCCGCCCCGCACGAAATGGCAGTGGTTGCTGATAACTTTTTGGGGTTGGAAGATGCTACACATGATAACTGTGGACTTTGTGCTCATTGGCTCATCTTTCTTGGTAGGCCTGGGAAGTCTTTTCCATTTTCACAGAGGTTATCTCTGTAAAAGAAGAAAATCCTTCCCTGGCCAGGTGGCTCTGTTGGAGCATTGTCCCCAATTCCAAAAGGTTGCAGATTCCATTCCTGGTCAGGGCGCATACTTAGGTTGTGGGTTCAATCCCTGGACAGGGCGCATACAGGAGGCAGCAGATCACTGTTTCTCTCTCACATTAATCTCTCTCTCTCTCTTTCTCTCTCTCTCTCTCTCTCTCTCTCCCATCAATATAAACATATCCTCGAATGAGAATTAAAAAAATAAAAGAAAAAAATCCTAAATTAATTCCCAATAAACTTTGGACTTCCTTTAGAACTTATTTTATTGGTCAAAGGTGAAATAAACTTGGTTGTCTCAAAAAGTACATTTTAAATTAAAATGTTAAACCATTCAAAGAAGGTTTTAGCAAGTTACACAACATAAAAATATTTTTGGTGAAGGAATAAACCATGTAAAGTTGAAATTTATTTACATAAGAAAATAACAGAATAAATATACAAAGTCCCTTCACAGTCTTTATATTAGACACAATCATGATTTCATTTCTAGTAATAAAACTTCTAAATCCAAATTGAGAATAATTACTATTTTCTCAATGAATCCTAAGAATAATTAAATGAGAAAGTCATTTTCCCCCAAACATCTTATGTGAGTGCACATTTGAAGTTGTCAAAATTTCTTATCTCTTTATCTCTGTCTGCCTGTATATCCATTTATCTATCTTTCTATCTTCTTGTCATCTATAAAGGCATGACAGAATAATTTTCTTTTTATCTTTGGGGTTGTCTCACTAGTTGCAACAATTGTGTTTCATATAAAAATAATGTTTGCTTTTTCTGATTATGTTTATTCCATATAAAAGTATGAGAAAAAAATAATTTTACTCTTAATCCATAATACAGAGATAACTACTGTTAATGTTATAGTGTGTATCTTTTCATTTTTCCCCATTGACCACATATACATATGTAAAGCAAATATTTGAGGCTATGACATTTCTCAGGTGTGGATGTCACTGGCTTGAACATTCATCCAATTCACACTATTATATTATTGATAATGAACTTTTAATATAACATATTACCTATTTTGTATGACTTGATTTTTAAAACAATATTAAGATACAAAGTTTTGTTTTCCTCAGAAAGAACTTTAAATTAAACATGAAAAGAAAATAAAGATGAGATTACAGAATGATCAACTACATACAGTATACAATAATAGAGTAAAAAAGGTAGAGAAAGGTGCATTTCTACTTTGAACTAACCCACCTAGAACAACCCCTATAAAAGTAAAAGAAATATGAAAAAATATCTACTCATAGTATTGTAGGAGATAATCAGATTGAGAGAAATGACTGGAGAAAATGAGAGCCCAGAAACAAGCTCAATACTCAAAGCTACTTTCATTTGCTGATATAAAAGTTTACAGAGCTATGATTTTGACCACAAAATAAATGGAAATCAATTGCAGTGCTTTCATGGTGGGGCGTTGCATAACCTCCTCCTCTCCTTCTCACTGTAAACACATACATATTAAGCTGTAATTCTGAAGGGCTACACCCACAGTATCACAGTGAACCAAACAAAACAGCCCTCCTTTAGATTGTAGTCCTTGTTTTCATTATAAGAACTTCAGTCTCTGAACTTAAATTAAGCTACTCCTAAGTGTAATGCCACTTGATTCCTAGGGGGAAAAATAAACTTCCTGGAGGAAAATATGTTAGCATTCCAATTATTTATAAAAATAAAATAAAATAAGCAATATTATGACAGAGAGATATCCAGCTATACAAAGAATCAAGACACTGTGAATAATAATAGGCATAAACAAAGTAACAGGTAATTATTAGAGACAGACTGTAAAACAATAATGCTTTCTATGCTTAGATATATAGAAGTAAAACTTGAAAATATCCATGAATAGAAAACTCTGAATAGTGACATAGCAAATTTAAAGAAGAGATCAAAGCTTAATGGACAGGTTAACAGCAGATTAGGCAGAACTGAAGAGAGAATTAATAAACTGGAAAATAGATCCAAAAAAAGTTATCCAGAATAAAGCATGTAGAGATTAAAACATGATTAAAAATACAGAAAGATCACAAAAAGCATAGAGGATGGAGTGCAAAAGTTTAAACATGAGTTTCTGAAAGAAAGGAAAGGATGGGTAGAAACAGTATATGAAAAGTTAATAGGTGACAATTTAAAAAAATAAATCATGAATAAAAAAATCTTAATTAGGCCGAAACCGGTTTGGCTCAGTGGATAGAGCATCGGCCTGCGGAAGGTCCCAGGCCAGGTTCGATTCCGGTCAAGGGCATGTACCTGGGTTGCGGGCACATCCCCAGTAGGAGATGTGCAGGAGGCAGCTGATCGATGTTTCTCTCTCATCGATGTCTCTAACTCTCTATCTCTCTCTCCCTTCCTCTCTGTAAAAAATCAATAAAA
>NW_005363502.1:254799-260178 GCF_000412655.1 Myotis brandtii | reverse complement strand
GCAGGCCGGGCTGAGGGCCCCCCCCTCCCCCCCCCAGTGCACAAATTTTTGTGCACCGGGCCTCTAGTATTATAATAAAATCATAAAAATAAAATAAAATAAAAAAATTTAAAGTATCCTGAAAAAAGATTGCACAGTAGAACTGCACTAAATGAAAATGATCCCAGATGAAACTCTGAGATACACGAAATTGCCATTGATTAAGGAGTCTATGTAGGAATTCTGACAATATTTAGGGCTCTCTATTCAAAACATATAACACTCGGATTTACTGCTGCACAGTTCTTCTTGAAGAGTGCCCAGTCTTTTCTTTATTCAAGGACCTCTTTGCCTATGAGCTAATTAGCATTAGGGGTTGAACAAAGATTACAATTAAAAGTAAAATAAAATAAAATAATTTAAAGTATCCTGAAAAAAGATTGCCCAGTAGAACTGCACTAAATGAAAATGATCCCGGATGAAACTCTGAGATACACGAAATTGCCATTGATTAAGGAGTCAATGTAGGAATTCTGACAATATTTAGGGCTCTCTATTCAAAACATATAACACTCAATGGATTTACTGCACAGTTCTTCTTGAAGAGTGCCCAGTCTTTTCTTTATTCAAGGACCTCTTTGCCTATGAGCTAATTAGCATTAGGGGTTGAACAAAGATTACAATTCTCTACTGTGGTAGCTGAAGAGAGGCTTCTGTTTCCCAGTTAGGGAAATAAGACAGAACTTTATTGGGCCACTTATATATGTTGGTTCCTGGAAACCCATGCTCATTTAACCATCGTTAATAATACTGTGCGCAGACCATGTGATTACCAGGAGGCTACCTGCTGTTGATTAGGATAATCATTCTCACTTCACCTCTTTTATTTAAATGATGCTACTTGACTTCGGACAGTCTGAGGTTCTTACATTCTTTATATTTTTTTCATGTCAGCAGCAGTGCAGCCACTCAAAGACTTATCCTCAAAAAACTTTGATTTTGAGTGACTCGAGGTGGCTTTCTTATTGGGAATTTCACTGCCTTCTGCTTTATCTCAGACAGATGACTAGTTTCAATTTGTCCCTATTTTCTTAAGAGCCTGTTGTCACATTTTAGAAATAATTTCTGTGTCATGTAAGGTTTTGGATGCAATCAACAGCAATCATTAGCAAAAAAGAGAGATTTGTTTGGACACAATTGATGAGTGACTGGACCACAGGCTTGAAAAAAAAGGCTAGGATCAGAAAGCTCTGCAGGGCTGAGAGCAGGGGTAACAGTTGTGTTGACACAGGGACAGTAATGTCACAGTCCTCTATGGTCACAGTTAGAGAAGTAAGTCCACTCTTACAAATGATTTTAGCATGTATTTACTGCTTTTTGATCCCAGCAGACTTCTAAACACAGCAAATAAACTTAAATGTACATATATCCTGCAAAATATTTGAAGAGTTTTATTAAAAGTAGTTTCCATTATCTTTAAAAAGAGTTTTTATTTCAAATAGTCTAGTAGACAGAGTCACAAGAGAGCAGAGATTAATAATTATCCTGTCTTCAAGCATGGCCCTCTTTGAGCTATTTAGCAACATTCCTAATGAAAGAATTGAGTGTAATTGGGACACTAGATATGTAGACTTCTGCTAAGCAACCAATCTGAAAGGTCATGTGTTATCTAATGTGTCTTAAAACACCTGAGGGACAATTTCCTGCTTCAGAATCAGAGAAATTAATTAGGACAAATGTTCTTATTAATTTGGAAACAAAACTGAGTTATTTGAAGATCTAAAATTAGACACACACATTTGGGAAAACATTTATGAACTGGATGAGTTAAGTATACAATAAAGAGGATGATTATTGGATTAAAAAGTATTTTAAGATGTGGGGAATTAAATTGAGGATGTATGAAGTATGAAGGTGCAAAGAAACAAAAAGTAAAGTATGCTACATGTCATATGGAAAAACCAAAAAAGAACCACAAACAAAAAATAAGCAAAATCAATGGAAAGTGTTCTTTTTCTCCTGTTTGAAGCCACGGAGAAAAATATAGACCAATGATTTATAATTTCCCATGGTGTGACATTCCATGCACAGTCTCAGGGGATTTCCATCTACAAAAGATTATTCACAGGCACAGAAAATGACGAAGAAAACACAATTGGTTGAATTGTAAGAAGTTCCATCTCAAAGAGGGAAGCCATATAAATTGCAGTTAAAGTGGACACTTACTAAGCAATTACTTCAGTTCTCCGTAAGGAAAGCAGAAAAGCTTGAACTAAATTTGGGCTAAGAAAGAGAAAGAGAAGAAAGAGAGTTCTGTGTCTGTCTCTGCCTTTCACTTTACTTGAAACAGGCTTTCAAGGAAATAGGGCGGAGGGAGCATTTAGAACTAGTCATCTGTCTAAGATAAAGCAGAAGGCAGTGAAATTCCCAATAAGAAGCCCACATCTATTTGTCCACTCAGCCTCAGGGAGGAGAGAGCATCCCTCTCTTGGAAAGGGGTGGTCCTGGTCTGAAATTCCCAATAAGAAGCCCACATCTATTTGTCCACCCAGCCTCAGGGAGGAGAGAGCATCCCTCCTGGTGGATGCCAATGTTTGTGGTGGTTCGGTAGTGATGCTGGTTGTGGGTGGTGGTGGTGGAAGGGTTTGATGATCCTATTATCAGCCCCTGCTTGTAGAGCAGATTGGAGACCAGTGGTGCGAGGGAAGAAAGAAGTGGGGCCTCGAGAACCAATTCAAACTGTGCTTCATGGCCATGCAAGCAGTCTTTCTCAGATTTCCCTTCCATCAGATGCAAAGGCTGAATTTGAAAACATCTAAGGTTCCTTCTAAGTGTGTGTTTCTCTGGTAAGAATATAGTTTAGTGAGGGTGAATTATTTTTCTGGAACATGTTTTTTGTTTCTTGTTTTAATTAAGAAAACATTTAAAAAGCAGTTTCTTAAAAGAAACTGCCAAGTTTTTCCTTTGGTATTTTTGGGCTCTACACTTACTTGCTTCGATCAGTAGGGGTCAGGCAAAGAATAACTGTATTTTCCCAGTCCAGCTCAGACTGCAGCTGGTGTTGCCTTGCCTGGTGTGAAGATTCTAAATAAGCCATATTCGATGCACTGTGGATATTTAGATACGTTTTTAGATGAAGTTTCTTGAATTCCTATTTTTTGTTGCTATAACAAGCATTCATAATTTGTTCATAATGAAAACTCTTTTCTCCAGAGGTTAAAGATTAAAGTGGTAAAAATATACTTTTAATATATATGCCAAAGGTTTTCCCTGAAAACATCACAAAATACAAGTAATAGTTTAAAGAAGGGTTAAATAGAAATCTTAGAATCAAATAATCATTAGCAATGCACATTTTCTTTACCTAAATGTGCAATGTAACTTTTCTTCTGCTAACTGCCCTAATTCCTTTCCCCTTGCCTTTTCATGTTATTAATGATAAAATCACAAGTATAGCAGGAATAGTAACTAGACTTCCCACACGCTCAGAAAACCCTTGAGAACCAAATAAAAATAAATCATAATGAGGTAGAATTAACAAAATTCTTATTAAAGTTACTTTCTAACTGGTTTTAACACCTAGGCTGTGGCGTATTTACATGGCTGTTTTTATGTATTAAATGTTAGTAGTAAGAGGCTTGCTTATTTATTCTAGTGTACAGTACACCTGACCACACTCACACACTTGTGCACACTGGAATCAATACATACTGCAGTAAGTTCTTAACTGTTCCACTGTTGACCAAGATGAATTAATCCATTACTGGTTAAACTAGTTCATCAAGAATAGCAACAGCAGATAAATATGAAAAGAGAATAAAAGTGCAGTGGAGAAAAATTTTAAAAAAATAAAACTAAGGTTGGGTTTATTCCAAAGAGTAAATGGGCACATTCCAAATTCCTGTGACCCTCCATGGACAATAAGCTAACAGAGGTCAATTTCCGGTGGAAAAAGTTTCTCTGCAGATAAAATGTACTTCTTACCTTCTATGAAAATAATTTCTAGATTGAACAAACTAATTTTAAAGTATCTTTTCCCTCAAATTAGATTACTTCAAATCAGATTATAAAATTACTTCTCAAGAGCAGCTAATGCCATTTTATATGTTGCCGATGTAACACCACACATACGTGGATCCTTACGATGCCTGCCCTCTAAAAGAGAGGATTAATTGAGAAGATCTGTTTCCAATGATATCGCTGGGCTCGTATAATCCACCACCTCTAGATTTAGAGGGTCTTTACCTGAAGAGTCATGTGATAAAGAAGTGCCCAGTTACAGTGCAGAGGGGACTTTCCTAAGGAGGTTCTTGCTGCTGTGACAGTGTGAGCCAGGGAGGGACAATTTTCCCTGTCAGTCGTCACAAACTGCATCGACCAGCCAGGGACTGGTCACTGCAGCCACACCTTGCTGCTGAGGGGCTGCAGGCTCTCGCTGCAAGGCTGTTCTGATCAATGGGCCTTTAGTGGCTTTATTGTTTACACTGCCCTTTAAATTAGCCATCATCATCTTAAAAAAAACACACAAAACTCTAGTCTAGGAATCTTTTCCGACCTAGGCAGGCAGGATGCCTCTTCATCTATGGGAAAGGACGGCTCTTCTCAGAGTGCAGAGGTGGGGGTGAGAGTCCTGGGTGGGGAGGAGGAACAGGGCGGACAGTCCCTCCCCTCCCTCTTTCTGAGGCAGCTGATACAGAAGGAAAAACCTCTACATGTTTTTTGCTTTGGGGTAGATGTCTAGTGTTTTTATCCCAAACAGCAAGGTCATAATATGTATATATTCCCCTTTCTTAGTGGTTTTGCTTTGTGGTTTATCTACGGTCAACCTTGGTCAACTGTGGTCTGAAATATTACATGGAAAATTCCAGAAATAAACATTTCATAAGTTTTAAATTGCATTACATTCTGAGTAGTGTGACGAAATCTGCCATCCAGCTCCATCCCACCCAGGACACGCATCATCCCTTTGTAGGCACTTCCTGCCATTAATCACTTACTAATTGACAGTCTCAGTATCACAGTGCCTCTGTTCAAGTCCCCCTTATTTTATTTACTAATTAGAGGCCCAGTGCACGAAATTTGTGCACAGGGGATGTGTGTCCCTCAGCCCAGCCTACACCCTCTCCAATCTGGGACCCCTCTCACAATCCAGGACTGCTGACACCCAACCACTTGCCTGCCTGCCTGCCTGATTGCCCCTAACCGCTTCTGCCTGCCAGCCTGATCACCTCCTAACCACTCCCCTGCCAGCCTGATCGATGCCTAACTGCTCCCTTGCCGGCCCGATTGCCCCTAACTGCCCTCCCCTGCAGGCCTGGTCCTCCCCAACTGTCCTCCCCTGCAGGCCTGGTACCCCCCAACTGCCCTCCCCTGCAGGCCTGATCGCCCACAACTGCCCTC
>NW_005363502.1:213741-254664 GCF_000412655.1 Myotis brandtii | reverse complement strand
GCCTGATCACCCACAACTGCCCTCCCCTGCTGGCCATCTTGTGGTGGCCATCTTTGACCACATGGGGGTGGCCATCTTGTGTGTTGGAGTGATGGTCAATTTGCATATTACCACTTTATTAGATAGGATGACCTCGAAGTGCAGGAGTAGTGATGCTAGGAAAGTGAATATACCAAAGAGGAACTGTAAAGTACAATAAGATAATCTGAGAGACCATATTTGCATAACTTCTATTACAATATATTGTTCTAATTATTCTTAGTTATTGTTATTAATGTATTATTATGTTATTAATATCTATTAAATGCCTAATTTATAAATTAAACTTTACCATAGGTATGTATGCATAGAAAAAACCCATAGCATAAATAGGGTTCATTATTATCTCCTTACTTCAAATGTGATAATGAGATGAGAATCTTTATTTTACTCTTGTTTCTGAGCAGTCCTTCCACAGGACCTCTGAGTCTTAGTGGGGAATGTTGTTCTCTCTAAATCTCTGGGGGCCAGGCCTGTGGTCATTGTGTCACAACAAAGAACTCAAGCTCCTGGGAAGTGGAAATCAGAACTACTAGTAAGTGTTATTTAAGATTGTTCTTCAGCACATCATGCATCCTTGCAACCTTGAAAAATATCAAGTGGGGAATACTGATCTCAATGCTGTATTTGATATGAGAAAATATATGACAAGGGGATGACAAGTGCCATAAATCCTGGTCTCGTTCCTTTTCTTAACCTTCAGCTTCCCTCAAGAAAGGATGCACTCCTGAATGGAGAGAACAGATTTTTTTCTTTTTTAGGTTTCAATGTTCCTGAATTGTATACCAAATAGCATCCAGTACACAATTCTTAGTGTCCAAGTTTATGAACGTCTAACAATTCGATCTTCTATTTATTTCATTCTGAGGGCACCCTTCAGGGGAAATGTCTCTCTATCTGTCACCCTCCCAAATTCTCCATCCAACTATATGAGCATATTTTCCATTCTGCCTCCCAGCTTAATTCTCTTGCCCCAATTTCTCCTTCCTTCCCTGAGTTCTTAGATACCCTTAAGTTCTTCAATGCTCACATTCACTACCCCCAAATATGAGGGCTGCATATAGTAAATTACTCCCCAGTCAAGGAGGCACCTCCACATACAACCTAGTCTGAAAGGCTCACAACTCCTTTACCCTGGGCAGTCCCATCACAATAGTATCTTGTAAGCAACAATCACATATCCACACCTTCCAGGACTTTCTAAAGCAAGTGATAGATGCTAAAATCTTGCAGGCTTCTTCTACAGTGTATCTTTCAATGGCCAAGATTTCAGTTGCAAAGATCCTGATATTCTTGAGTCCAACAATTGTTTTCGCCAAGATGCCTAGATTAAAAAACGAAACCCCCTGTGTTTTAAAGCTTTATAATTCTTCCCTCTCTACTATAATGGAGAAATATGGTAGAGATAGAGGGTTTGGCTATGGTAGTGGGTTAAATAGTAGTCTCCAACAAGATATATCTAAGCCCTAACCCTCAGTACCTATGAATGTGATCACCCTGGATTTAGGGTTGGCCCTAAATCTAATGACAAGAGTCCTTATAAGAAGAAAGGAAGACAGACACACACAAGGGAGAAGGCCATGTGAAGAGAGGGGGAGATATTGGAATAATGAGTTATAACGCAAGTTATGTCATTGATTGTCAGCAACTATCAGAAGCTATGAGAATTGTATAGGAGAGATTCTCCCTTAGAATCTCCAAAAGAAACCAACCCTGCCAACACTTGATTTTGGACTCTCACCTCCATAGCTATGAGAGAATAGATTTCTGTGTGTGTGTTTTTTAAGGCAATTACTCTGGGGCCTTAACAAACAAATATAGCTACACTAATGTAACTAATAGGGATGCTCTCTTTCTATTATACCATCTATGTCCCTTACAACAGACCTAATTGTTTCTAGAGACCAGAGTATCAAGATTGTCATGCCATTACCGACGCCTATGCATGCCCACTGTGGATGGGAAAGATTGCTTTCCTAAGGATAACTCTTCTTTGGATAATGGTATGACTTTAAGTGGTACACACTTGACCAAATTATTTAATTAGTTTAGGCATAGCAGAGTTTTTTATGCTCATTGTTGTGTTATTTGTGCCCTCTTTCATCATCATGAACATATTTTAGCTCTATGAACAGCCATGTAATGTATTTCGTACTCTTTGTCTCCTTCATAGCACCTAATACAGTATCTTGCAGACAGCAGGTGTTTCATGGGTGTGACATGCCTCAGGACCATCCTCTTCAGTATGAAGCATCCCCATGTTATAACAAGCCCACAAATATTGTAAAGGGTTCAAGAGGCTGATGAGACAAAGATAAAAAATGGTTTGGGGACTGAATCTATGGTGTTGTGTAACTATGTTGGTGATGCTAATTGTAAACATTCTAAATAATGGATAAGGAACGTTAATCATTAGTTAATACCCCGTGAAAATGACAAGAAGTAATGCCTAATAGCTGTGGCCAAATACCTCTATGCAATAAGCAATGTTAAAGATGAGATGGATAGTGTGGTTTTAGGATGTAAAAAGGGGAGTATAAATTTTTCTCATCTTATCCATCCTCTGTGTAGTGATGCTAAATGAAAGTCAAAGAGAATTGGAGTAATAAAGCATCACAAGGTACACTCTATTTATCACCATGGGAACTCCAACATGCAGGAGCAGATCAGGCAGGCAAGTTTCCAACAGCCTCGCAAGATGAGAGCTCTGTATTAGGAAACATTTGGAACCGGGAGGCAAGTCAGCAGAGATTCAGGACACAGTGACTTTGTGGGAGGGCAGGGATTGGATGAAAACAAGAGGGCAGGAGTAAAGGCAAGCGCAGCACTGGTCCAGAGCTTAAACAGCAGATTGTATCTATTGTAACATCATGGACAAATTCTACCCAGCTCACGGGTCAATACCCTACTATTACAACAGGGGTTCGATTGAAACTGGTTAGTGACATCATTTCGACAGCAATGAGATTGTTGATGCCCATCGGATGCTCCTGCTCTAATGTCAGGTAGCCCTCTAATTTTCCAAACTGAATCATTTGGCACTCACTTGCAGTCCCTTCCCAATGCAGACATGAGTACTACCTGGCTTAGCATGGGGCTCACACAGAACCAGTCTTTTGCCAATATAGCACCTAGAACTTTGTATAACATTGTTTTTCCTTGCTACCCCATTTCTTGCTTCTTAAATCTCAGCAAGACCCTTTACCTAGATTCCTACCACACACCTGTTGGGAATATTTTCACCCAGTTTGCTATGACTTACATATTTTTGCAATGCCGAAGGTATTTTAAAATATTTATTATTTTACTTAATTATACACAACATCTTTTATATAAATATTCATAACACATAGTTATATTGTCAAGTTTATTGAACTTTTCTTTTATTGCATCTGGATTTGATTCATGAATAGTGCCTTTGGACTATGGAAGAATGTGTTGTACCCATGAATTCTTTTAGCACTTGCATGGTTTCATTTTTAACATTTATTTTTTTATATCAGTTGACATTTATTATTATGTATAGTTTGAGGAAAGGGCACAATTTTATGTTTTTTAGAATAACTTAAAAATTTTTGCCTCAGTGATTTGAGACACCATCTTTATCATTTATTAAATTTCCATTTGTTGTTGCATCAATTTTTTAAATTTTCTTTATTGATTAAGGTGTTACATATGTGTCTTTATTCCTCCCTTCCCCCCCCCCCCCCCACTCATGCCCTCACCCCCCTGGTGTCTGTGTCCATTGGTTAGGCTTATATGCATGCATACAAGTCCTTTGGTTGATCTAACCCTTACCCCCACCCTTCCCTGCCTTCCCTCTGAGGTTTGATGGTCTGATCAATGCTTCTCTGTCTCTGCATCTGTTTTTGTTCATCGATTTATGTTGTTCATTATATCCCACAAATGAGTGAGATCATGTGATATTTATCTTTCTCTGACTAGCTTATTTTGCTTAGCATAATGCTCTCCAGTTCCATCCATGCTGTTGCAATTGGTAGGAGTTCCTTCCTTTCTACAGCAGCATAGTATTCCATTGTGTAGATGTACCACAGTTTTTTAATCCACTCATCTGCTGGTGGGCACTTAGGCTGTTTCCAAATCTTAGCTATGGTAAATTGTGCTGCTATGAACACAGGGGTGCATATATCCTTTTTGATTGGTGTTTCTAGTTTCTTAGGATATATTCCTAGAAGTGGGATCACAGGGTCAAATGGGAGTTCCATTTTTAATTTTTTGAGGAGACTCAATACTGTTCTCCACAGTGGCTGCACCAGTCTGCATTCCCACCAGCAGTGCACAAGGGTTCCTTTTTCTCTGCATCCTCGCCAGCACTTATCATTTGCTGATTTGTTGATGATAGCCATTCTGACAGATGGTACCTCATTTTCATTTTGATTTGCATCTCTCAGATGATTAGTGACTTTAAGCATGTCTCTTGGCCTTCCTTATGTCCTCTTTCGAAAAGTATCTATTTAGGTCTGTTGCCTATTTTTTGACTTGCATCAATTTTTAAACTCTATTCTATTCTGCTGGTCTGTCAGTCTATTCAGGTGTCAGTGTCACACTGTTTTAATTATGGAGGCTTTAAAGTATGTTTTTGTATCTTACAGGGTTACAGTCCCTCACAATTTTTCTTTTTAATGTCATCATGGCTATTCTTGCATTTTATTTTTCATTATGCACCTTGATATTTAATTGTGTAGCTCCTGAAAAAAGACCTATGTATTTTTTGATCACCATAAATGCATAAATCAACTGAGGGAAAAATGACATTTTAATGATGAATTAAGTAATCCTATCTCAAGAATAAAAGGTATCTTTCTGTTTGTTCAAGTCTTCTTTTGTCTCTTTCAGGAGCTTTTTAAAGTTTTCCATACATAGGTTTCACAATTTTCTTGTTAAGTTTATTCTTAAGTATTTTAAAACTTATTTTGCTTTTGGAAATGGGGCTCTCTCCAATATTATATCTCCTAACTGGTTATCGTTTGTGAATATAAAGCTATTGATCCCCCTTATGTTAATTTGACATTCTGCTTTATCACAGAGTTATTTTATGGAGTCTAATTTAATTTTATTGAAAAAATAAGGTTAAAGAATTTCTTTCTATGTACTATATTTCTATAATATGAGTTAAATAAAATTTTGGAGGTAAAATGCATTTTTGCTTCCTAACAGCCAAGTTGCAAAGAAACTTTTAGAACATAACTATGTTTAAACGGGTAACTGCTTGAATATTTTAACTGTAAATATAAAAAATTAGAAAGTGAGGTTATTTAAAAAATATAGCATGATATTTATCAGTCTAGTTGTATAGTCATTTTTATGGTATGAATTTAGTGCTATTTCCTTGAATAATTTTTTAACTATAGTTTTGTGTTGAAAATATTAGAATTGCACATAGAATTTGATATAATTTCCCCACCTTTGCCACATTCAATATTGTACTAAATGCTCTGTGTACTTAAACTTTATTCTGAGTGTGTTGCCTTTTTGCAATCTTTGCAATCAAAGAAACTGGGCGAATCTTTGCTAAGGCAGCAACACTTGTTTAAT
Organism: Myotis brandtii; assembly: GCF_000412655.1. NCBI lineage: Eukaryota > Metazoa > Chordata > Mammalia > Chiroptera > Vespertilionidae > Myotis > Myotis brandtii. The sequence goes on along the minus strand of NW_005363502.1, from coordinate 249,069 downwards.
GTGCAATAAGTATAATCTAGAATATTTTAGACTTATTTCTTCACAGACCAGTAAGATGTAATTTTCCTCAACTTAGTATATTGATTTTATAGCCCTTATCATAAAATCTCAGGCCTGGGAAGCCCCTTGAGAAGTAACTATTCAGTACCTCTGGCTCCATAGAGAACCAAAGTACTTGGCACCCTGCAATTTTCTTCAGAAACACATTTTAGTGTTTAATAATCCATAAGATTCTCGGAAAATTTTTCTTGTACCCATATTAAAATGCCAATGGTGCATAGATGTTGAGTTTCAATCCTAAGTGACTGGAATAAATTATCTTTTCTAGGGAAGCAGACATCCACCTTGGAGCTGAATAAGTGCTGTCTGTGTGAAATAAACTGAGAATATTGCCTTTCTGGGCTGGAACAAGAGATTTTCAATCAAGGGTCCAACTCCACAGAGGGTTTGTGCTGCAGGAAGCTGGGTAATTGTCATCAAATAATCTTAGTGGCAACCCTCTTGGACTCTCATGAGTAATATTAGCCCTGGGACTGAAACTGACAGTGCAAGATGAACTATGATACCGAGTCAAACAAATGGTAGTTGTGCTGTGTGTGACGAGTTATGCACACAGGCAGGCATTTCAACTGATCTCAGCAGGCACATGGCATCTGAGCAGAGGTGGGTGGGCTGAGCCATGCTTCCTGTTGGTGCTTCTGCCACCGGAGCAGAGATCCCTTGTCATCAGTGCCTACCCCGTGAGCACTGTGAGATCCCTCACATCAGTGCCTACCCCGTGAGCACTGTGAGATCCCTCACATCAGTGCCTACCCCATTAACACTGTGAGATCCCTCACCACCAGTGCCTACCCCGCTAGCACTGTGAGTCATTTCTAAGGCAAGACCTTCTTTTAAAAAAACAAAGCAAAAACCACTTATTCTTCAAAGGCTAGTTTGCCTGATATTTGACCTGGATGATTTCTGGTTGTGGATAGGAACATCCTTTGATTAGGGACTTGTCATTTTCATCTTTATGTCCACTGCCTGGCACATCTTAAGAGCTCAATCAAAATGTGTTGGAGTTAATGATTGATTAAATGAATGAAATACTAAACCTATACTTTCAGAAAGTAATGGTAGTGCCTTCATACACAAAAATAACTTTATTTGATGTTTAATACTAACTCTTATCAAATAAGATTTCCAAATTATCTGTATGCTTGCATTGCTATATTTTGATATGGGAAATAGTATGCAAATTCAAAGTCATCAATTTTTCAAATATAAATATCAATTTATCTGTAAGAAGGCATAGCATTCTTCAAGAATAATTATTATAAAATATGGGCATTTTTAAAGGTTTTGTACTGATGCTAGAGTTCAGGAGATTGGGGAACTGGATAATTATCTACTAATGCTTCCTACTGCCTGGTAAGTTTTAATAGGATAATTACAAATATGCTCCATTATTATTCTTAATGATAAGCCATAATGGACATGAAATTTCTAGCCAATTATTCTTCTCTGGTCTGGTTAGAAGGTAGTAGGCAAATAAAGGAACCATTTAATCATGCAAAAAAAAAAAGCACCCACTTACTGAAAGAAAAATCTGCTGGACTTTTATTACAAATATGAGACCCTTTAAATGGATAAGAGATGCTACTGCACACAATCCACATTGCTGCAGAGAGGGCAAAGTGAAGGCATTTCTGCTCAGTCATTTGTTATAAAGCCTCAAGACAAACAGAAGTTTCTACTAACATTTCTCCCTTATTGCTTGCTCATCTTCTTTGACTTGCTGAATTTACATTTAAATCAGTTCCACATGTTCTCAGTTTAAATTACAACCAGATTTCTAATCTCACCCATTTCTCAGATAGAAAAATGACTCTACATGATGTTCAATGTTTCCTTTTCTGTTCATGCTTGATAGAGAACATACACTTACAATATGTGTTGAATAGAAAAAGCTTAAAATGGCAAGGCACACTTCACAGTTATATTCCAGTGGCAGGTGGAAATGATAGCATTCTCAGACTCCAAAATTAGACAGACCTGAGCTTGAATCCTGGTTCAGACAAACACTGTGTGCGCTCGAAGAACTTACTCCAACTCTGGGCTATCATTGGGAGTAACAATAGTAGCAATTTTAAAGGGCTGTGGTGGGGATGAAATGAGATAACACATGGTGGTACCAATAACAGGTCAGGTGCCACACAGCCTGCCACTTCATCCTCACAATAGCTCTGGACCATCAGTATTCTTATAAGAAGCACTGATGATCAACTGAGACATAGTAAGATCTTACTAAATATTAGTATTTTTGTTGGCATACATGGAAGACATGTATTACTTGAATAAAAATATACTAACACTTGCAGTCAACCAATATTGCATTGACCTTGGAACTAGGCTGAACACTTTACATGATTTTCTAAATTAATCCTCATGCTAGCTCTCTGAAATATTGTCACCCCCATTTTGCAAATAAGCAAATTGAGGTTTAAAGAGTTTAAGTTATATGAGGCACTAAAGCTACAAAGCAGAAAAGGCCAAGCTACAAACCCAGCAGAATGATTTTCTAGACTGGGAAAGTAACCTGTGTTCCTCTGTACTAACTCTAATCCTTTTTCTAATATCCAGGTTATTAAATAATTAAAAGGAAATGGATTCAACAAAGAAGCAAGTTGTGGAACAAGAGAAAAGAGCATCTAGAGTAACCTTAATTCAATTTAGCATGTTCATATTAATCTTCCAATAACACTAAGCCAAGCACTTGGGAAATACAAAGTAATACACTTAACTGACTCTAAGATGCCACCGTTTGTCATAGGGATCATTTTATTTTCAATTACGGAAAAGATTGTCCAAGTTGACCGAGGTGTAACTGGAGACCCTACATTAAGTTGAGACAAGGGCTGTATACTTAGCGTAAGAATAAACAAGAAATGAACCCGACAAGGAGAAAAAGACAAGGAATCTTAAATGTCTCAATCTCATTACTGGCAAGAGAGAGAAAACAAATTTCTCCTGAAAATTTAAAGCTGGTACTCACTCATCCTTGGGGTCTAAACATACACCATAAGTCTAATCTAAAACGGTTTCAGGATAGTAGTTTCTAACAGAAGCAAACTCAACCACTCTCTACAAGTGCTCATTGCAATTCAGTGATTTGAACTGCCAGTGATTGTAAAACGCATTCTGACTTCAGAGATGTTACAATGTGAAAAATGCATCTCAGAATGGATGAAAGAATATGAGCTGCACTTCCTGCCATAACAGACCTTAGACATGTCTACTCTCATTATGATTAACAAGATAAAACACAAACACGGACACAAGTTATTACATCCAAGCACAAAACAAGTGTTGCAGATGTGCAGGGAAATGAGAATTCAAAATGGACACACTTCTGGGAAGAACATGAGGCAGGAAGTCCTCATGGGAAGGCAAGACTCAGTCTTGATATTTGGGTTGGACTTTGATGAGAAAAAGAGTAAGTATGACATAGGTAAAAATGTTAAATTACAGTATTTTCAGTCGGAGGAAAAGAGGAGACCACTCTAGCTGGAGTGGAGACTTGTAATGGTAGGTAAGTTTAAAAAGTCCTATTGAGTAGATATTACTGAAGACTTTTAAGAGAAGACCAAGGTAAAGAATTGGGAATGAAAATGATATCATTCATTATTCAGTTAGCCACTTGATCAATCAACTACCCAACCACCAAGCATTAAGCAACTGCTACATACCTGGTACTATGCTGGAAGTGAAGTATATAATGATGAAAAATCCACTTATCTTGGCCGGTAAGTTACCTTATTAAATGGAACAGTTAAGTAAACGATGGAATTATACCAATGTACGTCCTCTCATAGTAGCTGCAATTTATTGAGCAACTATATTTCCCTAGGTAAAAAAAGAAAAGGAAAAAATAAAACCCTATATTTCTCTAGGTACTGCAGGAATGGAATAAACAATGTAGGATTAGCCAAGCACTACATCTCATGATTCTGGCTACAGTGATTGATTCAGGGGTGGACATGCAATTTAATTCAATTGAACAGGAGTGAATCTCCAAATTTTACTTAAAGTTGTGGGATGACACAGGCATTTTACTCTCATCCAAATGATATGGGGTACAGATGTGAGGCCTGGGACTGTAGCTGCCATTTTTAGTAACACCAACAGAAAGAAAGAAAGAACCAAAGAATTTATAAAGACACAGAGACAAAGTCCCAATGACATCATAATCCTAAGGGTCAAGCAAATACATAATTTTTTAAATATATTTTTATCAATTTAAGAGAGAAACATCAATGATGAGAGAGAATCATTGATCAGCTGCCTCCTGCACGCCCCACACTGGGGATCGAACCACAACCCGGACATGTACTCACTAGGAATTGAACTGTGACCTCCTGGTTCATAGGTCAACACTCAACCTCTGAGCCATGCCAGCTGGACTAAGCTAATACATTCTTATTTATTGTTTAGGTCAGATAAGTTAATTTTTTTGTTTGTTTGCAACATAACATATCTATACTAATACAGAAACATACTGTATTCTGTGCTTAAAAAGTACTTTATTATGAATTGATATTTATTTTTCTCTAATCTATATATATAAAAACCCTACTATGCAAATAGACCGAACGGTGGAACAACCGAACAACCAGTCGCTATGATGTGTGCTGACCACCAGGGAGAGTGTGTGGAATGTGGTGGGTGTCGGCAGCAGGCGGCAGAGCGTGGATCATGGCTGGCATCGGCCGCAGCGGGATGGTGGAGGTGAGCGGGGGCGCCAGACCAAGGCAGGGTGCCAGTCGCTGTCATCAGGGCGAGCCTCTAAGTTACTGAAAATTCTTTGCTTTTGTGTGCCATGGTCCTCGCACCCGCCTGGTGCTTGCACCCACTGCTGATGCCCAGTGCTGGTCCCGATCGCTTGGCACCGTCAGCAGTTGTAAGTGGCAGCTGCTGGCCCCAATCGTCTGTCAGGGCTTCCCTGCCTCCCCTTGCTCCTGAGGGGCGATCAGGGCCAGCAGCCACTGCTCATACCCGCTGCCGGTGACGGCCCCGCTTGCATCTGCAGCCAGCACTGGAGCCACAGCTTGCACCTGCTGCTGGTGCCCAGTGCCGGTCCTGATCACTCGGCGATCGCCCCTGAGGGCTTCTCCACCTCCCCCTGCTCCTGAGATGTGAACAGGGCAGCAGCTGCTAGCGCCAGCCCCGCTCACACCCACTGCTGGCATGGCCCCAATTGCTCTGTGCTGTCAGTGGGTGGGAGTGGGCCAGTGCCCTCAGCGTGTAGGAGCAGCGGCAGTGGGAGCGAGACTTCTGGCAGACAGGGGACCGGGGGCTGCGGTGGAAGGGACTGCGTGGGGGCACGGAGGATGGGCTGAGACCTGCCCCTGTGCCCACTGCAGCCTCGCAGCCCACAGTTCCTTTCAAGGTGCACAAATTCATGTACTGGGCCCCTAGTTTTTAAATAAAAACACTTGAGGTAAATAGACATTTTTAAGCCCACATCATTTTTTAGTGGTATAATTTTACTGTAAGCAGTGTGTCTAGAAAAGATTCTAACACAGTCTGAATAATTGTCTACTATAGAAAGTGCTTACTTATCTATACCATTAAAGCAATATAATCTTGGCACTAAAATTTCAGTTTTACACAGTTTAATGTTAAACCTGTGAAGAGCACTTGAAGGAAGTAAGGATGTCTTGAGCATAAACAGATTTCTTAAAACTACATAGTTGCCAGATATGCTCTCTCTCTCAAAAAAGAAAAAGGAAAAAGAAAAAGACAAAGAAGGGAAAAAAAACCCTAAAAAACTCAATTCCTCAGGGAAATTAGGATAAGAGAAAGCCTAATTGCATTTGGTGTTATGAAAACTTGGTTGAGCCATTTTTACATTTCCCATGTAGATTTTACTTTTCAAATCTTTGAGAATGAAGGCAGCACACTGAAAATTTTTATATGAGGTGAAAAGGTCAACAAAACATAATAGTAACCTAAGATGCTACCTCAACTTTTTTACCCTATAATACCACACTTTCATTATTCACAAACTTAATTATGAACATTTAACTTTTGAGGACTGAATCAAATATGTATCCCCTAGGATTTTGGTACCTACTTTTACATAAGATTCAGAATCATGACATCAATATTAATTAGGGTTCTTTGTCACAAACAACAGAAATTGGTCCTAACTTGAGCAAGAGGGATTTGTTTATAAGAAAGAATATTAGGATGTATTAGGATGTGTGTGTGTCTGTGTGTATGTGTGTATAATCCTATGTGTGGGGACTCACAGAATTGATAGGAAGCTACATAGCAAGCATGGAAACAGGAAGAAGCAACGGGAGAAACATAGGGACATGCGCATGCATACATCTCTAAACATTAACAACCTGGGCAAGAATTCCCACCCTTATAAGAGGGGAGGAAGACCTCTAACTTCCCCTCTTACTACCTCACTTGGTCAAGATGCAAGCTCCCAGCAGATATGGATCATGTTGAGGCAGGATAGTAAGACGGTAGAAAAATTCCTTGGCAAGTGGAATGGGAAAACTGAGACAGATAGTTAAATCGCCAAGCCATTGACGGCCAGATAAATCTCAAGGTCTTATCTTCCCTAACCAAGGACACTTGGGAGCAAATAGTTTACACATTGCAGACCATGCTGGGGTAGACCCACCTCAGTCTGGTCCCTCTTTGGTGACAGTGTTTGAAGGTGAAGCTGACCAGAGAATGACCCTGACCCTTCTATATATGCTCGTTTTTATGCATCAGTAATTAAAGGACACACCTGGAAAGCTGATGAATATGCTATTGAGATCCTCCTCGGAGACTTTCCCTGAAATTCCTACATTTAGAAAAGAGATAAAAACCCTTAAGACCAAGGACCCAGTACATGCTCTCCCTGGAGCATGCCCTGCCTTACCCCTTTTCTTACTCCGGAATATATCTTTTCTTTCTTTCTCCTAATCTCTAAAGGTTCTCAGGAGACTTCCAACCAGGGGAACAGAGGGCAGTAGCTGAACCCCCTGAACCTATCTCCAAGGGGCCCCCCTTTTGTCTCTGTAACTTGTTTCCTGAGCACAGCATGGCTCACTTCTTCTGCCCCTGTGACGTTCTTTCTAAAGGGCCAAGGCAGTCTTGCCTAGGCTCAGCTCTTGCTCAATTTCCAAAAGGCCAAAGCGACTCCATCGAGGCTCACTCCTGTTGCTGTGATCTTGCCTTTTTTATCATAAGCCCTCCTTTGTCTCACTGTCCCCAGGTTTAATACATATACTCTCAAGATCACCTGGACTTGTGTTGTGAGATCTTTCCTGCATGAAGTCAAGAACCCCCATATTCCAGGCCATGCTGGGGCTGACCTGCCTAGGTCCAAATCCCTTTCCAGTGACTGTACGGCCAAATGGAGACAACATGCAGGAAGTAGAGTAACTGGTCTCTCTGGCTTGTACTTCTGTAATGAGAAGTGGACACCTGGAGTCACTCTCCCCCAGAGAAACTGGGGTACCAGTAGGAAGGAGCCTGGACTCTATCGAAACAACATGGCTCACTTCTCAACTGAACTACCCACTAGTATAAACAGGGATTCAGACAACCAGGTTCCTAAAGGAATAAGCAGCATTGTCACTGTCATTTTGTTTTGCTATTTTAAGCCGGTCAGAAAATTAAAGTGTTTCTAGAAACATGCATCTCCAAGGTAAAATGCTACTACTCTGGTAGGACAATTTTGGAAAAGGAGTAACGTGGAGGTAATATTTGTGATCATGCTGTGTGCCTCTTTGAAATGATGTCGGAGGGAAAAGCCTTGAGATTACAAACCTGCAAGCTATGTTCTGGCACTTGAAGAAATTGGCCCCCTTCAATCCCATGCAAATAATAAGGAGCAAACTTCCTAAGAGAAATGGGCTGGCATCTCAAGTTCACCTTTACAAAGGGAAACGAAGATGAAGTGAGTTAATTCACAAAAAATGCTTTTATTAGAAATAGCACACTGAGCAAGAAAAGAAGGGAGTGTGTTAATTTCAAGTCTTTGTTCTCTAGATTTCTAGTAAACAAGGTAGTTTATTCTTCTTATTTATATAATCTTTATGGTGCTCCCGTATGCATGTAATTAAGTTTGTTTTTCTCCTGTTAGTCTGCCTTATATCAGTTTAATTATTAGATAAACTAAAGAACCTAGAAGGAATGAAGGGAAATATTTCGCGCCTGTTTTCCTAGTGCCCTGCCTTTGCTAAATTGGATTATTTGAAGCTAGCTGAAGAAGAGAGAGTTCATCCTTAGACTAAAAGCCTGGGGACAAAAGCCTTTGGCTTTCTTTGCTTCAACTGTAGCTAAGCAACACAAAAGAAATGGCAGCACAAGGAAAGGGGAAATGCATCATTGTTCCTTAACAACCAGCCCATTTCCTAAACACTCAGAAGAATAGTGATAGAAGAGCAATCACACTTCCCTGTAACAGTGCCCTTTGTAAATGTAATTCACTAGTGCAATATCTAAATACTCAGTGAGTTCTGACAGTTCCATCCATCACAGGACAGCCCTCAGAGGAACAGGTGCAAAACGACAGTCATTCAGCTAGCCAAATGGAAGGACCCAGGGAAAATTCAATGTGAAGTCACTTTGGCCCTTAGATATAGCTTTGTAATGTGTAACTTCCCCCTTATTCTTTATTGTGTGTGTGTGTGTGTGTGTGTGCGCGCGCGCGCATGTGTGTGCAAGCCAGCATGATTAGACACATTGCACCAATTTATTCAACAAAACTCATTTCCCTAAAACAGAGGGGAAAAATGCAAATTTAGAAAAGGCTTTAGCTACATTAAATTTGATTCACATTCTGACATAAGCAAGGTTAGTTTGAGAGTAGTAAGGAGGAAAGTTAGTACAAAAGCATTGCTAAGTTCTGCTATGTCACCTTTGCTCCTGTCTCATTAGTCTAAGAGTCATAGTCCAGTCCACGTTCAAGGGGAGTAGAGAAAGCTCTTGTCCATCATTTGTCATCTCCTGTTACCTGTAGCCCAAGCATGTCACACTCAAAGGCTAACACGGGCCAAATAAACGAGGCATGCAGCCCGCGGGCCGCAAGTTTGACATGCTTGCTGTAGCCCATGAGTGTCTCTCTTTTTCGTTTTCACTTTATTAGCCATGGCCTCTTAAGAAATGGTGATTTTTGGAGAACTCTCTTGTTTGAAAATATCCTTATTTTGCTCTGGCTTGATTCAAAGATTGGTTTAGAATATAACCAAAGTAAAAAATATTTTTCCAGCCAAATTTTGAAGGTATCCTTCCCTCCACTGTCTTCTACTATAACTGCCGAGAAATCTGAAGAGAGTCTAAATTTCCATCCTTTGTATTTGACTTGACTCTCTTAACTTAAGAAACTGTGACTCAGTTTCCCTCTCTGAAAAAGGTACAATAATCCTACATTTTGATGTGCAGTGTGTAATCACACAAGAAGGCATTGTGTGTAAAGTGCTTGGCAGAGGTCTGGCATATAGGACTTGCCCCCAGAGTGGTAGTGTAATCCACATTGACCTTCCTCCACCAGCATAATTAAAAATGAGACAAAAAAAAAAACAACACACACACACACACACACACACAAAAGAAGAACAAGGGTTTGGCATGTTCCAGACCACTCCTCATTACCCAACAGAAACAACCTCTTCAAAACACCCTCAGAAATATTTTGCAAATTAACAGGATGAAAATGAAAAAAGATCGTTCTGGGGCTTGATTTTTGTCTTATCGGTTTGGGAAGGGAATTTTTCTCACCCTGCTGAAAAGCCTTTATCACTCTTGACCAATAGTGGTGGTTCGGCAGATGCCTGGCGGTGATTACAGAAGCTCCAGGATTAAACGTTCCAGGAGAGCTTTTGGCTCACTGCCAGCCAAGCTGATGCTTATTCTGTGAGGAGAAAATTCGGATCATTCCAATCATTGAAAGTCCAAACTTTCATTACAGAGGTGATGCCGATTAAAGAGAGGATGCGATGACATTATTGAGCTGCCATGAAAATCTGAAAATTGGGATAAAATATTCATTCCAAACCCCCCTCAAGGAAGGTTGTCTCCCACTACTAATTAGTGGTGAATATTAGAGGATTAGGGAAGTTGATCCAATATGAGATTTAAAAATGTGTACTCTGTTTTATCCCTGAGCATTCTCCCTCGGCAATTCAGATGATAAAGAGGTGTTTAAAAATGATGTAGTATCTCTTTATCATGCAAATATGAAGTGTGAATACAAATTAAATCACAAGTTATACATTAAAGAAAAATAAAAACATTAAAGTTATTCTGAAAAAATCTCACTTTTCCCAGAGGAAATTAATCTTGCAAATGTGTTCCCTTTTCCTTTCAGAAAAAAATTTATTTTTTGCAGGTGCAGATGGAAAATCAGAAAATATGATCAGAAAACATCTCATTGTTTACCATGGGTATTCTGTGACTTTGAAGAGTGCAGAGCCTCCGTCAAGATGTAGAATACAAAGCAGGAAGAGACATGGCAAAGTATTTCAGTCAATCATCACTGTTACCTGTGCTCACAGCAATTTTTCCCCATTTAAACACATGGTTATTGAATTTATTAAAAATACAGGACTGGAACTGACATTGTGTTCCTCTTGACCAGGTCCATGAAATAAAATGATAAGCAAAACAATGACCACACTTCCAATCGCTAATTTAGAGTTCAGTCTCTACCTGCCATATGCCAGTCTTTAAGGAAGTCTTTTTGCATGTAATTGCTTTGTGGTTTTATAAGTGATTTGAGACCTGCTGAATTGTACTCCAACTTCAAAAAATAAAAGTCACCTATCATAAAAGCGATAATAGTTATAGGGTCATTCCGTGCTTCTACTTTAATGAAGGCTCAGACCAGGGGTCCTCAAACTTTTTAAACAGGGGGCCAGTTCACTGTCCCTCAGACCATTGGAGGGCTGGACTATAGTTTAAAAAAAAAACTATGAACAAATTCCTATGCACACTGCACATATCTTATTTTGAAGTAAATAAACAAAACGAGAACAAATACAATATTTAAAATGAAGAACAAGTAAAGTTAAATCAACAAACTTACCAGTATTTCAATGGGAACTATGGGCCTGCTTTTGGCTAATGAGATGGTCAATGTCCGGTTCCATATTTGTCACTGCTAGTCGTAACAAGTGATGCAAGTGTGCATCAGTTAGCCTAGATCTGGTTGGAGATTTCAGATGTTTCATTCTGGAAAAAGGCTCTCCTAACTTCAAAAAAAATAAATCCTAACTTGTTCTTACCTCGGTCCTCAGGCAGCAGCAGGCTCTGCACAGGCAAGCTCCTGCCTCGTCTGATCACACCCAAGACTGAGAGGAGGAGTCGAGAGACAGAGAGAAGGAGGGGAGTCTGAGAGTGCGGCGCACATTCCACACATGCGCACTGCGGGCTGGGACGAGTCGGCTGCTAAGCAACAGGCAGAGGTGGCAAAAACCCCCGTGGGCTGGATAAATGCTTTCGGTGGGCCGCATGTGGCCCGCGGGCCGTAGTTTGAGGACCCCTGGCTCAGACATTTGATAAAATGATGAAATTAAATACCTGGTAATAAGTTGTATAATGATGCACAAGAGCAAATAGTGACTGGAGGCACAGGGACCACTTAGGATGTTGGGCCTCTATTCTAGGCCAGAGGAAATGATCACTGGAATCTGGGAATGTAGTTTGAATGAGAAAGGAGTAGATGAGAAATGTCCTGAGAGAAAACTGTGGTTTGAATAACAGATTTGTTACCTAAGGCAAATAACTGAGGTGAAGAAAAGAATCATAAAATGAATCTAAAAACTCTACATAGTCTATAGTCTTACGAGCGATCGGACTTTGGAAATCTGAGCAAAGTATAATCTTGTTCAGCTCTAAGAAGTGCCCATCTTCTGCGAAAAGTTCAGGTTGAGTGACTGCTGTAGGCCACTCCTTGCTCATGTAGGTCTGGTGCCTCAAATGAACCCATCTTTAAAAGTGGCCTAGAGGCCTTTAAAAAATTTCTAAAAAATACTTTTATTTTTACTTAAGTCACCAGGCTCTTTTTAATCACAGTCATGACACTATTACCACACACACTTAAAAAAATCCAACACATAACTACTGAGTGTGTCATATAACACACTGCTTAACACTAAGATTAATTTCCCTCTCATAATATGTGAACGTAGATTATTAATTTGCAGGGGCATCAAAAGTTATTTAAATTTGACTAATATAAGCTGAATATTTGAGATAAAGCATAATTCAACTCTAAAACTTATTTTAGATTTGGTTTCCCTAGTGAGAGTAAAATTTCTTATACAAATCTGTGCTAAAATTTCTATTTCAATTTTGGTACATAAGCATAATTCAATTTTTTAATTAAGAGAGGCTACATTTGGCAAAAAAACAAAACTACTGCTTGTTCCCCCATGCCCCTTCCTTAAGTCTATTTCTAAAGGAAGGCTCACTCTAAAGACAAAAATGAAGATATATATATGTATATATATATATATGCATAAGCGATGGATGTGGACAACAGGGGGTGAGGGTGAGGGCAGGATTGGGGGGATGAGGGGTTATTGGGGGGATAAGGACACATTTGTAATATCTTAATCAATAAAGAAAAAAAGAAATAGTTAATATTCTCTCTAAATAAATTACCAAAAAAAAGACAAAGATGAAGATAAATGATGCAAATGAGTTTTCTTTTTTGAGAGGGAAGGGAGATGGGAGGAAAGACTCTATCTTAATTTTTGATAATTGTGTATCTAAAATTAGTTTAAAATGTTAGTTTCAAACTAGGGCAAGCATCCTAATGGCTAGCAAGTGCATCTATCCTCACTACTTCCAATCTCATAGGAAAAGCTAAAGTTCATGATTAAAAGTTATCAATAAGTCTTAAAAATTCTAATATCACTAACAAAGCACCCAAATTAACTTTGTGAAGGAATCATTAACAGTAGCTAGGAAATGGAAGTTAATTCTGATGGAAATAAAAGGCCTGTGAACAAAGAAATTTTAATTGTCTAAGAAAGTGTCTAATGAACCAAAAACTTAAATGAAGAAGAAAAGCTAGCCATGAACAATCTAGTAACTCAAGTTAGAGATTTTTCTATTTACAACTGTGCCACACTTGGTATGAATAAAGCTTGGTAGGCCCAAGGGAATGAAAAAATAATACCCAAACAGCTATGAAATAACCATTTAGGATATTTAATGCTGAAGTTTATCATATTTTTAAAATATTAAATATTGTTCACTGATTTATATTTTAATATTATCACAGTTACAAAATCTCCTCTGGAATTTAGGGCATTTTGTAGTAAATAAGAAAGTAGGTCAATAACTATGGAGGAAATTGAAGCAGTCATTAAAAAGCTTCCAGCAAACAAAAGCCTGGGGCCAGACAGCTTCACAGGGGAGATTTACCAAACATTCGAAGAACTAAAACCTATCCTTCTCAGACTATTCCAAAAACTTCAAGAGGAAGAAACACTTCCAAGCTCATTCTACGAAGCCAGCCTTAACCTAATACGAAAACCAGATAAAGACAACACAATGAAAAAGAATTACAGGCCAATATCCCTCATGAACGTAGATGGCAAAATCCTCAACAAAATTCTAGCAAATTGGATCCAGCATTACATCAGAAAGATCATACACCATGACCAAGCAGGACTTATCCCGGGGATGCAAGGATGGTACAATCTCCGCAAATCAATAAATGTAATACATCACATAAACAAATTGAGAGATAAAAATCACATAGTCATATCAATTGATGCAGAAAAAGCATTTGACAAAATCCAACGCCCTTTCTTGATAAAAACCCTCAGCAAAATGGGAATAGAGGGATCATACCTCAACATAATAAAAGCCTTATATGACAAAGCTACAGCCAACATCATACTCAATGGGCAAAAACTAAAACCATTTTACCTAAGAACAGGAATAAGACCGGGATGCCCACTCTCACCACTCCTGTTCGACATAGTACTGGAAGTACTAGCCATAGCAATTAGACAAGAAGAAGAAATAAAAGGTATCCAAATTGGAAAAGAAGATGTAAAACTGTCATTATTTGCAGATGACATGATACTGTACATAGAAAACCCTAAATACTCCATCAAAAAATTATTAGACTTAATAAATGAATTTGGCAATGTAGCAGGATACAAAATTAATGCCAAGAAATTTATGGCATTCTTATACACCAATAGTGAACTTAAAGAAAGAAAGATTCAAAAAACATGAGTGATTTTCAAGAAATTATATTTGAAATCAAATCTCTAAAATTTGGTTTAAACGATATAGTGTTTGTCATTCTCCAGCAAGCTGAAATTTTAAAACTTATTCATACAATAAAAACTGTAATTTTATATAAAACTACATTAATAAAACCACTTGACCAAATAAAGTCATACAACCATACACCGTTTTGATAGGAGGGACTTATAATCTGATACATAGAGCACCTGAATTAATCTGAAAAGTAATCATATTATTTTAAATCAGAACACATATACTTATGTGAATAGGGGTTAAGTTTCTTATATGTGAAGGGGGGGTTAAGTTTTTCTTAAGTTTCCTTTCCAAGGCCTGTGCGAAGGGATTGGGGAGGTGACTCGGCTGTGAATCCAGCAAGCAGAACCGATAAGCAGGGTCAGACCAACCCAGCAGGAGTCAATACATCATCATCTCATCATCATCATCTCATCGCCTGATGACTAAGGACAATAACTGAAGTCCATTCCCAGACTCACCGTAGCCCCTTCCCCTATATAATCCTGTCCCTGCACCTTGCTGGAAGACAGGATTTGAATGCTTGTAAGTGCCCTGTCTTCTTGATTGGCTAGCCTTTTCAATAAACCCCTTATATGATTCAACCCTGCCTTCGTTATTGGATACAGCTACAGGCAGCCTGAGTCCAACCCTGGGTTTCCTGGTAACAGTTTTGGAAATATATTAAACTTTGAAAGTATTTGAATATGTGACTCTCATGAGGTTTTTGCTTAATGCTATTAAACCATAAATGTCATTTAACCTGGAAATTACATAGTGCCATAACAGAAATATTCCAAAGAGTTAGTAGAGATTCAAAATACAAAGTCAATAAAATAGGTCATGTGCAGTATGCAACAAAGAGCATATATTTAAAGACTAAATGGGTGATAAAAAAATAGATTCTTTAAAAACTCTCTGAAAATTTCCTTGATTTACTTAAACTTGCATCAAGTCACATAAACAGACAATAAATAAATAGATAAGCCAGAAATACATCAGATAGTGTTACTATGTAGAGAATTAGTGTTAGTACAGATTAGATGGCCCAGAAAGACCTTTGAAAATGCAATGTTATAGCTAAGATTTGGAATCAGCCTAAGTGCCCACCAGCAGATGAGTGGATTAAAAAACTGTGGTACATCTGCACAATGGAATACTATGCTGCTGTAAAAAAGAAGGAATTCTTACCATTTGCAACAGCCTGGATGGACCTGGAGAGCATTATGCTAAACGAAAAGGCCAGTCAGAGAAAGATAAATATCACATGATCTCACTCATTTGTGGGATATAATGAACGACATAAACTGATGAACAAAAACAGATGCAGAGGCAGAGAAGCATTGATCAGACCGTCAAACCTCAGAGAGAAGGTAGGGGAGGGTGGAGGTTAGGGGGAGAGACCAACCAAAGGACTTGTATGCATGCATATAAGCCTTACCAATGGACACAGACACCAGGGGGGTGAGGGCATGGGTTGGGGGGTAGACAACAGGGGATAAGGACACATATGTAATACCTTAATCAATAAAGAAAAAAAATTATCCAGAGACAAAAAAAGAGAAGAAAGTAGGTCCATGTGTTTTCCAAAGTGTGGTTCTCTTAGCAGCAATGGTAGCCCTGGAAACTTGTTAATCTTATAGGGAGTCTATAAGTTATTCTGTTATGATGTATTGGATATTATTGCTAAATCCAGTGGGAATAACATTTTGACTCCCCCCACCACCACCACACCAAAATTTTAAGCAGAGGATCACTAAAATTAAAATGCAACATTTGAGAGTGTATTTTGGAAGACTATCTTGAATGAGTATCCAAATGTGTTATTTTCCATTGGCAAAAGTTAACAGTCAAACATAGTAAAAATTAGCAAACTTCAGTCTATTACTTGTAAATTATTTGTTCTTTTAATTTCTGCTTTTTAAAGGTTATTTAAGTGCTCAACATTTTCTGATGCTTTTAATTAATTTTTATCAAGACCTTTCATCCAAACTATTTTGTGAGTGGACCTAATGGCCACATCAGACACTAAAAAGGATTTTAAAACTGCTTTACACAAGTCACGAAAGACACAGTAAGTTCTTACCTCTCAATATGTTGAAAATAACAAGAACTATAATTGTGTAGTTGGAAATGATCAATTATAAATGTCATTTAGGAATTTCTGAGAGTGGCACTGATATATGAAAAGCATTGAAATGAACTAATGTAAGACATACCATTAAATGTACTATTTTACTCACTCATAGCTAATAATAGGTATATTTGGGATAATACCTTTTATTTTATTTTATTTTATTTTGGGGACATTTTAAAAAGCCTGTTTATAAAACACTATTAATATTTGAGTAAATAAATATTAGTAGTGGAGAATGAACCTCACGAAATATTAAATGTATTTAGAAAAGAGACCGCAGGGACCAAGTGAACAACATTCACTTCAGGAAAAGATGAATCACTAAGTAGAGCTAAGTGTGTGACATGGCCAAGACCCAGGATAATTTCAAAATGGGATTTAGTAGCACATTTCAGGACAAGTGGCATTCTTATTCCACCCTTTTCTGTAAGAAATACTGCTAATTATAAAAAAAATCACAATGAAGTTTTTATTAGATAGAAAGTATGTGTTAAGTTCTGTTCAGTTATTCTGTGTCATTGAAATTCAAACACACATCTGGAGTTAAAAACATGCTGACATCGATATTTCCTTCTAGAATTTTCATTACGGCAGATCTGTGTAGCATCATGTACGTTTTACTGAACATGGAGTGTGTAGTTTTAGTAAGTCTGACTGCTTTATTTCCTCAGTGGCGCAAACATCTGGCAGGAAACAGGCAACAAAATCTCTCATTGTACCACTGTTTAAACCATTTCTTTTTTTTTTTTAAGCTGAAACCCACTCACCCATTTATTTGAGTAAGAACATGAAGGCGGACAACAAAATTAAACCATCTTTAATGAAATTTCCTTCAAAAACTCAGTCACATGCCATTGAGGATTGAGAGAGCCCAACCATCTTTGGAGAATAAGCAGTAGTTTTGCTGGTTGTTGCCAGTTCTCAGAGAGAGCATCCATTTGCACATTCAAACCAGTAGTTCCTATTGCACATATCAGCATTATTTCCATCTAGCACTCTATACAGTCCCTCAACTGGATCTTTTGCCAAAATAATACAACATCTGTACCCAGACCCTTTGGTACTGGACATGTAGCTATTATCCTCTTGTAGGGAGTCTCGGTTGCTGTACTGACTTTGTAGTTTCCTTTCACTATGCTAATGCTACAGCTCTGTGTGAGTTAGAGGACTTCAGTTATCACCTTCATCCACAGGTTATTTACACTTATATCAACCTGCCTCACCCTGTTAGGGCCAGAAACAGATTAATGTTCGTTTTAATCACATCAACTAATCAGGCTGCTTTGCTCAGGGCATGTCCTGCTCCCCCATTCACATAGCCCCCTTCACATGAGGCTCACATCTTCTCCCAGGGACATGGGTTCCTCAGGATCATGGTTTACAAAAGCCAACTGAAGGCGTCCAGTACGACGTTTGCATGGTCATCTGCTTTCATAAGCCAATCAGCATGTTATAGATAATGGTCATAAATATACTGAAAGGCTTTAATGGTTTCCCAGTGTAACTGGTCTCTTCCTTCTTTGGTTTAATCCCACAGTCAGGAGGTCTTTATTGTCTTCTGAGCTCACAGACAATGCTTTATTACAACATAGCTCTGAAGCATTTCTCCATTTATTCTAGGTTTTGAGGTCCTGTCATAACCGAGCAAAGAACTTCACCTTCTGACAGAAGGTTTCAGTGACATCTGTGTTTTCATAAGAATAATGATTGGCATCTGCATTCAAGTTCAGCTGCCCTTGTAAATGATTCTGTCCAGCATCATCTAAATGCCCCCATGAGGATGCTTATCTATAATAATAATAGCGTAATATGCTAATTAGACCGGACTTCCTTCCGGACCTCCTTCCAGGACGAAGCCAGGGGCAGCCGGGGGGATCGAGGCAGCTGCCGCAGCTGCGAAGGCCTACTCTTGCATGAATTTCATGCATCGGGCCTCTAGTTAAGAATATTAGACTGGATGTCACCCTGTTTTTCCAACAAAACACTAGATAGCTGATAACATTAAAAAAATAATAATCTGACTGCTGATCCAGAGAGGAAGGTTAAACAATGCAGCCAAGGATCTGAGGCCATTTCCTAAAGCATATTTCTGACATTAGTAGTTGCTCCTCTGGGGGATATGGGGCTGGGCTGCCACAGGCTCAGCCTAGTGGTCCTGGCATGGTGGTGCACAGCCCAGCGTGCTCCTGCTGGCCTGCTTCGCCCCCTGGCATTATTTTTAATGACCTATATGTGAGATTCTGTGTTACTTTATATAAGCATGTACATTATTTCCATTATGTTTCTTGCTCTGTAACAACTGTAAAAACTATCAAGTTCATCATCTGTTGAATCAAAGTTGATGATGGCAATTTTTAGGGTTATTAAACATAATATAAGCTCAGATCATAAATGAGAATTTAAAAAATGGAATAGATTTCTCAAAAAATCAAGTTAAAAATACAGACAAGTCTATTAAGAATGGATAATACAATGAATTTTAATAAATGTTAGAAATATGTAAATTAACTTTTCTTTACAGTTATTACATGCTTAATAAGGACATTTTTGTGTTGATGCATATTATCTTTTAAACTGATTTTTTTGGGATTACATCTCTGAAAATTACTCCTAAGTCTTCAGTTATTTAAATGGCAAACTTAGTTGATTATGGGCGGGAGTGGAGGGGGTGTGTGCAAAGGGAATAAAAGTTAAAGGCCTTCCTTATAAATAGTATTTACCTTATAGTCTGTCTCTGGGTGTTATGTTCATCCAGCTAAGGAGACAATGCAGAAAGGTCCCATTTTTCAGAGGTCACAGAGGTCAAGAAGGCCTGACTGCATATGCAACCATAGAACTGACTATAGACAACTGTGTAAAAACTAATTATGCCAACAAATAATCAGCCAGCAGTTATTAATCACCTGTTCTGTTCCTGGCAGTGTGTTAGGTGGTGTCAATGATGCAAAATAATGGCTGTCCAGATGCATATTATTGTCTTAGAAACTACTTTTTGGGGAAAAATAACAAAAGCTATTTAGAATAAAAGGCAAATTGATCTTTAAAAACCAATGTGTAGCTATTATTTAATTTTCAGTTATGAACAAAAATAGAGACCCTATAGTTGCCTTTCCACTGACTTTATGAGGTGAATGTCTGGTTCACTCAACTTTACAAAAATCCCTACGAATCACACTCATGACTCTAGTAACTTTGGGATGGGTGGATTATACACGGTCTAAAACTCATCACCTTAGAGAAGTTTTCAAGAATGGGTTTCACTGCAAGTGAGTGAGTGAAGTACTTGGCATGGCTTGCCTTCCAGGGTGTGGGCCCACCACTCTCTCTCTCTCTCTCACACACACACACACCCGGCAGACCATGCAGACGTTGCCAGGAGACACACTGCATTCACTGCTGTGTTTGATCATGCTCCTCTTTGGGTTTTTAATTTTATTATTGAAATGGAGTGGCTTATTCTACTATTGTTTTTTTCTGAGGAGTTTTTGAGTGTCATTATTTTTGCTGATCTTGTTTGTGTTCTTCTTCGCTACTTAATGTGAGCATATGCAATCTTTACATTTTGTATTTTGCTGTTTTCACAATTTGCCATCCTTTCAACAGAAATTAATGATGGCAGTTTATAGAGTTATGAAATGAATTGCAGGTTTATCAAAAGTGAGAATTTTTAAAATGTAATAAACTTCCAAAGAGTTCAAACTTAATAAAATCTAAGCATGTTGAAATGATAGTGTTGCACAAACAGTATAGTGTAATTTCAAATGATACATATTAGAAATATATACATTCACCTTCAGCTTGTTGTACAATGGGTGGGGGGCAGGGCTGGTATAGCGTCTTTCCAGATGAGAACTTTCACCTTCAGTTCTAGGTCTGGAGCCAGCACTATATTCTTAGCAAGCACTTTTTGATATCTAAGCATATTATCTCCTAGAATTGCTTTCTCTTTCATATTTAAATGCCTCTGTTGGCAATTTTGGAAGTGAATTGGGGGGTTGGGGGGACAAGGCACAATAAAACAAATGCAAAACACTATTCTGTGCACTGTTTTGCAGTTTTAAATGTAAATGGATGTCTCATATATTATGAAGAGAGTTGGTTCCAGTCTCTAAAAATCATCCTTTAAGCTCCATTTTATTTATTCCTCTAAGTTAAGCTGGGCTGCAGAAATTAAACTGTCTTGGAGACATATGACCAAAAAAAAGATCTGTCAGCCAACAATTTCTACATCTATTTCCCTACAGGATGAGAAAAACGACTTTGAATAGCCATTGCATCTACAAATAACTCTGTTGATACAGCTTTCTCTGAAGAATAATTCAAATTTGTGTCCTCTTCATCCCCAAGATTAACTCCATCTTCTAGGATGGCTCAATTGCTGGGTCTTCTGAGAGTTTGTCCTCTCATCTCCCCAGGCAGTTCTACTCCAGAGAGCTGCTCCTATGGCTCTTGGAAACATGGTTATAGCTTCCCACACCTCTCTCCCCCATTTAGAGTTGGAATACTTCACAGTGAGGTGATTGTATTTTGTTCTTCTTTGTAGCCCTGGGTCGAGCACAGTCAAGCACTTTATAGATAATATATGCAGGGTGATAAATGATAATTAAAAAGGCCACCCCTAGACACTGTTTACTTGAGATCACTAGGATGCTATAATAACATGTATTTTAAAATATAAACTACTATTAATCCCTGGCTCCATTGTTTTATTCATGTTGTAGTTAGTTTTGATTATTTGAAATATATCTAACAGGTGAAACAGAAATTTTGGGAATAAAACAGGACAGGTTAGGCAATTTTAGAAATTTTAGAAATTAAGGGGACCATGGAAGAAGCACAGGGCTGCAGAGCAGCAGAAGGTATATTTCCATAGAATAGGGGAGCTGAAAAGCTGAACAGGTACATTTCCATAGAATGGGGGAGCTGGAAACAGCAGAAGGTCCATATTTACAAGATAAAGGGATAGGGGAGCTGAAAAGCTGCAACATGTACATTTCCATGGAATGAGGGAGCTGGAAACAGCAGAAGGTCCATATTTACAAAATAAAGGGAAGGGAGCCCCTCATTCAGAGGAAGAAGAAGAAGGCCCAAAGGGAATAAGAACAATAAGGAAGGAGGGGAGGAGAACCCTCCCATGTGAGGTTCGACCTTTGAGCTCAGGAGTGACTATAGTAACCAGTGGAAGGGAATAGTGACCAATCACAGGGACATCAAGGCACAGGGACTTGCAGCCTTTATAACCAGTGGAAACAGGAAGTTGGTGGCACCCTTTCCCCCTCCCCACTTCAGAGTCTGTGTTGTGAGATTCTTTCCCCTTCCCCATTTGGGAATCTGTACTTGTTCTTCAATAAATTTCCACCTTTGCTATATGATTTTCTATCCGTGGATTCATTCTTCAACTCCAAAGGACAAAGAGCCCAGGAACCATTCTGGCCAGGGGAACACTGCATGTTCCAGTCCAAAAATTCCTTTTCACAGGTAAAATGATTCATCCCACAAGATCATTCCATTCATGTTAAAGTAACAATTTTCAGGAATTAATTAAAAAACAAGGAAAAGCTATAGAGAACAGTAACATCTTGGGAAAGTATAATGTTGATTTATTGGTATACATATATATATAAATGGAGTTTAGATAAGAAATGTGATTTTTGAAAGTTGTTTTGGTATAACTTTGCATTTAAAGTCTCAATTAAAGATGATTTGTATCACAAAATTGGTTTTATGGGCCCAAAATAGAAGTGTAGAGTGGAAGTCCCAACAGGCTAGGTGCTCTTGACAATGCAGAATAAAGACCTTTAAATTTTATACTGAGTTTGGGGGAACTATTTTAATAAACAACATAAAACCATTCAGAAAAAAAGGATCGTTATTTAAAATCAATACATAGCCATTATCTTGCTTTTAGTAATGACTGACATTGCTACTTTCCCAAGTAGTTGCTCTTTCCAGAGTCCTATGATTTACTTAATCTTTCAAAGGCCCTATGAGCCATAAACCTGAAGGTCTAGTACCTGAAACAGAGTCAGAGAAATAGATGCCTGTCTGGGAATGCCATTAAGGAGGATCTAGCTGTTGAAAAGCCCACATTCCAAACAAGGAAACAAAAACAAAACATTTCTATGTCCTACCTGAACAATGATAAGCCTCAGTTTTCCCTAACAGAGATAATGTCATAAAACACTGACATTTGTATCAAGAGGAAGTAGATGGCACACTGAAATTAAGATATGTTGAAAATGTTTCATTAAAAAAGTAAACAATTACCAAGGTATGTGTAGGGCATAGGGAACCACACAGGTTAGTGCAGGAATATGGAATAGTAGTGAACATGTTGCCCTTGCTATATATGAGAGAGGGAGAGACGATTGACATATAGAAGGAGAGAAGGTCAGACAGAGAGGAGCAGTGACCTTTGGGGGACATTCAGCCAGCGGGAAGTGAACTAACAAGAACTAGGCAGGAAGATAAATCCTCTCTCCTCACTCTCCTTCTCCTTGATCTATTGCAAGCTCCCCACTGGTCAAATCTAACCTGAAGCCTGAGAACAAGTGGGCTCTTTGGTGTTCTTAAAATCTGGGGTGGGCGTTTATGGGTGGATAAACAGGGAGACTGGGCCTGGAAGGGCAAATGGAGGATACTCAGCACAAGGTCTAAACAAATTGCTCTTCGATGTCATTATGGCCATTCCATTAGAACAAGAAGAGATCTAGTGACTTCATACCTTGTATGACAGGAATAATATTGTCTTAGTAGATGGGGTATGTAGTGAATGTTTGGAATGCTGAATGGGAATGTTCCCATGAGGGGTGGGGTGGGTGGCAAGCTATAAAGGCAACAGGGCAGACAATAGGCCTTATTTGTTGAGTCGGTTTACAGGATCCTTTTTTTTTAAAACTTTGCTTTTAGTTTCTTTCCTTTTTTTAAATATATATTTTTATTGACTTCAGAGAGGAAGGGAAAAGGAGAGAGAGATAGAAACATCAATGATGAGAGAGAATCATTGATTCGCTGCCTCCTGCAGGCCCCCTACTGGGGACCGAGCCCACAACCCAGGCATGTGCCCTCAGTGGGAATCAAACCCAGGACCCTTCAGTCCGCAGTCTGACGCTCTGTCCACTGAGCCAAACCAGCCAGGTCTACGGGATCCTTTTTGTACAATGCTCTCTGGACAGTACATGGGGACTTAACAACGTCAGACCCTCCGAGGGAACCCCAGCTTTTGGAATGTGGCTCTGAAGCTCTATGACTACAGCTGCACCAACCTGACAATGGCATGACTGGGGACGGGGTCTAAGCCTTGCGGCTTCAGCTGATATTACTTGGTCCTGTGAAGAATACGGTCTCTGTTTTCTAAACGCTTAATTGATCCAAAGGCTTGGACATGCACAGCCTCCTAGGAGACCAGCCACAGAGATTTGGCCTTGGACAAATGAGGCCTTACCTCTGGGACTAAGGTTTTGTGTGCTAACTTCCCACAGGGTCAGTATCCTCTCCTCTTTTTCCTACAAAACCAAGAGTTCTTTAAGCAGGCTGTAAGTTTTAAATAAAGTAAAAGTTGGAAAGCAGGGTGGGCACTGGATCAGGTTAGATCAAATGATTCTGTACTGAGGTTGTGGTTGTACCCTCCATCATTGTTATCAATGTCCACTCTTTATCTCTAGACCATAGAAGAATGCTCTTAAAATTATGACTTGAAAAAATTCTGGAGCTGATACTTTGTAAATGGTAGATAGTACTGAGAGAACATTGAATTATTATATGTTATAGGAAATGTATGCCTCCCCTTGTGTTTACTACATACCTTGTGTTTAGAACTGATTTCCTTATGAACTAATTTTTTAAAAATGGTAATAGTAGGGCTTGTAAATGTTCCAAGTATCAGGCAGGGTAAACAAGAGGGATATACATGTATAGAGAAAGCTCATTCTAGTTGATCTGAATTTAACATGATCTTTTATGAAATACTTTGACAGCTTCCTCTGTATTGAAAGAGAATAAACCAGAAAGAAGCTAAAAGACAAAAACAGAATAACAAAATTCATTTAAATATTTTTTAAGCTATAAGTCATCCAAATAATAATGATAACTAGTTTCAATACCAACAGATCAAACATATTTCTCTCTGAGGAATCATCATTTACGTGACTTCCCTACATCCCCTGCACACATACTTTCTTCCCTCTCTCTTTTCAAATATCCCTGTATGTAGGTCCAATCCCTCAACTTGTGCTTTAGACTTCATTATACTGTGTGAATTTAAAAATAATATACTTATTCTCTCACACAGTCTTTTGTAGTGGAACTTACACCATGGCAGAGTTTCCTCTCATTTAGAAAATCAATGCACTGAAAAAGGTCTAAATAATACATTTCTCTAGCGCTTGTCAACCACACTGTTACAAGAGCAATCTAGTGTGTGAGAAAGGTTCTGCAGGATTCAGTCGGTGTCAGTGAGGTAACTAGACACTAACCAAAATGCTGTCATGTAGGCAGCTATAATTTACATGTACTCAATTTCTATTGAACATTTACATATATTCAATTTACATATACTTAAATTAAATCTTGCAGAGAGGATTTCATATTCAGGGTGAGACGTTTTTCTTAGAAATGCTAAGGACATGACTTTTCAAAAATTCTGAGAGATTTATATTTTCAAAGCTGGTCTTTCCTAACGCGTATTTCATCTCAGCAATGGCTAAGACGGTAAGTGGCTGCACATGTGTGACTGTGTGTGTGTGCCAGTGCGTGAGCATGGGCATTCTTGTGTCACTGTAGACCAGTGATGGCGAACCTATGACACGCATGTCAGAGGTGACACACGAACTCATTTTTTTGGTTGATTTTTCTTTGTGAAATGGCATTTAAATATATACAATAAATGTCAAAAATATAAATCTTTGTTTTACTATGGTTGCAAATATCAAAAAATTTCTATATGTGACACGGCACCAGAGTTAAGTTAGGGTTTTTCAAAATGCTGACACATCAAGCTCAAAAGGTTCGCCATCACTGCTGTAGACCCTAAATTATTTGAGTCTTTGGAATTTTTGATATCTGTAAATCCTATATTTCTATTTCTTGTGATTACTTCAAGAAACCCTCATATAAAATATTTAAGGGTAACTATGCCACAGATTGAGAAATGGGTACTGAAGATAATTTAATTAGTAATAGAATAATTGTTTAATTACTAATTAATTATTAATTAATTATAAACATGGGATTCCCTTCCCAGTCTCCCAGCCCCCAACTACTTTTTTGGTTAAAGAGGAGAAGAATGAATAGTACCTTTTATTATCACTTTTCTCATCTAACTATTTTCACTGTAGTTATAATCAGAAAAAAAACTCTTTGTTCTTCAATCATTCATTTACTCATTTATTTGATGACTATTTATGGACCACCTACCACATGTGCTCAGTCCATACCGATAGAGATAAAAAAATGACAGAGTTCAGCCCTGCTGGTGTGGCTCAGTGGTTGAGCGCCGACCTATGAGCCAGGAGGTCACAGTTCGGTTTCCCATCAGGGCACATGCCTGGGTTGCAGGCTCGATCCCCGGTGTGGGGCATGTGGAAGGCAGCCAATCAATGATTCGCTCTCATCATTGATGTTTCTATCTCTCTCTCCTTCTCCCTTCCTCTCTGAAATCAATAAAATATATTTTTAAAAATGACAGAGTTCATGTTCCCAAAATCTCACCGCTGATTCAAATTGTTCAAAGGAAGAGGGCAAAGAACAAAACTGGAGATGATGCAAGTGTCCACTTAATTTTCACTGAGGACAAGAAATCCAAGCATTGTTATTTTTCCCATTGTAGGAGATATGGGACTTCAGTGACAAGTCAGGACTACAAACGTAAGTTGGATATGCTCATGCTTAGAGCCCCCGTTAAAAATGTGAGGTTTCCAAGGTAGAAGGCCTAGTGTTGATTAGGGAGTTCATTTTCCCAAAATGGAGAGAAATAGAGTTGATATTACAAACACAGAAGAAAAGACATCAAAGAGGTCATTACATGGAGAGTAAGAAGAGTAGGAATGTATATCCCTGGAAATGAGTTCACTTTTTTAATTTCTAAAATATTAACATAAGAATAACAAAGATTTACTATGTAATCAACTTTATCCTTCATGTATGCCCACCGCAGCCCTGTGAGGTATGAACCAATTTTGACAGAAGCAGAAACTAGAGTCAGTGAAGCTAGGTGACTTGCTCAGTCACCCAGCCAGCAGGCAGCAGAGCGAGGACCCGGGGTCGGGAGAAGCAGGCTGGCTCCCTGGCAGAGCTGTGCTCTGACCCTGCACTCCGCAGTCTCCGTGCATGTCATCTGGGAGTCCTTTGAGCCCCTGCTCTGCTCTGGTAGCTGAGGGCCCATTGCAGAACGAGATAGAACATTTCCCCTCCGGATAGGAAAAACTGACAGGGGTGAGTTTTAATTAAATTTGAGTAAAATTTTCATTCCAATAAGGGTGTGAATTTATTCTCTCTCATAATCCTCCGGGGCCATTTGAGTCCTAGCTCTGAATTGAAGATTTTGTACTGCAATTGTATTAGTGGATACTTTTCTCTTCAAACTCCCTTTCAATCTAGCAGAACATGTTTTCAAACCCACAGAACGGAAAAGAGTAAAGCGCTTTCGAATGCACATTGATATGCCTGAAAGGAAGGCTAGTACTTTTATTTTAAACCCTGGCTCAGCATTTCACAACGAATTTTTTGAGGGGGGGCACTAGTGTTTCTTCAAGTTCATTGGTGATAGGAACTTCATTAGGAAACAAATACACTAATAATATATTACTATCTACCCACATACTTATGCGGTATATGAAATGCAAAAAAATGCTAAACGAATTTACATTTTAAGAAATTTACATGATGACTTGTTTTTAAGAAAAGGAGCATCACCTGATGAAAAAGTCCCTGGTTGCGAAGTATAAGCAGCCTTTCCAGAACGTTCTACGACTGGCACCATGCTGTCTCTTCAGTGTTCTGTGCTTCCATATCCATGATTATTTAACTATGTATATTTCTTATGTATAATTTAAAGATACAATTGCGACTTTATCTGATATCCTCTCTGTGCCAACCACTTCATATGACTCAGGATTGTAAAGACACACAAGATGTTGCATTTGCCCACAGTGGCCCTGCAGCTGGTCAGAGCCAGCCTGCACTACAGCATACAGGTGGGCACAGGAAAGTGATGCTTTAGTAGGATGTAGACAGTTGAGAAATTAGGTACGAATGAGGTGCAAACTCTCTCTAAATAAGCCAGCATTTCCCTGCTAAAATTGCTTCTTTTTTACATTGTGATTACTCTAAATTTTTTTTTAAAAGAATAAACAATAAAAGCAGGTGATTTAATCAATCACTCGCCAAAGTCAAGTTTGTATAAAAAAATTTAAAATACATTTTATTTCTAATACTTTTAAAGATAGTTGGTCTTTTGAAGGATTAAGAAGGTTTGAGGTAATAGAAATCTAGGTTTTGTTAGCTATCATTGTAGATGCTTGGTATTATTAAGTTTATTTGGAAAATGGAATGGCATTGCCAGTTATCATCCCAAAACCATGCTGAGTTTTTACCTAATGTAACACGAGTATGCCAATAACATACAACCTGAAATCTGTTGTTGTAGAAAGCCCTACACAGAAAAATAAAAATGACAGCTGAGACAATTTAGAGCTGAATTTGTCAGTCTTCAAAATAGTGTTTTAAATGTAAACTAAAAATCCCTAGCCCAATTATATGCATCTTGTATTTTTGTGTTGTCTGCTCACTTACCTGGGTATATAAGTCATCTGTACAGTATAATGTCAACTCTGATTATTTGTTTTAAACAAATAGTTGTGTCTTTTTGCAATAGTAAAAAAAAATCCCGAGTAGAGTCAGGATAATGATCTTATAATCATTCCTATTCACAAAGCACTTCAGTGTTTGACTTCTACCATTAAAGCTACCATTTTACATTCTACTCTTTTTAAAAATATATTTTTTTATTGATTTCAGAGAGGAAGGGAGAGGGAGAGAGAGATAGAAATATCAATGATGAGAGAGAATCATTGATCAGCTGCCTCCTACACTCTCCCTATCAGGGATTGAGCCCACAACCCGGGCATGTGCCCTGATAGGGAATTGAACTATGACCTCCTCGTTCACAGGTTGATGCTCAACCACTGAGCAACACCCACCGGACTACATAACACTTTTGAAAATTAAGTTCAAAGATAAAAAGAAATTTATTAAACAGTCTTCTTTCTATTCCTTTTCATTAACAAATTTAGAAGAAAAGAATGATTAAAATAAATGATCAGAATTGACAAACTGTATAACACATAAGAAGCTATAAGTATCACCCTTCAGATAAGATATAGTTTATTGCTAAACAAAAAGAACATGTTGCTTTGTTTGTCACGTAGAAAACAAAACGTCAACTTGTATTTTAAATGATGACTATTGGTATGTTCAATTTCAGTGTAGGAATTACACTGTAAGTGTGATTTTTGTCACACGAGTTAAAGAGGTAAATTTGTATTGCAATTCAATGACTTTTTTTTATAGATAAAGCATCCCATAAGGTATTGTTGCATAATCATAGTGTAAGCTCTGTGCTTGCAAGGCTCTTCAGCTAAATGTTCACCATTTCCCATTTAATCTTACAGTAGTATTCTTTGCTATTGTATAAAACATCTCAAAGGCATAAATTGCTATTCTGTTAAGACAAACAATCAGTGATATGCAAAAAACATGTTTATCAGTCTCTTATAATCTTATGAACCACTGCACATGTCACCTAACATTCTTCATTTGGATTTTCTTCTTAATTGAAGTTTCTCAACCATGAGATTGTATCCATTAAATACACGAATTAACATCAGAGCAACAGAACCCACAATCCTAATGGCATTTACTGGTGTTCTATTTGTTCTACACACATTTGTGCTACAATGAACTTATGTTCAATATGTTCCACCAAGAGTTCCACCCGTATTGCTTAAATTTCCTTTAAGAAAGCCCAACAACTCATTGCACTAGATGCTATTAAAGTTGTTTTTTTTTCTGGAGCACTCTACTGCTTTCATTGAAGTTTAGAGCCATAACCTACACTCGGTGGTTTATTTTTTGCAAACCCTGGCCTAAGTAACTCTTATATATTGAAATAATTAAAGATTTATTTAAAAAGAAATTTTTTTATTAATGCATGGAAGAGAAGTAAATAACTTTGGAGCCCCAGGGACATCAGAGAGTTGAGCAAGAGTAGGATCACCTTCCAATCTCCCTCCAGCTTTGGGCTGACTGGGTAAGATGACCACCTGTTCCATCCTGTCCCTGCCCAGGCAGCAGAGTCTGGGAGAGGAAGGGTGAGGAGGGGAGGAAACCCTCCAGCCACAAGCCCTCAGTGTGGTTTGTTTGGCCAGGGGAAGAGACATGAGACCCAGCTTTAACAACTAACTTGAACAACTAAAGGTGGGGCAGAATCTATGCATGATGTAGTAAGAACTCCGAAAGGAGGATTTGACACAGAAGAGTTAGGGAAGGAGTTATTGGAGAAAATATAATCATATATCTATACTCTTAAACTCAAACTATGAAATAAATTATACAGGAAAACATTTACTTTTATTAAAAAATTATTTATTTTCCTATTTGATTGGAGGGAGACTATAGTATAAAATAAAACTGGCAGAGACAATATATTTTAGTGTGGTTATTTAATGAGGTGTGCACAGATCTATTCAGTACAATGACTTTGACATACAGCAAAAATGTAGCTACTGTTGATAAAAAATGACCTAACTGCTTTTTAAAAAATATGTTGATTAAAAAATATGCTTTTTCAAAAAAATTATTTTAGAGAGAAAGAGAGAGGGAGAGAGGAATATTGATCTGTTGCCTCCCATACGCATCCTGACTGGGGATCAAAACTGCAACCTGGGTATGTGTCCAGACCGGGAGTTGAACCCTTGACCTTTGTGTCCATAGGATGATGCTCAAGCAACTGAGCCAGACTGGCCATGGCCCAGCTGCTTAAAAAAAATAAAACCTACTTGCAACCACTGAGGAGAGACATATCACTGCATGGATTCTGATTAACAGCAACTAATACAGCAGAGGCCACAGTGATCACTTAAAAGTTTAGATTGCTTCTGTTGGTCATTAGACTGTGTAACCTAGCAGAAAATTAAATTTCAATGTTGTTTCTTGAGAAAAGATCCCAAAACTTTGTATTTGCATTCAATATCATAATATAATACAATACAGACTTCAACTTGCATATAGCTTTTCTTTATTGTGGAAATAATAGTACATATCAGATCTACATAAAAAAAATTTTGTTCATCTAAAAGCGTTAATGAATTATTTTAAATGGCTACTTTACAATTAATGTTTGAATATTAAAGAGAATATGATTCTTGTAGTTCACAAAGAAAGCATAGCCTTTGCTGGATTTCTAGAAATTCCATTTATATAAAGGATTCTAGGTCATTTTCTTGAGTTATTATTGTTGAATAATATCATATTTTAAGGTTTTTTTGTTAGTTGCCTAAGTTGAGAAAAAAATGACTCATAGGATAAGATAAAGTAAGTTTAAAGTTTATTACTAAATTAAATAAGTTGTATCTGTTTAAATAAAAATCAGAATTGGCTAAGTTCAGTTGACTGAAAATAAACAGGAACCTATGAGGCATCAAAATATTTGGAAAGTTTATTAAATACAATAGATGAATTGGAGCCACTTGGTGGAAACTGGGATTTTTGCTTCCTATGTTTAGAACTCTTATTGACTCTCTAAAATATTTTCAATTCAAAGTATCATGCCCAACAGTAAGAAGAGCCAAAGCTTGAGAGTTAGAAAGCAACTGAATCTTGAGAAAAACCACAATGTTTTCCCTGAACTGTTTAGAGGCAGAATTTAAATTAGGTAAAAAGAAGAATTAGTTTATTGATTCTGCCTGGCTCCTCGGGTGAAATATACAGATGAAATGTTTCATGGGAAAAGAGAGCTCTCATGGGCAATGGTGTCAAGTTAAATCAGGAAAATACGGTCCTATTGTTGCCACATTGAAAGGTTGGTTACATTTCTTAAAGCATCAAAATATTAGTGGATCAGGTCACTGTGGGAAGAGATCACCAACACTGTATATAACTAAAAAAGGTAAGACCACACTTAAAAACCCCTATTTGATCAAATGTATCCTTTATGGACTAAATCTGAGTGGGTGCCTATGGGGTATATGAGGCACAAATCTTTTGGTCGCAAGAACTGGAGAGAAAGCTCACCTTCCTCATTTACTACGTGTGTCTTCTTGGCACCTTACTTAGCTGTTGTAATTAAAGTTCCTCCTAGAATATGGAAAACAGTATTTGCTCTTCAGGTTGTTGTAAAGATATAATACAAATGTAAAAGAATGTGTATAGACCCCGTGGTCGGCAAACTGAGGCTTGCGAGCCACATGCGGCTCTTTGGCCCCTTGAGTGTGGCTCTTCTTAAGCCTTAGGAGTACCCTAATTAAGTTAACAACAATGTACCTACTTTATAGTTTAAGTTTAAAAAATTTGGCTCTCAAAAGAAATTTCAGTCATTGTACTGTTGATATTTGGCTCTGTTGACTAATGAGTTTGCCGACCACTGGTACTAGGCAATCAATCAATGTCAGCCATCTCTCTTATTGTGGCTTTTAAAGATTTATGATAAAAGTTTATTATCAATATAAGACAAATCTACATAATTTCTTCACGTTGACCTGTCTCATATCTATGTCTGATCTGTTTATGTATAATTATACTTTGAGAGCTTGACACACGAAAATGGTTGAGACTCACTAAGTTCCACACCTCAAAAAGGAAAAACAAAAAGGAAAATGAGCCTATAATTTTAGTCATCATCAGGATGGTACTATGGTGTCAGGCTCATTCTTTTGGGAAATAAAAGTAAGAGTTAAATTTTCAACATATTTCTTGGTATCTTAAGAATGTCAGACAGAATAAGATTTCATATCTATATGCTCTGTGCATTACTGGGAAAGTAAATGGTTTCAAGTCATGTAATTTCCAAGACAGCAGCAATAACTTTGTTGTGTCCTTGTTGATCTTAAAGTGGAGCATGAATAACAGCTTTGGAGACTCCCAAAGATGCCTAAAATACTCCTGGGGGAGCAACTCCTAGGGACACCAGGAGAATCTGGCTACAAATGTGTTAATCAAAAAAGCTATCTACCTATTACGTGATAGGATTTAATTAGTTAATAGTGTTACAGCTATGAAGCTAGAAGCAAGTCAGTAAGTCCAGCCAACAATCAAGGGAAAATGTCAAAGACTTTGTGTACATATTTTTCAACAATCACACTATTATTTTAGAGGATTTAGTAAAAATATATCAGGAACCTTTAAATATACATCCTGTATAAGTTCATAATTTCAGTTCTGGAATTCTAATAGATAAGTTTAAAGAAAACTGATAATTTTAATGATATCATTATAATAGTAACTTTGGAAGCAACATCATTGTTGAAAAATACTGAAGTAGTTAAGAAAATTATATATATTTAATTAATATTAGGTGATGATTAAACATATTTTAAGAATTTATAACATTATGAGGAATATTCACATTATATAAAATGAAACACTTCAGTTTGTAAACTTTATCTATAGTATGATTGCAGTAATCTAAAAATCTGAAATGCACACTTTTGGCCATGCCATGTTAACTGGTATTGGAGTTGTCCTTTTGATGAAAATAACAGCAAAACTGGGAGAATATATATGAAGGAACTGTTTTTAGACACTAACCATCATGCAGCTCAGAAATGTGATTCTTGAAAGAAGGAAAATACACAGTATGATATCCAAAAATAGATCGCCTTGGTTAATCTCTTCCCACTCACCTACCCCCACCTCCGCCTTCCCTCTGAAATTCCTCAGTCTGTTCCATGATTCTATGTCTCTGGATCTATTTTGTTTGTTAGTTTATTTTGTTCATTAGATTCCAGATCTGAGTGAAATTGTAAGATAACTTATCTTTCTCTGATTGGTTTATTTCACTTTCTCTGACTGGTTTATTTCAGTGAGCATTATGTTCTTCAGGTCCATTCATGCTGTTGCAAAAGGTAAGATTTCCTTCTTTTTTTTTACATCTAATTAGTATTCTATTGTGTAAATGTGCCAAAGCTTTTTTATCCACTCATTTACTGATGGCACTTGGGTTGCTTTCAAATCTTGGCTACTGTAAATAACGTTGCAATGAACATAGGGTGCGTATATTCTTTTGAATTAGTGTTTCGGGTTTCTTTGGATATATTCTCAGATGAAGTGGAATCACTGGGTCACAAGGCAGTTCCATTTTTAATTTTTTGAGGAAATACCATACTGTGTACCACAGTGGCTGCACCAATTTGCATTCCCACCAACAGTGCACGAGCATTCCCTTTATTCCACATCCTGGCCAACACTTGTTTGTTGATTTATTGATGATAGCCATTCTGACAAGCAGGAGGTGGTTTTAATTTGCATTTCTCTGATGATTAGTGACATTCATATACTTATTGACCATCTATATGTCCTCTTTGGAGAAGTGTCTATTCAGGTCCTTTGCCTAGTTTTTAATTGGATTGTTTGTTTTTTAGGTGTTGAGTTTTTTAAGTTCTTTCTTTATAATATTATCTTGTTACATCATAATAATACTAGAGGCCCGGTGCACAAAATTCGTGCACTGGGGGGGGGCGTGTCCCTCAGCTCAGCCTGCACCCTCTCCCAGTCCAGGAGCCCTCAGGGTATGTCCAACTGACGGCGTAGGCCCACTTCCCACGGGGAGCGGGCCTAAGCCATCAGTTGGACATCCTTAGTACTGTTGTGGAGGCAGGAGTGGCTCCCGCCACTTCTGCTGCACTTACCAGCCCTGAGCCGGGCTTCTGGTTGAGTGGCACTCCCCCTGTGGGAGCGCACTGACCACCAGGGGGCAGCCCCTGCATTGAGCATCTGCCCCCTGGTGGTCAGTGTACATCATAGTGACCGGTCGTTCTGCTGTTTGGTCGATTTGCCTTTTATTATATAGGATGTGTTATAATAATTTGAAAGTGTACTTTTTCAGATCAATAGTATGATAAACAGCATGGTAAACTTATCATAGAGGTACTACCAACTTCCAGATCCAAATAGATAATAAAAATATTCTGGGCAATTCAGAGGGCAGTTAACACTGTACACAAAATCAAAAGAAAAGAAAAAGAGAGAGAACAAAACTGTGGGAATGAAAGGCATTAAATAGATCAATAATAAAAATATCAATAAGTTTAAATCTTCTGGGAGAAGAGACAGGGGGCATTCAGAAAGTGTGCTCTTCCTAAGGTCCACTAAGATCTTTCAAACATCAAAGTCCAATACTGTCTACCACTTGCAGTACTTGCTGGTAAAATTATTTCTAAAGTGCTTTGCTAGCCTGAAAATAGAACTTTATCCTGAATACTGACTTGAAGACTGTTTTGTGAGTATTCTCCTATTGTAACAAATAACATTATGCATAAAGTTTCTGCAAGGCCACCCATACTATTGAAATAAATTATAGCGATAAACTGTCAGGACTAGAGATAGTAAAGGACAACACTTCCAGAGTCCTGATAGAAAGCTAAAAAAGATATTTGGACTTAAGTAAAGTTTATTTTCTACTTTATAAAAGTAGAGAATGTCCTCTTCCCTCTTGTGGCCATCGTAGGAGTTCCAGCGGTCAAAATGACTTCTGACTGGAGCAAGAACTGTAAAAGGCATTTCTTTTTATTTTTTTTATTTTTTATACTTTTATTTATTTATTTATTTATTTTTATTGCTTAAAGTACTACAAAGGGTATTACATATGTGTCCTTTTTTTTTCCCCCCGCCCTTGACAATCCCCTGGCCTCCCTTACCCC
>NW_005363502.1:195037-212939 GCF_000412655.1 Myotis brandtii | reverse complement strand
TTGGCAAATATGTTTTCCCACGCAGTGGGTTTTCTTGTTGTTTTGTTGATGGTTTCTTTTGCTGTGCAGAAGCTTTTTATTTTGATGTAGTCCCATTTGTTCATTTTCTCTTGTAAAAGGCATTTCAATGCACCTTCCCACATTCGAAGAAAGATTATGTTGTCTTCTCTTACCAAAGAGCTGAGACAGAAGTACAATGTTCGATCCATGCCCATCTGAAAGGATGATGAAGTTCAGATTGTTCGAGGACATTACCAAGGGCAGCAAATTGGCAAAGTAGTCCAGGTTTACAGAAAGAACTATGTCATTTACATTGAACGAGTGCAATGGAAGAAAGCTAATGGTACAAATGTTCATGTCGGCATTCACCCCAGCAAGGTGGTTTCACTAGACTAAAGCTGGACAAAGACTGCAAAAAGATCCTTGAACGTAAAGCCAAATCTCGCCAAGTAGGAAAGGAAAAGGGAAAATACAAGAAAGAAACAATTGAGAAGATGCAGGAATAAATTAATATTATATACAACTTTCATTAAAAACTTAAAATGAAAAATAAATAAATAAATAAATGCAGAGAATGTGCTTTCTGTGGATCTTGTGGTTAAAAATATTAACTAAAATGGCCATGGGACTTTAATGAATAGGATTAAGATGAATAAATTATAAGCAGATTTCCATAATGAAGGAAAGCCTTCCAATCAAATCCAGCAACCTGTAAATCTGTTGGCATCACAGATTAAGTGGTTTTTATTAATGGCCCTTTTTGTAGTTGAATTTACCTTAATTACTAAAGAGCCTTGGTTACTGGTTAGCCCTATATAGAGACCTTAGAGCTCACCAGCTACTTTTAGATTCAGATAAAGAAACTATGCCCCAGAGAACTTAATTATAGAGCAGTTTGGATCACTGAGAATGACAATTTCCTTGGGGAAAAGTCATCACGGTAAATACGATAGTTTTCCCATGAATTTTATCAGAAAAGTCCATGAAAATTTGATTTCCTTAATTTTCACTATAAGCAGACTAGTTATATTATTGTTTTCTATCAGTTATGATAAGAAATGACTTTTAAGTAATGTAAAATTATAAAGAATATTACATCTGTTTTATTATATTTATTTCTTTTAGTTATTTTATGCTCTACCCATTTTTAGAATTATGCATTGTGGGTAGTGTCTATTAATAGTTATAGTCATAATTAGAAGTCTTCTCATAGGCTCATCATAGGCACCCCAAGAACTCCACTCACACTGATAACACTTCCATATGTACAAATAGAAAAACTGGACAAATTGAAAGTCAAGACGGTTAAGGACTCAGAATTGAGGTTTTCAAACTGCCAGCCTGGAAGTTGGAGGGACAGATACACCTAGCGATGTAGAGCCAAGCCCCCCCCAGCTGAAGAAAAGCTGCCGGCACCATATATGGGTAGGAAAACTTAAATGGTGATTTTGATGAATTGTTGGAGGCTAAGTGTGGACCAGCTTGAAAACTCTAGGGCAAGAGTTTTAGGGGGTTCCTGCACTTACGTGGACTTTTCCTTCGGGAAATCCAGGAGGTTGTCATGTGGAGAACTGTGAATGAGCCCCTAGAGGGTGGGAGTGAGGAGGAGGAACCACTGTGAAATATACCCAGAGCCTTCTCCATAACAAAACCTGCTCCAGGGAAAAAGACTCGGTCAGACTCTTACTCTACTTTAGGGAACAGGATACCTCCCAGTCTAGCCTCCTCCAGACTTCCAGTTTTAACAAAGGGCAGAAAACCGCAGAGGTCAGGGATTCAAAAAAAAATAGATGGAAAAGAGGGAGGGAGCAGGCAATAGGGAGAGGTGGAGTGGGCTGTACACTGAAGAAATACTTGGGAGGTCAGTCCAGAGTCACAGGCTCACTAAGAGATTGAAGCTTAATTGGAAGATTCTGGAGCACTTGCCTTCCCGCACACTTTACAGTGGATTACAGCTGAAAGAGGCACTGGATTGCAGATAAATTACAAAGAGAGGAGACACAAAGACACTAAAGGAATTCGAAGCCTGTGGTAACTATAGCTACAACAAACATTGAACAGCTCCCCCAGGTTAATACAAATCCTCACATCAAAGGCCTATTGACTTCAGTTCTTATTACTAAAAGCAACCTGTCTAGCTTTCAATAAATAAATAAATCACAAGGCAAGCAACAGTGAAGAAAAACTACTATGAAGAGACAGCAATCATCAGAACCAGACTCAGACATGACATATAGATGTGGGAATTATCAAACAGATAATAAAATAAAACATCAAAATTTGTAGGACACAGTAAAACCAGTGCTTAGAAGGAAATTTATAACATTAAATGCAATATACTGGAAAAGAAGAAAGATCTAATTTTCCCTCTTGGGAAACTAGGAAAAGAAGAACAAATAAAAACTAACGCAAGCAGAAGAAAGGAAATCATAATTTTAAAAATACAGCATGAATCAACAAAATTGAGGGGGGAAAAAAACAATACAGAAAAATCGATGAAACCAAAAACTGGTTTGTTGGGAAGATCAATACAGATCAATCTCTTGTCAGGCTTACAAATTAAAAAGAGAGAGGACAAATTCATGTGCTGTCACCTGGCTTCCTTCTGAGGCATTCCAGCCCCAGCTCAGGTGTCACTCTCCCCACCTCCAAGAGAGCTCTCCACCAGCTCCCGCCTCCCTAATTTGCATTATTAACTACTATACAGAAAGTACACTAAAATCTTACTACCCAGACCCCTTTTGCCTACGTCAAATTCTCCCACTGTATATTCTTTTTGCACAATGTGCTGCTTTGTAGCCATGTATCATGGTTGCAATTTAACATTTATGGTAACGGTTATTTGATGGAAGTATGTTTCCACCTCCGTGTCCCTCCCTACCCCGTCTACTCGCCTAACAAAACATTGCTCTTTTTTTTCCACTCATAAGTGTATTCCAGAGCCTATATAGAGTTTAGCATGTAGCAGGATCTCAAAACATATTTCTAGAATGAATAAATAAAAGAAGAAAGGGTGAGTGGAAGAGGAAAGGAAGGGAGGAGGAAGGTAAGGGGCAAGAAGGGTGGAGAATGGTGTGAGAAGAGTTTGGTCATGCAGGTGGGCCAGGAAAGAGTATTGTGAGCTTTTTTTTTCTCTTTCTTTATCCTGCTGACAACAAGGAGTCAATATACTAGAATTTTAGGCAAAGGACAGTATCATTTAGGAAACAATTAAAAAGGATTGTGGCTGGGGGTAGCTGAAGGCAAACAGCAAATTATAGTCTAGGAAAGAAATGTCAGAAGCAAAAATCAAGGCAATAGTTGTGTAAATATTGTGAAGGGCTGGTGGGTAAAAGCAATGGGGCTTGAAAACTGTACTGTGTGTGCATTCTCTATCCAAGAGAAGCAAGTGGTTTCAGAGCATCTGGCATTTGGTGACTGAGCAGAATACCTGCATCATGAAATAATCACCGATAAGTACATGTGCTTCATGTTCCTGGTAACAAACTACAACATATTCAGAATTTAATAACAGTTTGATATTCTGCAAGGCATCAACATGCTGGCAACTCTAATACTATGGGGCATCTATTCAGGAGGTGAATATTAT
The DNA here is from genome assembly GCF_000412655.1 of Myotis brandtii. Taxonomy (NCBI): domain Eukaryota; kingdom Metazoa; phylum Chordata; class Mammalia; order Chiroptera; family Vespertilionidae; genus Myotis; species Myotis brandtii. Next base: position 209,350 of record NW_005363502.1, on the reverse strand, counting down.
AAAAGAGAGCTTTTGCAGAATTGAAAATAAGGCAGAACCCGCTTAACCCAGCAAACAAGCCAGCTGATATCTAAGTCCCCAGTGTGTCCCTTGGTGGGTGTGTTGAGCACGAAGACTATTCTGTCGTCCTAGTTATCTATAGCCCCGTGATGTGATAGAAAAGAAGGTTTATTTTGCGTTTTGGAGGATGAAGTTGTTGCTCTGGGGGAATTATTTGTAGCTTTATTTTTCAGACAGAGATAAATTTAAATCAGCAGTGAACACTGGCATGTTTGGGGGAGAAAAAGAATTCTGTAAAACTGTGGCCCTGCAGAGGAAATACCTCTAACTCTATTACCAAGCTGAGTACTACATGTTTAAATAGTTTCACTGAGAATTTTATTATTTACATTTACCTATAACATTTGCTATTTCACAGATTTTTTGCACAAGTAATCTTATGGAAAAAGAAAGTAAGTATTATAAATACCTTATTAGATTGTGGCTCATAGTGTATGTTCTTTATGTTGGCCTAGAGTGCAATATGTATCAATCATATTTGGGAGAGTTAGAATGTGGAGTTTCTGTATTTGATTTTTCCCTCAAAATTAACTTAATGATTTAGAAAAATGTTCAATAACATACGAGGAGATTTATTATGGATGTGTCAAAAGTAAATTTAGTATATGTATTTGTAATTTATTAAACCAATTATAATTTAAATTACATTGTTGTTTTCCATCTTCAAATGAGAGTGATTTTATTTTATTTGTTAAAATATGTTTTGTTTATTTTAGAGAAAAAGGAAGGGAGAGGGGAGTGGGAGAGAGAGAAACATTGATGTGAGAGAGAAATATAAATTAGCTGCCTCCTGAATGCAGCTACGGGGATCGAGCCTGCAACCTGGGCATGTGTCCTGACCAGGAACCGAACCAGCAACCTCTGGGTGCACAGGATGACAGCCAACCAACTGAGCCACACCAGCCAGGGAAAACAGGAATGATTTTAAATGTTTTCAGGGTTTTAACATTTATAATTTACAATCTGATCAACACCATGTTTCTATCCTTTTGCACAACCAGAATCTGCCCTCTAAGTCTGCACAGACTCCCTTTTAATTCTCTGGGCACAATTGCAGCTCAGACATGTGTTGTTGGGACACTTTAGGTTTGGTGCCCTGTTGTTTTGATTTTACTGTAAAATAGTTGATATATGTAATACATTATCATCCTTCTGGCAGACACTCTTTTCTCAATAGAATTTAATATTCAACCTCTGGAGCAATAACTTTGTAATAATAGGTCATAGTGAATAATAAATGATTTCATTCGCCTCTTACAACAGGTTGACAGTGTTCTTATAAAAAGAGACATGATAAGCCCTAGCTGGTTTGGCTGAGTGGATAGAGCGTCGGCCTGTGGACTGAAGGGTCCCAGGTTCGATTCCAGTCAAGGGCACATGCCCGGGTTGTGGGCTCCATCCCCAGTGCTGGGCATGCAGGAGGCAGCCAATTAGTGATTCTCTCTCATCATTGATGTTTCTCTCTCTCTCTCCCCTTCTCCCTTCCTCTCTGAAATCAATAATAATAATAATAATAATAAAGACATGATAAAAATAAGACATTTCCAATCACTATGTACTAAGAACTATCCTTTGTGGTTGTAAATAAACCCATTGGCGATTATTAAATGTAGAAAATTATCAATAATAGGAGTCCAGTGAAAGTCCTGGAAATCAAATACATGTCTCTTAAAAGGACTGAAAGTTTCAACTAAAAAACAACAACAACAAACACCCCAGAGGACAATCTAGTAGTGTTTAATTATGTATACTCATGCTATTTTGATATTTCTTTCATAGTTAATGTGTCAGATTACAGTTCCCCAAAATGACCACAGAGTATTTCTTTTCTTACGTGCTCTTTCAGAACCTTGCCACTCCCCCATCAAGAGGTGGAGTCAATTTTCTGTCCCCTGGAAATTAAACTGGGTTGTGGCTGCCTGGACAAGGAGAATATGACAGAATTGGTGCTTCAAAAACTCTGAGGCTAGATCACCATAACTAGATCACCAGGACTTCCTTCTGGCTCCTCCCAATCTCTGGATGCTCTTCCATGGACGCAGACACAATGATGTGAAGAAGTCCAGGCCACATGGTGAGGCTTATTATAGGAGTTCTGATTGACAGTGCCAGCTAAGGTCCAGGCAACGGGCGGCATCAGCTGCCTGCTGTGTGTGTTAATGAGCCCTCAGATGCCCTGTTTTCCAGCCTCTGAGTCTTCCAGCTGCGGCCCCAGACATCATGGCACAGAGGCAAGCCATCTCCATGGTGTCCTGACTAAATGTCTTACAACCAAATTTGTGAGCATAATACATGGTTGATTGAGCCTAAATTTTACAACCTAATAACTGGAACAGCTAGTGAGGTCTGTATATCTAGTTTTATATTATGGAATAATAATAATAATAATAATAATAATAATAGATATTTGTTACCAGGTTCATATGCTCTTTTATGCAACTTCTCTCAGAATGTGCCAAAGAGCTTGTGAAGATTATAATTTCAAGTATGTAATAGATGTTTTAGCTACATGGAGAAATATATACTTAAGTTATTGTCTATATTAGCCAAATCTTGGAAGACATGATTTAAATTTACTACTATCTTGATAAATATTGGCTTATACTTTCTGAGCAATAACTTCAGGCTCACAATATCAGAACTAACACTAGGTGGAGGAAATTATTTCACATTATTGTCTCCCTATGTGCAAATACATACTCTCTTTGTTTTTCTTTTTTTCCTTAAAAGAATGACAAATTTGATGATAAGTAATCACTTATTAAAAACAAAGCTTCCTTATTACTCACTGTGTCCTCAAGCCCTAATGCAAACTGGAGGAAAGCAATTCTTTTAAAGCACATTTGCGGAGACCTAACCCTTAAAAGAAAATTTCTCTTAAATTAAGTAAAACTCTTCCGGAATAGTCAAAGGAAAGTGACAGGGCCATGAGAGCCTTCAGGTATGTGAGTGTTTGTCCATTTTCCGTCTATAAGCAACCTTGTTAAGCAATTATGAAATGTGCTAACATATGCATTTACATAATTAATGATGCTGCACCTGAATTTTATCAAGTTCAACGAGTATCAAGATCATTATTATGTACAAATGTATTTTACGTTCTATAATGTGTATTATTTCCTTCTGGGTTAAGATACTATCTGACATATTTCAGGCATTCACCTCCCTCCCCCAGATTTACACTGATGAAATAATAATTCTAATAAAACGAACCAATGATTCATTATGCTGAAAGAGCTGGAAGCAACAGATTAGAAAGGAAAATGGCACCTGAAGTATTTTGCTAGATATGTATGGCAGGTGTTTGAACTGAGTAGCTTTCATCTCCTTCCACAAAAAGAAATGTCCTCATCCAGGAAGCTGAATGCACCTTGGTTAAGCTTTCCCTTCAGAACCGCACTCATCTTGTGGGTATTTCCTCGTTACTAAGTGACTTGCCACCATCTCCTGCTCCCACAGCATGATATACATAAAGATGTATAGACATGACGAAAGGGTGAAGTGAGCAGAGTAATGTCAATGAAAAGGCAGCCTTCCAGTTCCCTGTGCATCTCTGCTCATGGTCCTAATGAGTTGCCTGAAACAGTCCATGAAAGACGTAGCCATTTGTTTCTGGACCCACGTGTGGCCTGAAGGTGCAAGCACCAGTGCTGTGCTCAGACAGATCCCCTGAGAGCAGCAGCGGCAGGCAATACAGTCTGAAAAGCAATGTTATTTTGCAGCTGTCACATAGGACAAAGCATTTAAGGTAAACTTTTCAAACATAGAAACACAATGTCCTGTCTGTCAGAGTGTGCATGGGTAACTTGCCTTTTTATGATATTAGACAAAAGAGGCTATAAATAATGACACCTATTAGGAGATCAGTATTATTTACTGAGGGAGATTATCTCTATCTATCTTTTATCTATCAATTTATTCCAGGAATACCTTAAAAATACATTTGAGGTGGCTTGCAATAAGAACACAAAATAAAATGTTGTGCATAATAAGAGACAAAACAATAGAAAATGAAGGAAGCAAATCATCAGTAAGCAACCTCACCGAGAAAAACCTATCAAAAGAGATGCTATAAAATCTATTAAAAGTATATTTGGGTACTTTTAATAGATTTTATAGCATCTCTTTTTGGGGTACTATATTTTAAGAAGCAAGCTACCACCAACAACCAGGAAACAAGCAAAAGAAATTTGAAAAGCCTTTGGATCATTTAGTCAACTAATTTTCTAGAAAGATATCTCTATTCTTCAAAACCTGTCTAACGACACCATTTTATTACATTGGAGTAAACAAAAAGATTCTATTACTCTACTGAATGGAGAGTAGTCTGAATAAAAATGACCCTCATGCAGGCACATCATTATTTTATTCCAAAACTCCTACAGTAAAAAGATAACATTTTCCAAGACAAAAAAGAAACATATTACAAAAAAGACCTAAATTTAGACCAACATTAGATTTCTCTTTAGCACTATGAGTATCAGAATAAAATGGAGCAATGTTGTCAGCATTCTGAGGAAAAATTATATTCCATCTAGAATTTGATAATTAGTTAAATTGCCAATCAGATGATGAATACAGAATAAAGATATTTCAAACAAGTGAGGAATCAGACAAAACAGTAATGCCCTCTTATTGGTTTATTACTTGATGATATAGCAAAATGAGGGATTAAATCGAGAAAGATGAAGATAGGAGCTCTAAAAATAGGAGAGCAATAAAAGTCAGTCACTGGTGAATAGTAATTAGGAAGCAACCAGCTCAGATTAGAGAAGCAGAATGGAGGGATTTAGAAGACACTAGATTCCATACAAATAGAGAATAATGTGACCATTGGCCAAACCTGGCCCACCATCATTTTTTATAAAGTTTTATTGAAACACGGCCACACCCAGTAATTTACATATCGCCTATGGCTGCTTTTGTGCTATAGTGGCCAAGTTCAGTAGTTGCAACAGAGACTGAATGGCTTACAAAGTCTAAAATTATTTACTCTTTGCCCTACTTACAGAAAAAAACTTGCTATCCTCTGATGTATATAATTCAGATTTTGAGGATATAAGAAGTATTCTAATAACTTGGAAATTATTTACTTGGGGATGCTGATGTGGGTCCAAATTTGGAGAACCTTCTATGTAAAGGGTCTACATAGATTTCTTTAGGTGTCCAAGAACTCCATGTGCACTGCTTAGCTATTTTTCTCATACAACAAAGACAGTGTTGGTGATAACCTGGTTAGTCATTGTAATAACCTGGTTATTATTTAATAGGAAAGGAAAAGGGAAGACAAGATAACATAGGCGTGCCATTTATACAGCTTTGCCCCAAAATTGCATTTCACATTCTTCAAGTCTGTTCCCCACTGATTCATGATGGAAGGGACTAGACCAGTGGTTCTCAACCTGTGGGTCGCTACCCCTTTGGCGGTCGAACGACCCTTTCACAGGGGTCGCCTAAGACCATCCTGCAGATCAGATTCATAACAGTAGCAACATTAGTTATGAAGTAGCAACGAAAATAATTTTATGGTTGGGTCACAACATGAGGAACTGTATTTAAAGGGCCAGAAGGTTGAGAACCAGTGGACTAAACAAAGGCAGTTTAGAACATGCGCAGTGAGGTATGAGTGACATGGAAAGGTGCCTACCTACTTGCCTGTCAATCACACCTGCAAATGAGTCAGTGTCCAGAAAAGGCATGATGGCTGCAGGTGTGAGAAACCTGAATATATAAACTTCCAAACAAAGGAAGTTCCCTCTGCTCTTGGCTCCAGGGTGCGTGGCTCCTGTGATGCCTGTGTCAGGGGCATACTCCCCTGTGCCCATGTGGCTCATGGCCACGTTGAACTCCACACATGGACTAATAGACTTTAGCTTGAATGCTGAGCCACACCCGGCTGCAATGTGGAACGGAAACTCTGGACACCGGCCTTGCTTATGGCTTTGCTGAACTCCCCGCTGCCCCTCTTTCAGGACTGACTCAAGGGGCAGGGGACTTTGGAACCTGAGAAATGTCACTCCTCACCAATAAAGCCTTCTTCCACATCCCACCCTCTAGTGGGAATCTAAGAAAATTCATTTTCTGAAGATATTGCAAGAATCTCATTCCCACTCGTGTCTGGGAAATCTTGTCCATTAATTCCTCCAGCATCAGTGGTATTCGGGACCTCACAGAATCCACAATTTTATATTATTTTGCTTTGATCTAACTGCAAAAGTTATGTCACTAAAATAGGAACCAAATTTTGGATGAAAGTTAATAAAGTAATTAAAGGGCAAAATAATTTAATGTATTACTCCTTTCCCTGCTCTGTGACTTTTAGTATTAGCTTCAGTGTTGTTTACTAGTTAGTGAATATATGGAGGAGGGAATTTTTTTAAATACCAAATATAATCATACTAGAGGCCCGGTGCACAAAATTTGTGCACGGGGAAGGGGGGGGGTCCCTCAGCCTGGCCTGTGCCTTCTCGCAGTCCAGGACCCCTTGGGTGATGTCCGCCTGCCGGCCTAGGCCTCCTCTCAGCGGGGACATCCTCTCCCAGTCTGGGACCACTCACTCCTTAACGTCCGCCTGCTTGCTGCTCCTTACCACTTGGCTTGCTGCTCCTTAGTGCTGCCGCAGAGGTGGGAGAGGCTCCCACCACTGCTGCTGCACTGGCTAGCTGTGAGCCCGACCCCTGTGTTGAGTGTCTGCCCCCTCGTGGTCAGTGCGTATCATAGTGACTGTTTCTATTTGCATATTAGGCTTTTATTATATAGGATAATAATATAAATTGTCCTTCAAAATAGCATTACTGGGTGAAGTAATTATCATAGAATATTTGAGATAGGTTCCTGTAAGTTCTCTCTAAACATTGAATTCATATACCTTAAGGGAGTTTGGGGACAGCCTGCTCATGGAATTTGATCAATGACTCATAACAAATGTGTGAAGGACATATTCCAGGTTATAATCTTGGAAGTTGGAGAAAAGTTACATGAAATGCTGGAAATTATCTCTCTATGGAAATAGGATTTGGGAAGCAGTTTGTCCTTTTGAGAGGAGATACTTGATTTTGAATGGACAAATTTATGGTGGCTGAGGGGCTCAAAGAGCACATGGGAATGGCATCTATGCATTACAAATTCATTCAGAAAGTTCCTTTAGAGTAGTGGTTCTCAACCTTCCTAATGCCGTGACCCTTAATACAGTTCCTCATGTTGTGGTGACCCCCAACCATAAAATTATTTTCGTTGCTACTTCATAACTGTAATTTTGCTACTGTTATGAATCATAATGTAAATATCTGATATGCAGGATGTATTTTCATTGTTACAAATTGAACAAAGCATAGTTATTAATCACAAAAACAATATGTAATTATATATGTGTTTTTCGATGGTCTTAGGCGACCCCTGTGAAAGGGTCGTTCGACCCCCAAAGGGGTTGCGACCCACAGGTTGAGAACTGCTGCTTTAGAGCATGTTGTGTGCTGGCTCAGCAATCAACTGGCAGAGGGATAATGAAATCATAGGAAACAGGTAATAACTATCTCATCTATTTCTCAACATGTCAGGGAGTGAACCAAAGTGGTTAAGAAATGTTCTAGAGCCTGTAAGAATAGCAATACTATGGGGAAGAAATTACTTAACACTTTAATTTTTCCACATCTGTTCATCTCAAATGATGCTAATAAAAGTATAGGCTATGTTATTATCTCTATTGGATCTATGAGAAACAAGAACAATCAGCTAATTAGCAACAGAGCTAAGAATAGACATTTCCTCTTTTGATCCTATTTTATTTCTATCATGCCACCTGAAATCAGGCAGAAAAAGCTCTTGTTTAATGAAAGTGAATTCCAAAATAAACTTTGTCAGTAGAGGTAGAAATAACACAGGAAACATAATGGAGCTTTTCCTGATTCGATCCTCCCCATTTCCCCATCTATTAGCACCTCTGTAGGGCAGTGCAAATCTCCCTGTCATTCAGAAGAGCAAGACGGCAATTTTTAGAAACTTAATACATGTGTGAACCTGGTCAAGTAACAACCCCTGAGCTGTAGTTCCTTTGTCAAATATGCATAACAGTAATCCTTGCCTGGCAGGTCATTATTAGCAATCGAATGCCTGTCAGGTGAAGTCAATCAGGGAAGATGTTATTTACTGCCTGTGCAACCTAGAGATCTCCCTTGGATGAGGAAGCGATTTCAGGAATCTCTCCTTCTCTATTACTGACCCTCCATCCCACACTGGCCAGTCTTCTCTGGGTGAGTGACATTCCACAATTTCCTCTTCACCCTTCCTCTCTCATGGGCCACACTGCACTCCCTCTGCATACTCACAGGAGATATCAGGCCTAAGCACCTCATTTTTTTGTTTGTTTGTAACACTGTTTGGCCACAATATAAGCTAGACTAGAGGCCTGACGCATGAAATTCATGCACGGGTATTCACCCTTCCTCTCTCATGGGCCACACTGCACTCCCTCTGCATACTCACAGGAGATATCAGGCCTAAGCACCTCATTTTTTTGTTTGTTTGTAACACTGTTTGGCCACAATATAAGCTAGACTAGAGGCCTGGCGCATGAAATTTATGCACAGGTAGGGTCCCAAGTCCTGGCCAGCGATTAGGGCCCATCTGGGACTTCTGGCTGCCAGCCAGGGCCTCCCTTCCCCGGCTTCCTCCTCCTTCATTCTGTGCCACTCCCTAATGGTCAGCACATGTCATAGCAATCGATTGAACGCCCAGTTGGTTGAACTCCCAAGGGGACACTTTGCATATTAGTCTTTTATTATATACTAATGGCCCAGTGCATGAAATTCGTGCACATTAAAAGGGGATTAATTAGAGGAAATATTTTAATATTGCTATTTGCCCTTTCTCTATAATAGAAGTGTCAGAGATGAAAGAAAATTAGTAAAATGTATATAAAAATCATCTTCCTCCTGTCAGAGTCTGGGGCACACCACAGGATCCAGAGTCAAGTCCCTGCCCACCCACATGCACCTTGAAATCATGTGAGACTCAGACCTGGCCGGCCCACCCCTATTGGGCTAGATCCAGACCTGGCCGGTCCCACCCTTGTCAAGCCCTGCCAAGCGTGGTCGCAGCGGCCAGGTCCCTGGCCGGGTGCCAGGCAGGAGGCATGGCCTGAGGTCCCGAATCAAGCCCCGCTGGTTGGGGGGCGCACCTTGAGGTCCCCTGTCAAGCCCTGCCAGGTCGGGGGCGTGGCCTGAGGTCCCTGCTGATTGCTCGTTAAGGCTCGTTATGGAAACTCAGCGTCTGCTGTGGGCACAGCCATCTTGTATTATGACAACCCCCCTCCCCACCTCTGCTGTGGGCGCCGCCATCTTTGTGGCAGAGTGACAGTCAATTTGCATATTCCCGCTTTCTTATATAAGATAATAAAAGCCTAATATGAAAAGTGTCCAGTTGACTGGTTGGCCGTTCAATCAAAGTGTAATATGCTAATGATATGCTAAGGCCACTCAACCATTTGCTATAACATGCATTGACCACAAGGGGGCAGACACTCAGACCAGTAGGTTAGCTTGCTGCTGGGGTCCAGCCCATCAGGACTGAGCGAGACAGGCTGGACACATCCTGAAGTCCTCCTGTGGTCCCTCCCTGGCTGGCCAACATCCCGTATCCCTCCCTGGCCCCGATCATGCACTGGTAGGGTCCCTCGGCCTGGCCTGCACCCTCTCACAATCCGGGACCCTTCAGGGGATGTCGGAGAGCCAGTTTCTGCCTGATCCTGCAGGCCAGGCCAAGGGACCCCACTGGTGCACGAATTCGTGCACTGGGCCTCTAGTAGATAAGTTTCAATGGCCTGAAAACGGCACTTTCAATTTAACATTGTACAATTTAGATAATTACTGTCATTGCAATGGAAAATGGTCAGAGATTCCCTACGTCCAGGCCTTTTGCACCCTTTGGGCTTGACCCTCTCACTGTCAGTCCTGCCCTACTCATCAGATCCTTCTCCTTCACACAAAACGTCATATCCCTAACACTTCTGATTCTGAATCTACTTTTGACCCAGCAGACCACCAACCTCCACCCCTTTATGCGCCCCCTTTCTCACCTGCAGTAGATTCCCCAAACCCAGACCCTCCTAACGAGAAACCACCTTCTTCCCAGCCCCTGAGAGCCCAAATTATTACCATGTTTCTCTTTTATTAGATAGGATAATAGAAGCCTAATATGAAAAGTGTCCAGTTGACCGGTTGGACGTTCAATCAAAGTGTAATATGCTAATGATATGCTAAGGCCACTCAACCGTTCGCTATGACATTCACTGACCACCAGGGGGCAGATACTCTGACCAGTAGGTTAGCTTGCTGCTGGGGTCCAGCCCATCGGACTGAGTGAGACAGGCCGGACACATCCTGAAGTCCTCCTGTGGTCCCTCCCTGGCTGGCCAACATCCCGCATCCCTCCCTGGTCCCGATCATGCACTGGTAGGGTCCCTCGGCCTGGCCTGCACCCTCTCACAATCTGGGACCCTTCAGGGGATGTCAGAGAGCCAGTTTCTGCCTGATCCTGCAGGCCAGGCCAAGGGAACCCCACTGTGCACGAATTCATGCACTGGACCTCTAGTAGATAATTTTCAATGGCCTGAAAACGGCACTTTCAATTTTAACATTGTACAATGTAGATAATTACTGTCACCGGAGAGCCAGTTTCTGCCTGATCCTGCAGGCCAGGCCAAGGGACCCCACTGGTGCACGAATTCGTGCACTGGGCCTCTAGTAGATAAGTTTCAATGGCCTGAAAACGGCACTTTCAATTTAACATTGTACAATTTAGATAATTACTGTCATTGCAATGGAAAATGGTCAGAGATTCCCTACGTCCAGGCCTTTTGCACCCTTTGGGCTTGACCCTCTCACTGTCAGTCCTGCCCTACTCATCAGATCCTTCTCCTTCACACAAAACGTCATATCCCTAACACTTCTGATTCTGAATCTACTTTTGACCCAGCAGACCACCAACCTCCACCCCTTTATGCGCCCCCTTTCTCACCTGCAGTAGATTCCCCAAACCCAGACCCTCCTAACGAGAAACCACCTTCTTCCCAGCCCCTGAGAGCCCAAATTCCTAGAACTTGAGCTCCAATACAGACATTTCCCACCTAACACTGGGCTCTCGGGCCACCCAAAGACCACCTTCCTCAACAGTCACTTCTATTCTTGCACCCATTCTATCCCTGAGGGAGGTAGCAGGAACTGAGGGTATTGTCTGGGTACACATTCCATTTTCCACATCTGACCTCACAGTTTAAGAGGTGTCTCATGTCTTTTTCCACTGACCCCACCACCTTTACTAAGGAATTTGAGTTCCTGACCCAGTCCTATGACCTGACCTGACACGACATCTATGTCATCCGGTCCTCCTCTCTCACCCTAGAGGAGAAGGAGTACATTTGGCTAGCAGTTCAGCACCATGCAGATGCCCTCCATAGACAGGAAGCAGCAGCCAACCTGGTTGGCACTGACCCGTTCCCCAAACTGACCTGAGATGCAACTATCAGGTTAATTCTCCAGAGCACTGGCTCCATAGGCATATGATCATCTGTCTCATTGCCGGAATCAAAAAGGCTGCCCATAAGGTGGTTAACTATGACAAACAATAAAGCACTCAAGGGCCCTGACGAAAACCCAGCTCTCTTTCTCTTCTGCCTCACGGAGGCCTTACAGAAATTTACCGCCTTAGACCCCACCATCCCAGAGGAAACCCTTCTTCTGAACACCCATTTTATATTCCAGTGGTCGGCAAACTGCGGCTCGAGAGCCACATGCAGCTCTTTGGCCCCTTGAGTGTGACTCGGCCACAAAATACCACATGCGGGCGCACCCGTACAGTGCGATTGAAACTTCGTGGCCCATGCACAGAAGTTGGTTTTCGGCCTGGGCGAGTCTATTTTGAAAAAGTGGCGTTAGAAGAAGTGGGGGGTGTTGGTCGGTTGGGCGACGGGAGATGCAGTGCAGGCGGGCTGCAGGATACGCAGCAGCGCCAGGGAGGCGCCTGCGAGTTGAGTGTGGATGGGAGTTAGAAGGGGTCAACCTCAGCGAAAGTACATCAATCAGATTGAGGACGTTTTTAGCAAAGGCCAGCTTAGGAGAGTACCCTAATTAAGTTAATAACAATGTACCTACCTATATAGTTTAAGTTTAAAAAATTTGGCTCTCAAAAGAAATTTCAATCATTGTACTGTTGATATTTGGCTCTGTTGACTAATGAGTTTGCCGACCACTGTTTTTGTACCTCAATCAGATTGAGGATGTTTTTAGCAAAGGCCAGCTTAGGAGTACCCTAATTAAGTTAATAACAATGTACCTACCTATATAGTTTAAGTTTAAAAAATTTGGCTCTCAAAAGAAATTTCAATCATTGTACTGTTGATATTTGGCTCTGTTGACTAATGAGTTTGCTGACCACTGTTATATCCCAATCAGCCCCCGACGTATGCTGAAAACTTAGAAAAATAGACACAGGTCCACAAACCCTTCAAAAAGACCTCATTAACCTGGCCTTTAAGATCTTTAATAATAGAGATGAGGAGACCCAAGTCCCCAAACAAAAGCCAGATCAGGCCAAGCTGAGGCCCAGGAGGCCTTCCAGCTCCTAGCCACCACTCTCATGAACCCCAGATGAAGTGCTGGTCCTCCAACCAAGGGTAAGTCAGGGGCTAATCCTTCTGGCCCATCCTTCAAATGCATCAAGGAAGAATACTGGGCCAAGTCCTGCAAACTGGAGTCCCCACCTGGGCCCTGCGCAAGGGAAGGCCACTGGAAATCAGACTGCAGTCTGGCCCCTCCAGGTCAAACCTCAGCCAGTCCAGGAAGGCTGCCCTCAGAGACTAAAGTAACCACAGAGGATGGTCTGAAATGAACACTTTAACTAAAAGCAGTTTATAGTGGGTAGTCATGTCCTAGGCTGGTAACTTCTCTGACAAAGATCAACTTTGATCTTAACGGAATCTATTGTCTTTTTGCACCTAAAATAGATTTTTTAGAATATCAGGGTAACTTGTAACTTCCCTCCCCGCCCCACCCCCCCCCAGGGCACAACCAATGCACCAGAGTGGAGACAACAAATTCCTTCATTGTTATTGTTACCATGTTAATTGTTGACTGTTAACTATCAAGTACCCACCTATGTAAAAGAAGCATGTGTCTATCATTTTACTTTTTAGCCAATCCCAGAGGTCCTCCACGTTTGCTTTCTCCCACCTCCCTAATCTATCATCATGTAACCCACTTATGTCTCCTCTTTGGATTGTAATTTATAAAACAAGGTGAAAAACTGCGATACTCCAAAGCATTATCTTAATCTGTTGAGATTCCGTTTCCTAGTAATTGTCGACAGTTTGGCTCAAATACACTCACAAAAATTCTTTACAGGTTTGAATGTTTCTTACATTACCAAAGTCCTTGCCCTTTGCTTAGAGAAAATTGCTTTCATGCCAATAATGAAGAGAATCACTTGTGATATGTCCACTGATTTTTAATGATCAATACAATGCTTAGCACTTATGTAGTCGGTTTCATCTTCAAACCACTTTACTGGCACTAAACAAATTTAGATGCTGTTATTTTCTCACAAGAAAATCCATGGGATGAAAAGTTATCATTCTAGATTCCAGGATGTTAATGGCTGAGGAGTGTATTTCACACAAATCACGTGATGATGGATCATTTTAGGCAGTTAATGGCAAGTATATTGATTGTAAACCTTATTGTTTGTATAACAGTGGCAGATGTTTTTATTGTCAAAAAGTGTGAGAATACAAAGAGGTATCAAGAAGAAAGTAAAATTCACATAAACTACTTCCAACTCCATTATACATAGAGACTATTATTATGTTAATACAGTTTCATCCCGTATTTAAGTGGATATGTATCACATGTTTATAGCATGTAAGTTTATGGCATGTAGTCTGTATATTCTTCATAAATATGATCACAATAAGTATCTAGTTGTTGCCTTGTTTTTTCACTAATAGGCATGAACATAAAAAACACCAACAAAACATTTTAATCCCAGCCAGCATGGCTCAGTGGTTGAGCCTCAACCTATGAACCAGGAGGTCACCGTTGGATTCGCGGTCAGGGCACATGCCTGGGTTGTAGGCTTGGTCCCCAGTGTGGGGCATGCAGGAGGCAGCCAATCAATAATTCTCTCTCATCATTGAAGTTTCTATCTCTCTCTCTTTCTCTCTGAAATCAATAATATATATTTGAAAAAAAAACACTTTCATAG
>NW_005363502.1:154351-194118 GCF_000412655.1 Myotis brandtii | reverse complement strand
TGTTAGGTCGGAGAGAGCCCAGGATCGGATACATGCAGACATGTGATGAGACAATGGACTCCCCCTGGAATTTCTCACAGATCAACGTGCCAGACACAGATACCGGCTTCTTCTCCCTGAATCCACATACCCCCACACAGATGCTGACTCATTCCTGAATACCTGGCTGACCCTCCTGCAGCTGAAGCTTCCTCAACTGAATACCTCAGCTCATGTCCCCCGCCCTCACCCAACCGCAGTATAAAAAAAGCGCCCCCCTCCCTGTTGGCGTGAATCCACGTGCCCTGTCCTTGGGGTACGTGGGTCTCCCGGGGACGCAGAATAAACTTTCCTTCCTTCCTTCCTTTTCTGATCAATTCTCTTTATTTCCTTCTCCGCCTCCTGAGCCACCTAACCTAACATTAGTAAGTGACTTATAAATACTTGTGAGAACAAATGACTGAATATGAAAGTGATAAATATAAGATTATTTCTTTAGTATTACATTTAATTGATTTAGTTTAGATTCAAATAGGTATTTCACATAAAATCTGGCTTATGCTTATAATAAATGTAACTTTTACAAGTTATGTAAAGGCAAATGACAACTTTTAATTTTTTGGAAGAATTAAAAGGCATAAATAAAGAAAATGAAAACAAAAGGCACATTACAGAATTATGAGATTATAACACAATTATATAATTCCATATGACCTGATAATTTAACCTAGATTATCCTATTTTTTCCCTCCAGGCTTTAAAGCATCTAGAAACTATAATGATCTTTCTGCAACAGTGCCACCATTATCGGTACATCTGCAAGACCTGCTTTAGGTAGACATATGCTATATATCAAGAGCTAGATTGCAGCCATACCAAATGTCCAGGTTGACATATCAATCCTGCTTTTCCACAAACAAGTTTGTCTTTAAAACCAAGAAAGTGGTTCTTACCTTAAAAGGTTGCGGGAGAGATCATTCAGTAATTGACAAAGCACAGGAAGGCATTATTCCTCTGGGCCACTGGTTCCAAATGGCATTGCTACTCTAATTGTGGGTTGTAACCCAGCAACATGAATATCACCTGGGAGCTTGTTAGAACTGAAAATTTTGGACTCTATCTCAGACTTACTGAATAAGAATTGGCATTTTAACAGGATCCCAGGTGATTTGTATACATATTAAAATTTGAAAAACACCTTTATTTTCATTTCATTCCACATTGTAAGGCAATTAATGAAGCAACTCCTGACTTACTCTGCAATCTGAAGCCCAGTAGAGCTGAGGCCACCACAGGATTTTGTTTGCTGGTAATTGGAGAAGCAATTTTATTTCAGTTTAGATCATCATTGAGCTAGTGCTCAGGGGCCAATTTAAATTATATATATATATATTAGAGGCCCAATGCACAAAATTCATGCAAGGGGCTTCGCCCTCGCAGCCTCGCAGCATTATCTACAATGGCCCAAACATGGAAACAACCTAAGTGTCCATTGAAGGGTTAATGGATAAAGAAAATAGTATATATAGAGATATATATACACACACACATATATATATATGTATACACACACACACACATATATGTTTTTATGGATTTCAGAGAGAGGAAGGAAGAGGAAGAGGGATAGAAAGATCAATGATGAGAGAGAGTCATTGAGCAGCTGCCTCCTTGCATGTCCTCTACTGGGGATTGAGCCCCTAACCTGGCATGTGCCCTGACTGGGAATTGAACCTTGATATCCTGGTTCATAGGTCAACCCTCAAACACTGAGCCACACCAGCCAGGCATCTTCATATATTTTAAAACAGAAACATTAGCATGTTTTAGTCATTAAGGCCAAAGGACATAGCCTTGTGTTTCACCTCACGATTAGAGGACCAGACTGAGTTTTCCTTTTTGACTGTAATATAGGCTGCATCCATGACTGGGAATGAGTGAGCAGGCATTGGCAAGAAGGCCCTGACAGTCCACTAAAGCACCCTAAGTTGAAACTTTATTTTTACTAAATGTGAATGATATTCTTCTTTGAACAAATATTCTTTTCATTTAATTGGAATTTTGCTTTTGAGAAACTCATGAAGGAGAAATGTGTGTGTATTCATATATATAGTATTAATTTATATTTACATACATACACATTCTATATAATAAAAGCGTAGCATGCAAATTATCCTCGACCAGAGTTCTTCTGGGAGTTTGGCCAGGGGCCGGGCTGGCCTGGGGAAGGGAGGAAGGCCCTGGCCCGTGGCAGCGGCAGGAGGCCCCAGCTGGCAGCTGCTAGAGAACCTACCAGTGCACGAATTTCATGCACTGGGCCTCTAGTAACATATATTTGATATACAGGGTGTCCCCCAAAATGTATACACACTTTAACAGTTGATAGCTCAATTTTGAAAATGAAATGTATTTTAATAAACACTGCCTTTAAAGTTATTCAAAGTATGTGTATACATTTTGGGGGACACCCTATACATTATATGTCCTATATGCTAGAAAGATGGGATAGCTTAATCCTCTAAGAACTGATCAGAAGGTAAAAATGAAACATTTATAACGGAGATCTCTCTAGGGGCAGGAATTAAAACACCATGCTACTAATGTTTAAAAATCCAGGCATCCAAATAGCTCAGGTAAAGTCCAGATCCCTAGGGACACTAGAAAGTCATTCAAAATGTATTTGTAGCAATTGCTGGTGACATTTTTGGGCACAGCTGTAACTCATTAACAACCTCACTCACGTCTGCCTTACTCAAGTGAGTCCCTCAATTCAGCTTTAGACCTTAGATACCAGTGATGACAAAAGGGTTGTCTCCGATGTAGGCTCAGCTGCCCCAGGTCTCTACAAACCCACTTCCTCCCTGGCATCACACACCAGATAATACAATATTCATTGTTCACGTAAAACCATATGCTGCATTGGCACAAATCCCATTATCCAATATTTACAGCTGTACTGGCTCCTGCACAGAATTGTGGAGATGGAATGCTAAGTAGCTCTCAACATCTGAATTGCTATTTTCCTCTCTTATTGTTTCTTAACATGCTTCAAACTTATACTTAAATGGAATGAAAATGACAAAAATTTTCCTGCAATACACAACTCAGAGAAGTCTGGTCTCTGATGGCGACAGACTTGGGATTGTGTAACTAGATGAAAAACACAAGTGGTGGCCTTGCATGGGCTTGCAGCTCAAGATAAGCCAGGCATGAAGATGGGAAAGCAGCTTAGAGAGCCCAACCCCACCTGCTTCCCTTGCTGCTCCTGAGTGCAGGCAGGAGTTCCACTGTACACAGACTTTGCCCATGCTCTGTGCCAGCCTCTTGCAGCCCACCTCTGTTCAGATGCAATGGCCAGGAAAACCTGGGATGGAGAGCGGACTGAGAGGAATTTCTTGAATTTTATTTGTGCATTAGAAGGTCTCACAACTAATGTATTAAAGGGAGAGGCATGGCCAAGGCAAGTTCTGGAAGCAATGCATATTGAGGAATGTATTTTCCCTACACTGTCCACATGCCAGACAACCAGGTAGTGGGTTTATATTAGAGATCAGCAGAATATGGCTTATGGGCCAAATGCAATTCACTGACTGTTTTGTAAATATTGTTTGCTGTGAGCACAGCTACGCTCATCCATTTATATGTTGTCTGTAGCTGCTTTGAGCTATGATTGAGCTATGATGCAGGGCTGAGTTCTTGCTACAGAGACTCATGTGTGTGCAAATAAAACACGATGGACAGCACCTAAAGATACTGATTGAGCACATTTATTTATCTAGATTCCTGCTTGAAAACCCACTAAAATAAAAATATTGTAGGGATCAATAAAGGCATAAATTCATCAAAACAAAGAAAATATAAGTGAAAAAAAAATAAGTGGTGCACCCAAACCTCATGAGCTGGAAAGCAGAAGGACAAGCAGGAACTTATATAATGGACCCAAGAAAACTGGGATGAAAGCAGTAAGTGGAGAAAGACACCAGTAACTTGACTTGCATCGCAGAACCCTGGGAAGAGGCCTTCTCGAGTATCTCTGGGGAGATGGGGTGTGGTGGAGCACCAGGATGGTTGTAGAGAACAATGGAGAATCTTCTGACATCACCCAAAGTTCTCAAGGATTTGAAGCAAAGGGACCTTTATCTACTGTTAATGGGAGGGTACATCCATACCACTACTTTGGAGAACAATTGGTCAACCCCTAGTAAGGGTGAAGATGTATATACTTTTCGACCCAGAAATATCATTCCTAAGTATATAATGCAGAAGCATTGTAAAACAGACACACCTGGAGACATAAGCAGGAATATTTACAGAGGCGCTGTTTGTAAAGAAAAAATAAAATACAACTGAAATGCCTATCAAGAGCAAAGTGGGTAAATGCATGGGGTGTTACACAAAAGGATAATGCGAATTAACCAGAGGAAGAACAAACTAAAATGAAAGCAAGAAATGCAAGGAAATAAAGATTGGAGCATAAACAAACAGAATAAGAATAGAAAATCAATCACTCTAAAAAATAATGTTGATTAAAGAGTTCCGTGTTTAAACAAGAAGCAGACATTTTGTGTGGCTTAGACACACAGGTGCAGGAAAAATACGAAGTTTAGTTATGTAGAGTTGCCAGTGTGTAGGTAAACACAGGTAAAAGCCAGAAATTTCCCAAGTTGTTTCCTATGGAAAGCGAGAATTAGGAGGGCATGTGGGCAGGAGACTGCTTTTTGTCACAGCATTGTTAAAGTGGTCATTTCTAAGGTACATAAATGAAATTCTTTGCTAAAAATGTTAGAAATTAATTAAATACCACAAACTCCTCACGAGGATATTATTGCTCCTCAAGGCAAACCTGATTCAATATTCCTAAACAGGAAATGCAGCAATTCAGCAATCTTGATTGCCTTTATTTTGAGTGTGGTTGACTGACTACCAGTACACATGGGAATGAATGCAATCTCCTGGGAGAAGTGGGAGGAAGGACATTTGCCCAGACCCCTCGTGTCATTCAGTCAGAAGTCACTCCTGCTTTTCATCAGCGGCGCAGCATGTGTCTCAGGTCTTGGGGATTTCCAGCCAGCCTATGACAGATGGCCAGTTCCACACTGCAGGGACCTGAAATCAATCACGACCCTTGTTCCTGCCATTTTTACAGTTCACCCTTTCAGCCGTGTAAGGTCTATCTGTTTCAGCACTAAAATCTTGACTTCCTGGCTTTGATTCTAAATCAAATATCTAATATTTATATTGTGTAGTTCCTGCACATTTCCTCTTGTTTATTCAATTATCCAAACAAGCCATTCATCTTCATAATGTCATTTGGTCGTATGGTGCTGCTAATTTTCCTTCCTCCCTGAAAGGAGTTGCTGATCAGTTAGGATAGTTCAAAAGCCATTGTGAGAATAACACATATTTAAAGTCAGAGAGTGGAGTTATTTTGTAGAGTGTGTCAGATTTAAAAACCAGGAGAAGCCCTAACCGGTTTGGCCCAGTGGATAGAGCGTCGGCCTGCGGACTCAAGGGTCCCAGGTTCAATTCCGGTCAAGGGCATGTACCTTGGTTGCGGGCACATCCCCGGTAGGGGGTGTGCAGGAGGCAGCTAATCGATGTTTCTCTCTCATCGATGTTTCTAACTCTCTATCCCTCTCCCTTCCTCCCTGTAAAAAAAATCAATAAAATTTATTAAAAATATAAAATAAAAACCAGGAGAACTAGAAGCCATATCAATCTTGCTCACTTCTTCAACAAACATTTATTAAATACCTCATCTGCCTCTGGGGAGGGTGACTAAAAATCCCCATTTCAGTGGAGATTATAGTAAGTGGGTAGTATTTCCGGTGGAATAAAATGTAATAAGGGGGAGGGAGGAGAGCTAGCTTATCTTTCATGACCACTTAAGCCCATTTGAATAAGTTCTTCTTCCTCCTTCTTCTCTTTCTCCTTCTTTCTTGCTTATCCTTGGTTCAAATTCTAAAAACTGGAAAATGTAGAATTTCACTAGGGAACAAGAGTTGGTACAGAAGAATCTTAATGGAAAGGATAGAGAAATCATTACCTAGAGCTGGATGCCCAGGGTTGAAATCATAGTCCCAGTTATAAATTATTTGAAACCAGCCAGTAGCAGAGAAACCCGATGCTGAACAGAATTAATAGATCACATGGGTGTTGGTATGAGAGCCTGGTAGGTATCAGAAGTTGGGCTGAATGCTTTTTGTTTGCATTTCAGGTAACAAAGGTTCTTGAACCAAGGCCTGATGCCATCGTGGCTAACATCAATTTAAAGAGAAACTGGGCAAGTTGCCTGATGTAAATTTAATTGCCTCCTTTGCTGAATGGACACAATTCAGTTGACAAAAAGGAGAGGGTATAGGGGGGATAAAAAAGAAATAAGCCTGGCCAGCGTGGGTCAGTGGTTGAGCGTCAGCCCATGAACCAAGAGGTCACGGTTTGATTCCTGGCCAGAGCACATGCCCGGGTTGCAGGCTCTATCTTCAGTGTGGGGCGTCCAGGAAGCAGCCAATGATTCTCATCATTGATGTTTCTATCTCTTTCCCTTCCTCTCTGAAATACATAAAAATATATTTTAAAATAAAAAAAAAAGAAGTGGGAAATATTTCCAGAGAGTTTGATATATTGTTCTGGAGACATCTTCATGGCCACAGAAGCTTTTTTGGATACATGTTTTTCCAGGCCTCCCTAGAAGGACTTGTTTCCACAGCTCCCTAGAAGCCAAAACGCTGGGGAGAAAATCCAGAGAAAAGACCTCTTACTGTTTTACTATTGCTATACACAATTTTCTAAAAAAATATATTTTATTGATTTTTTTACATAGAGGAAGGGAGAGAGATAGAGAGTTAGAAACATCAATGAGAGAGAAACATTGATCAGCTGCCTCCTGCACACCCCCTACCGGGGATGTGCCCGCAACCAAGGTACATGCCCTTGACTGGAATCAAACCTGGGACCCTTCAGTCCACAGGCTGACACTGTATCCACTGAGCCAAACTGGTTAGGGCACTATACACAATTTTTACAAAACAAACAAACAAACAAACAAAAAACAGTCAAAGCAAATATTACCCTATAAGTTCTCTTTGCTAGGTCCCAACTCTCAAAATATAGAGATAGCTGTTTGAAAGAAGGAACTGTGCATAACCCCCCAATTTTAAGTCAGTGACTAGCAGGGCTCTTGCACACAGTATTTAATAAATGTTGCTGGAAGTTATACCCCTGATATATTTTCCTAAAACCAAGACAGAAAGCCGTGAGGGCATGCTGCCCCTCTCTACTTGGGCTAATGGCTTGTTATCATGACAGCATGTCAGGTCCAATTTTTGAAAATAATACAACCAACATTTTAGTTTTAAACAAGTCACATCTTTAGAAATTACTAGCTTTTTTCATTGTATAAACTAGTTTCATGAACTTTAATCCTTGCACAAGAAAACTTAAATATTAAAAATGGTAGAAATACCACATGTACTTCGAAGACTATGGATTCAACTTAGTGCTTATCTGTCGGTGCTACCAATTTTGAATGCAACAGAGAAATCAGTGCCTATCTGAATTCTGAGAATGACTTCATGAGGGGGTCCCATTCACTACTTTATAAATAATGCTACTCACCAGCAAAGTAGGCACACAAATGAAATAGAAACCTCTGTGTATATATATGCAGTGCATAGAGCTGTTTCACCTTCCTTAGTTTGACAAGTAGGTGCTTATTAACTCTTCCGTTGGAAGCATCTACATTATTTTTAGAGAATGATAAAATCCACGAAGAGAGAAAACCAATTGGGATGTTATTTAAAATCTTCCATGAAGAAAAGGGCCCTATTCCAGTTGAGATTTCTGTTTGGAAAGGAGTCATGGATGATTGGCAGTTACAGTTTGACGTTTAAAAAGGTAGAGAATTCCTTCAATCAAAAGGCATTATGTAAGGAGTGCTCTGAGTCACCAAGAATGCCCTTTGAGGTCAAGGCTTTCCATTCCCATAAGAGTACAAATGCGACCCATTGATGGCTTCATGATTTGTAACCTCATATCCTGCTCTATTAATTGTGACATATTCATCAGCTGTAAGATGTATTTTATTTCTAATACTTATTAAAGCCTCAAGTTATGAAAGCTTGGTATCTAGTAGAGCAAATTCAAGGTTGTATCTACCATGATATCACTGTTTATCACTTGTGTTTCTATGTCCTCTTTCGAGTTGTAAAGGAAATGGTGTGGAGCTACAGTTACATATCAGGGGTTGATGACAGCACCCAAAAGGCAGTGCGTTGCATGTTAAAATAATCTTCCATGAATATTGTTATAGTGAAAATGTTGGGAACTGACCTAACTTACCAAAGATCAATTTACTCAAAGGATCTTAAAATTGGCTAGTCATTCAGTTTAAATCGAATGATAAAGACGATTAAATTATTAATAGCTAAGACATGGGCTGAACAAAAATAATTAAGACAAAAAGCTTTTGAAATGCCTTACATGCCAAATGGTTATAGGAACACTATCAAATTTTAAAAGCTTGCTATATAAATAACTCACACTAACTCCAGAGCCTTTTGCTCTCTCTCGAGGGGCAAGAAACTGGTGTACAATACAGAAGGGACATCGATGCCTGCCCATGGATCGCCTTCACAGGTTTACCCGGGACAAGGGCTCCATGGAATCCTGTCCTCTAGTTATGAAACTGCCTCTTTTACTGCCTCCTCCTCTACCTTCTTCTACTCCTCAATTATTTTGTAATTTCAATTTTGAAAGGTTATAATTCAACATTAAGTATGCCTCCTTGAATAAGCATTTGAAAAAATGTAATCAGCTCTAATTAGGAGGTTCTGTGGCAGGATTTGTGGTACACAACTCCCGTTAAAGCTAATCTGAGTACAGTTGATGGCTCATGGCTGGAATAATAAAGTTGTTGCTGATTTTAAAAAAATGCATGTGAATTTATTTATTCCTTATTGGTTGATTCCCCTTTCCAACCTCCCAAGAGGAGCCTCTGCAAAGGATAAGGTGACAGCACAATAAATGATTATGTGTGGGCTCTTTTTAATAGACCCTTCAGTCAGAGTTCCTCCTGAAGTGCAATTAATACATCTTTAATATGACCATATATGTCACCGAATGAGAGCAGCTGTGAAACCTGAGTAAATTGCTCTTGAGGCCTGTATTCATTCTCAAAATGTCAAGATGTACTCTGTTGTGAGCACATCAAATGAGTTAGAGTGCTTCTGAGAATAAAGAGTTTAAATAAAAGAGTTTAAAAATCACAGGTGTCCTGATTAAAAACTTTGCAAAGAAAAATTAAAAAAAAACTTGAAAAATTCTGGATAACTATATAAAATTATTAACTGAAGAGTGACATTAAAATTATTAATGTAATAGGATAAAGTTGGTGAATTGAAGGTGAATAATATTTTTCTTTTATTCCTGTTTGATCATCAATACAGATTTATTTATCATTGACAATTTCTCTTTGGGAATGTTCAATTTGTTCAACTAATCTCTAAATGAATCAAATAATTATTTCACAATTAGACCAAGTGGCAGCATCTATATATATAAAAGCCTAAGCGACCATTACGACCGAATGACCTGAACGACCGGAACGACTGGTAGACTAGTCACTATGACATGCACTGACCACCAGGGGGCAGACACTCAATGCAGGAGCTGCCCCCTGGTGGTCAGTGTGCTCCCACAGCCAACCTCCTGTGGCCCCTCCCCCTAGCCGGCCAGCCCCCTGATAGTCCTTGATTGCCAGCCAGGCCAAGGGACCCCACCCATGCATGAATTCGTGCACTGGGTCTCTATAAATCTTCATAATAGAAAACTTTGGAGATGACACTGGAAATATTTAAGAATCAGAAAATATAGCATGTTTGCCTTTTATAAACAAAATACCATATTCCCAATATAGCATTGAATCTTAATTGTCCTTAAGTCATTCTGTGGTGAAAGTAAATTGACTAGAATTTTATTAGGATGAATGCAGAATGAGAAATTTAATTCTTTTTCTTTCTTTTAAAAAAATTATTTATTTTCTTTATTAATTAAGGTATTACATATGTGTCCTTATACCCCCATTGTCTCCCCCACCCCCCCTCCATTCATACCCTCACCCCCCTAGTGTCTGTGCCCATTGGTTATGCTTATATGCATGCAAGTCCTTTGGTTGATCTCTCCCCCTTACCCTCACCCTCCCCTACCTTCCCTCTGAGGTTTGACAGTCTGATCGATGCTTCTCTGTCTCTGGATCTGTTTTTGTTCATCAGTTCATATTGTTCATTATATCCCACAAATGAGTGAGATCATGTGATATTTATCTTTCTCCAACTGACCTATTTCGCTTAGAATAATGCTCTCCAGGTCTATCCATGCTGTTGCAAATGGTAGGAGTTCCTTCCTTTTTACAGCAGCATAGTATTCCATTGTGTAGATGTTCCAAAGTTTTTTAATCCACTCATCTGCTGATGGGCACTTAGGCTGTTTTCCAAATCTTAGCTATTGTAAATTGTGCTGCTATGGAGATAGGGGTGCATATATCCTTTCTGATTGGTGTTTCTAGTTTCTTGGGATATATTTCTAGAAGTGGGGTCACTGGGTCAACTGGGAGTTTCAATTTTTTTGAGGAGACTCCATACTGTTCTCCACAGTGACTGCACCAGTCTGCATTCCCACCAGCAAAGCATGAGGGTTCCTTTTTCTCTGCATCCTTGCCAGCACTTGTCATTTGTTGATTTGTTGATGATAGCCACTTTTTGTGTATATGCATAGTACTATCAAAGAATAGTGGGTTTTTTCAATATTGGTAATATAAAATGTCGTAATTCAGATATGTTATACTAAGTTTCAAAAACAAAATCTATGAACTTAAACGTTTAAAATAAACCTTTAAGACTCTATCATCACTCTTGATTATCAAAACTATACACAAGATTTTCCTCAGACAGCAGCTGGGAAAGTATGCAGTCACCAGCTTCATTGAGTTAGAACTCACAGATCACATAATTCACCCATTTGAAGTATACAGTTTAATGGTTTTTAGTATGTACAGAGTTATACAACAATTTTACATTTTTATCCTTCCATAAAAAAAATATATCCTTTAGTTTTACCCTCTTATCTTTCCAACTTCCCAATACCTAAATGACCACTAATCTACTTTTTGTTTGTATAGATTTGCATGTTCTGAATAGTTTAGTTAGTAAATCTCAAAAAGTTATATTTTGTGACTAGCTTATTTCACCAAGCATATAACTTTTAAACATTATATTTTTGTGATAGCTTATCCTATATAATAAAAGCCTAATATGCTAAGTGTCCGGTCGTCCAGTTGGCTGTCAACCAATCAAAGCATAATATGCTAATGATATGCTAAGGCCACTCAACTGCTTGCTATGACATGCACTGACCACCAGGGGGCAGATGCCCTGACCAGGAGGTTAACTTGCTGCTGGGGTCTGGCCGATCAGGACTGAGCCCTCCTGCGGTCCTTCCCCAACTGGCCAACCTCCCACATCCCTCTCTGGCCCCAATTGTGCACCGGTGGGGTCCCTTGGCCTGGCCTGCGCCCTCTTGCAATCTGGGACCCCTCAGGGGATGTCAGAGAGCTGGTTTTGGCCCAACAGCAGAATGAGCGGTCGCTATGACGCACACTGACCACCAGTGGGCCGACGCTCAACACAGGAGCTGCCCCCTGGTGGTCAGTGTGCTCCCACAGGGCAAGCGCCGCTCAGCCAGAAGCCAGGCTCACGGCTGGTGAGTGCAGCAGCGGTGGCAGGAGCCTTTCCTGCCTCCACAGCAGAACTAAGGTGTCCAACAGCCACGGGGAGCTGGCCTAAGCCATCAATTGGACATCTCCTGAGGGCTCCCAGATTGCAATAGAGCGCAGGCTGCTGGGATTAGGACCCCCCCCCCAGTGCAAGAATTTTGTGCACCGGACCTCTAGTATTTTCATAAGCAAATAATGTTTCATTGTATGAATATACTGATACCATTGTAATTAGGTAGTTAAAAATAATAGGAAAGGAGCAAAGGGAAGACCAGACATTATCTGCATGTCATTTGGGCAGCTTCACCAGGAAGCTGCAACTTTGTACTCCCCAGGGAATCATGGGCCTATCCCCTTCAGATTACTGGGGGAAAGGACTGGACAAAGGGAGGATAGGCACATATGCAGTGAGTTTGGGTAACCTAGGGAAGGTACTTGTCAATCAAACCTGAGAACAGAAACCATTGGCTACAAGAGGTATAGCCACTGAAACCCAGGAAAATTTGGGGATACATTATCCCCCAAACAAAGGAGTTCACTCTCTCTTGACTCTTGGCTCTTGGCTTGTCGCTCTCTAGGCTCTTTGGTTCCTTTGACTTTGCTCCTGCCCGTGTTCCCTCCATAGCTGCATGGCCATGCACACCCTACATGCAATGGACCCATAGACTGTAGCAGGAAATACAAACTAACCTAGCCTAATGCTGAATTGGACTATGCCCTAACATGGAATGATAACTCTGGACACTGGCATTTATTTTAGCCCTGATGAAGCCACAGCTACATTTCTTTCTGGGCAGGACAAAGGGAAATATGAACATGGAGACTCAGGTGTAATATCACAGAAATAAGGCTTTGTATAATATTTCATCCTCCTGTGCGAGTCTCAGAAAATTCTTTTTCTCAGGATATCACAAGAATTTCATTTCATTCATACAATGGAACATTATTTGCTTAGGAAAACACTAGAGGTCGGGTGCAACAGGTGGGGACGTGGACCCCTCCCCACTGGTAACAGTACACTTTTTGTTTACCCATTAATCAGTTGATGGACATTTGGATTGTTTCACCTTTTGGGTATCAGGAACAATACTGCTATAAATACTCACACACAAATTTTTGTGTGGGCATATGTTTTCATTGCTCTTAAATATATTCCTAGGGGTGGAATTGTTGGGTCATATTTCATTCTATGTTTGCAATTTGAAAACTACCAGACTGTTTTTCAAGGCTGCTGTACTATTTTACATTCTGACCAACAGGGTATTACAGTTCTATTTTCTTCACATCCTCAGAAAAATTTGCAATTACCATTTTTTAATTTATTATAGCCATCCTACTATTTGAAATCCTTTATCTCATTGTAATTGTGATTTGCATTTTTATTTGTAAGAGTTCTTTAAATATTCAAGATACAAATCCTTCACCAGATATGTGATTTGCAAGTCTTTTCTCCTATGTTATTGGTTGGCTTTTCATTTTCTTGTTTGTGTCCTTTGAAGCACAAAAGTTATAAATTTTGATTGGTGGCATATCTAAGTCTGTATTGCCAAAACTGAGATCATAAAGATTTAATCCTATGCTTTCTTATAAGAGTTTGATAGTTTTATCTGTTACATTTAGGTATTTAATCTATTTTAAGTTAATTTTTTTGTGTGTGTGGTGACATAAGGGTCCAATGTCATTATTTTATATGTGGATATTCACTTGTTTCAGGACCATTTGTAGAAAAAGTCAGAAATTCTTATTATATGTAATAATAAATAGATATAATCTGCTAATATTTTGTTATAGAATTTTGCATCTATGTTCTTGAGAAATACTGTCTATAATTTTATTTACTTAAAATTTCCTCATCAATGAACATTAAAATGTATATCTTTCTAATATTCTTTTATTTAAGTTGTTGAATTTAATGAAATAAAATATAGTTCTTAGTATTTCTTTATTATCCTTTTGAATTTTGGGATGTGTAGTGATATCCTCTCTTTCATTCCTGGTTTTAATAAATTTTATTTTCTTTCCAGGTGACCTAATTTTAATAAGACCTATATGAGGAACATTGACTTCATGGCCAATGCAGATTTAAAAGTCTTTGTTTTATTTTATTATTTATTTATTAGAGGCCTGGTGCATGAAATTCGTGCATGGGTAGGGTCCCTAGGCCTGGCCGGCAATCAGGGCTAATCTGTGGGGTGACTGGTGGGGTGACCAGGGGGCCCCCCACTGGCACCTGCCTTGGCTGGCCTGGGGCCTGCAGGCTGGGGGCAGCTCCTGTGTTGAACATCTGCCCCCTGGTGGTCAGTGCACGTCACAGTGATTCCACTGGTCGTTCTATTCAGTTGATTTGCATTTTAGGCTTTTATTATATAGGCTATTTATGTGTGCCACATGGAGACCTCAGATTAAGATAACTAACTAGGGCAGCCGTGGGCAAACTACGGCCCGCGGGCCGGATCCTGCCCGTTTGAAATGAATAAAACTAAAAAAAAAAAGAGACCATACCCTTTTATGTAATGATGTTTACTTTGAATTTATATTAGTTCACACAAACACTCCATCCATGCTTTTGTTCCGGCCCTCCGGTCCAGTTTAAGAACCCATTGTGGCCCTCGAGTCAAAAAGTTTGCCCACCCCTGAACTAGGGCAATCATTTACTTATGCTCTTACTGAGGTCCAAAATTAAAATCTCTTTTCTGATGGAACTGTAACAAAAGCACCTCTACCAGTATAATGCCTCCTACATATACATGTTTAGATCTGAAATGAGACATGCTAGCACCTGTTAGATTGTGAGAACTGGGGAGGGAAGATGTGTAATGAGTTAGACCACTGGCCAATGGATATATGAAAAGATGTTCAACTTCACTAACTACTAGGGAAATGCAACTCAAAACTACAATGAAGTACCACCTCCAATGTGTTACAATAGCTATTCTCAACAAGATAAGTAATAAGTATTGGAGAGGTTGTGGAGGAAAAGGAACACTCATTCACTGCTGCTGAGAATGTAAAGTGGTACAGCCACTATGGAAAACAGTATGGAGGCTCTCAAAAATTTAAGAATAGAATAGAGTTACTCTATGACCCAGCAACGCCTCTTTTGGGTATCTACCTGAAAAATTAGAATAATCTATTATTGAGACTATTTTCACTCAGTAACTTGTTAAATTTCACTTTTCTCTCTAAGCTATGTCATTAGATATCTGCATTGTGTGTGTGTGCATTTTAAAACAGAATTCTATATGTTAATAAAGTGTTTAATGTTTTTATTTACTTATCTTACTTATTTTATGCTAATTATGTATTTCAATTCCAAGGCATCTCTCACATGAAAGATGGAATGCACTGCACAATTAAGGGGATGGTTCTATTTAGGCTGATGCAGTAGGAAAACTATTCATTAATGCAGAATGCCTCAAAGAAAAAGAAGAAAACTTGGGTCTTATGGAGACATCTCAATAATGCAATCATGAAGAAGGGTGAGCAATGAGTCTTACGGGAGTCACCAGGTGGGGTGCCGGTGGGTCCTTTCTCTGATCTATAAAGAGGGCAAGATGGTCCTTTGTAGTTAGTTGTTTTCAGGAACATAAAGTGATGGAGAAATTTCTTAACCATTTCTGCTCCCAGGGACACAGGCCTCAGCTCAATATTTCACACACAAGATGGTATATTTCAGAGAACACGGATTGCAGCATTGTCAATAACTCATTAGCAGGGAGTGGAAAACAATACAATTGATTACTATGTTAGAGTAAAAGAAACATAACTGATATTCATTAATGCTGCCAGACCTTCTAACTCTATTTTACCTTAATTTACTCAATAAAAATATTTAAGCACAATTAAAAAGCAGCCTAAATTGTTGTTCACAATGGATTAAAATACATCAGTCAATCAATACTGACCATTTTCATTAATTAAATTTTTATTAAATTCTTATTTCGAGCCTAGTCATGTAAGATACTCAAACATTTCTGCTCCAAGAGATCATATTTTAGTGGATATACTTTCCAAATAATTTAATCTGCTTTTGCAGGTGGATCTATGAGACAGAATGGGATATAAGTTATTAGCCTAATTGAATAGACCTGGCTCTAATTCTCCTCAAAATACAAATAAATTATTTGAGAGATCTCTTTAAAGCTATGTGTACTCTCAGCTATGTTCTAAAAGAGAAAAAGTGGTATCTTAAAAACACAGAAAAGAGAAATTCAAGTGGATGTACAGCCACAAGTGCACTAAAGATAATTCACTTTACATGTAAATATACTCATTTCCTCCTTCTGGTAAGTTTGATGCTATCTGAGCTGATGTGAGAGAATGGAATTTTGGAGACGTGCAAAAGAAATCTGCATTACAATTGGTTGCAACAAATTGCTTAGTTTTTTCTTTTAGGATGGTATGAGGCTTCTATTTATCATAATGCATTGTAGTTATTTATACAGGGATAAACAGTAATGCTCTTATCCATGCGTACCAATACTTTGACAAGAAAAGATTATTCCTCCCTGCCCCCCATTAACTGTATTGAAAAGGAGATATGTTATCTAAATCAATTTAATTTAACATTTTGTACTTTTCCCTAATGGCTTTTATGGTGTCAATGGGAACTAATGGTGTGATAAAGTCATTTTCATAATGATATTTTATACACCATGCTGCCACAGTTTTTAAAAAAATTTACTTATTTCTATAATTGCTGATAATGTCCTAAGTGTTCAGAGAAAGTAAAACTAAAAAGGATGATAAATAAATGTTTTTTGATGAGAAAAAGAAAGTCAGGATAAGGTTACACAAATAGATTCCGCAGGTGAGAGCCACATTTGGAATTGAAGCAGTAGCTCAAATACAAAAATGATGACTGCATGCACAGGCTGTTCACTGCAAAGTAAAGATTTTTTTTTGTAGGAACAACTCTGGCATACTCTTGCAGTTTAGGACCTAAGCCTAGTACTCCTGAAAAATACCTCCATGCTTCAGTCGTATTTTGTTGGTCAATTCATTTTGTTCATTATATCCCACATATAAGTGAGATCATGAGATATTTGTCTTTCTCAGATTGGTTTATTTCTCTTAGCATAATATTTTCCATTTTTATTTATGACAGCAATTCTAAGTTATTAGGAGATAGTAGCACCCAATGCAGGCTGGGTACATGAAAAGACATATATTGTCTTGTCCCTTGTGGTAGATTGAATTATTGGACCACATTCTTCACACTTAGCCTTGTAACTTGGCAGTCTGCCCATATATATCTCCAACTTTGGCTTGGCCATGTGACTTAGTTTGGACAATGTGTTGTTTGCAGTTGTGATACAAGCAGAAGCTTGAAAATGAGCTTGCACAGTGTACTTCCTAGTCCTTTTTTTTGTTTTATGAGAAAATATGCCAGATAGCCTGATGGTCCCAGGCCAGGATGAGAGATGGTGAAAATGACCAGTACTATTGATTGTGGCCTGAAGTTCATTCCTGGCAACCCACGGCCTCAGGAGGAAAAAAGCAAATGCTTACCATTGTATTCTTGAAGTTTTGAGGTTATTTGTTATGTAGCAGTAACTGACAGATTCCATACATGATAAAAGATAGGTTGACTGTGACAACTACTGACATATTTAGGAGAGGAATATAATGAAGTCAAAGAACTTTGATATTGTGTGTGTGTGTGTGTGTGTGTGTGTGTGTGTGTGGTGTGTGTGTGTGTGTGTGTGTGTGTGTGTTGGAGAGTTCAGAATGGGGTAAGGACAGAGCAATTGAGAAGACCAAGTGGAAAAATTTATATTTCAATAGGGAATCTGTGGAGAAAGAGAATAAAATGATGGAAATACTCCATTTAAAACAGAGTTGAGTAACATGAGGTAAGAAACTAAAGGCTGCAAAAATAAAATATTTTAAAAGAATACTGTAATGCTCAAGAAAAATAATTATAGTTCAATTTTTTTTTTTGAAAAACCCAAGGATCTTACATTATGGCATGTACTCAATGTATGATTCTACAAATGACCTTGACTAAATGTTACTCTCATTCAGTTGAATCCCAAAGCTTAATAACTACCTAACATCTCTTAATAATGATGGTAGTTACAATCATCATCAATACGTATTTATTAAATAGCACATCGAGTGTCTGGCCCCATTCTAAGAACTAAATAAAAGTAACCCAGCAACAATAGAGAATTTAAGTGGACTGTGCCAAGTAGAAGGCTTTAGCTGTTTATCATGTTAATCACAGAACCACTTCAGGCGTTTGTGCCATGAGTTACCAAGGTTAATAGTAAACCTTTTATTGATAATAAGCCCAAGCTGACTGAAAATCTGGGCAGAGCAGAAGTCCAAGGATGTCAGCGTAAAGTCTTGAGTCCACTGTGGAGGAAAGCTAGACATAACTCAAATGCAAATTCATCTCCCAGAGTAGATTGATAGGAATGACATTTTCCTGGGCTGGATATTTAGGTCACCCACAAATTAGAGAAGGTCTCTTAAGGACAGGAAGACAATTCCTGAAGATAGGACTTGCCACTGGACGTGCGCAGGGTCTTGGAGGTAGGAAGTGACTGTAGGATTAGCAGATTAGCAGACAGGATTTTTCCCATACTGAGAGTCTGTTCTAATCAGGCTGCCTGAAAAGCTAGAGACAGACCTCTGAGATCTCTGTGAGGTGCTTGAGAAGAAATTCAGAGTAATCTCATGGTAACTGCCCGAGTACCATGCATTCTGCCAAGCATAATTTGGAAAAGATTGATTCCATTCTCTTTAATTTTCAAACAGAAAATAAACATGTTTTTTCACTATTACTAATATGCCAGTCTACATTGAAAAGAGAATTCCCATGTGTATTGGTTCAGACTTTAAAAATTGTGACTTTTTTCTTCTTCAAATTATATGTTATTAATGGTTTAAAATTATATACATTGACATGTACCTATACCTACAGCCTAGTAGATATAGGTGCTATATTATATATATAGTATAGTAGATACAGATATATTATCTTATGACTGACATAGTAATATGTAAAGTGGTTGTTTAACTATCATCATACAAACTACTATAAATGTATATATATATATACTAGAGGCATGGTGCACAACATTCATTCCTCAGCCCAGCCTGCACCCTCTCACAGTCCAAAACCCCTTGGGGAATGTCCGCCAGTGGGGAACGGGCCTAAGCCAGCAGGCAGACATCCCTTGCAGGGTCCTTAGCACTGCTGTGGAGGCGGGAGAGGCTCCTGCCACCGCCACTGCGCTCACCAGCCGTGAGCCCAGCTTCTGGCTGAGTGGTGCTCCCCCTGTGGGAGCACACTGACCACCAGGGGGCAGCTCCTGCATTGAGCAGTTCAGTCATTCGGTCGATTTGCATATTAGCCTTTAATTACATAGGATACGTCTAAATATAAATATAGTTTACTATATCTGTATCATGTATATTATGCTATACCATACTTAGTACTTTATATAAGATAGATATGCACACACACATGCATATATTCACATACATAGTTTTCTGTGATATTAGTCAAACAGCATTTCATGTTTTGAATTACCTCAAGGTCAAGAAAAAATAGGAATAAGCTAATGTCTTTGAGCCCTAAATTAGAAGAAAAAAACTACTTGGATTACTAACTCAGATGGCAATGTCTTTAAAAAAAAGACTTTGAACTTCATTGCCTTCTTAACTGTGAAACTGTTGTGTTTGGAAATGACATTATTGTCTAAAGCTCATGTGCAATAAGCAGAGTGTAGTCATTGCACTGTTCTTGTTAAGATATTGGGAAATTCTATCCTGGAAAAGAGGCAGGAAACGAGAGACTATTGAACAGAAATAAAACATTTCTGGCCAGGAAATTAATTCCCTAAGACAATGTAGAAAATGAGGCTTCTGCCTCTAGAAAGAGGAGGAGCTAATTAGTCTAACCTACTCTAACTATGTTACCCACCATATTTTAACTCTGCTTCATTGAAAGGGGATCCTTTTAAAATTTATTTTTAATTATAGTTGACATACAATATTATATGAGTTTCAGGGGCACATCATAGTGATTCAACATTTAAATATCTTACAAAGTGGTCAGTACAATAAGTCCAGTAACCATATGTCACTGTACATGGTTAATACAATACGATCGACTCTATTCCCTAAGCTGTACATTACATCCCCGTGACTAATTTTATAGCTAGAAGTTTGGACTTCTTAATTCCCCTCCTCCTTATCAACCCCACCCCCAACCCATTCTCCTCTAGCAAGTATCAGTTTGAGTTCCCATTCTGTTTTGTTTGTTCATTGTTTTGTTTTATAGATTCCTCATATAAGTGAAATCATACAGTATTAGTAGTATTTCAGAACTGTTTCCATATTTCCAGCTGCAATTTCAACCTACCAATCAAATGGGCTTAATCATGTTAAGGTGATAAATAGTTCTAGCTTCCAATGTGAAACAGTAGAGAGGCTACTGCTGGACTAATTGCAGACATTTAATGCATTAACCAGAATCAGTGAGTAAGATGACAGCGAATGGCACTCCTTCCCATACAGTTCTGGCTCTTTTTGCGAGAGCCTAGTCAATCTCTCTTGACCTCATAAGGATACTCTGTCCATGACTCGATACTCAGTGCTCTCAACATGATTTAGACAGACACATAAAGGAGTTATTAATTATGATATCCTCTGTCCCCATCCCCACCCCAACCAGGTTATGCTACATTAGGAATGTCTGTTGTTTTTCATTCTGATTAGAATGCAATTTAGTGATATAGCTTAAAATAGCTTATTTCATTAGATACAGTTTCATGATTTTCTGTCATTTCATTTATGTTTACATTTGTAAACTGCATATTATTAAAACTGTTAAATTAATAGGGCATGATAATCTTATTAAAAGCATATAATCATACATTACAATCTACACATTAGGGCCACCTAACCCTCTCTGCCCAATTCCTGAGCTCCAAATTCCCTGTTTATTTTAGTTAGTTTCAAAGGTCCAGGCACAGGCTGCCAGTGCTGTAGTGTGAGCATTAG
The DNA here is from genome assembly GCF_000412655.1 of Myotis brandtii. Classification (NCBI taxonomy): domain Eukaryota; kingdom Metazoa; phylum Chordata; class Mammalia; order Chiroptera; family Vespertilionidae; genus Myotis; species Myotis brandtii. The sequence goes on along the minus strand of NW_005363502.1, from coordinate 173,351 downwards.
TGAGAACCAATAGAGCTGAGCCTCACTGCTGATTAAAAGCACTGCTCTGTGACCTTGGACAAGTTATTTAACCTCGTTGAATTTCAGTAATCTGATCCATAAATTGGGACATGTATTTAATAGAATTATTGAGGTCATTAAATAAGATAAGGTACAGAAATGATTTAAGATAACAGATGACGTGATTAATAGATGCTATTAAAATAGTATGAATTAGTTGAATTTCTCCATAGTTCAATCTTTTCATTTATAAAATGAACAAGTTAGACTGAAAAGTAAATTTAATTTCTTCTAATCCTACATGTCTATAAATTGGATATACTTCTTACTAGATTGTGTACCAAGAGTAGAAAACATTCCTACTTCTGTTCTTTTATCAGGGATGGTATTGACTGAATGAATTTTATTATAAAGAAAAACTATAAAAACAAATATCAATTGTTCACTGTCCAGAATATGTGCCTGAGTGATTCTCCAAACTCTCAGAACCAAATCCCATAAAGCCCGACAGTGGTATTTCGAATATACAGCTCATCGTGTGTTGTCCTTCCTTTTTCTAAATCTCAGATATACATTTCCTCTTATTTGCATGGAATCATATCCACATGACTATTGTATATAGTAACCAGTCTCTTGTGCTCATATAATAGTAATTGCCTTTCATAATTTAATTTATTTTCAATGTTTAGTTCAACAAACATTTCATGAAAATCCCAATATCTTAGATGTAAATGGGCACAGGGGAGTAAAAAAGCAAAATCCCAGTGTTGCATCAAACAGATAATTTCAGCTACAGATGCTATAGCTGGAGGGCATTTTATATCAAGAGATACATAAAATAAGATAGGGTAAAGGGTTTCTGAGTAGTGGAGAAAAGATGTTCTTCTCTTCCTTCCAAAATTGCTACTAAAAATGTCAATGAAAGTATTTTCTGGCACTAAGTACAATTTCAAAAGGCATAATTGCAAAGTAGTAGAATATTCTATTTAGGACATTTTCACAGATCTGTGAAATAACAAATCAGAATGTTTGAACACTTAGAGAAAAATAATTATAGTTGGTGTGTATTTATTTATTTAGCCGCATGGCCCAGCTTTGCTGGTACAACTGCTGCAGAAATGGGCTGTCCAGCTGAGCCCTGATCAAATTGCCACTTTATGGAATCATATTATCTTATGGGACCTGAAATTAAGCAGCCACCTTGGGAGCATGGGAGGAGGTGGCTACAGAAGATGAGTCCACACCCTCCGAATATAGAGATACAACAGAAAGATTCTGGGTCTGTAGTGACATAATTGAGCCACTGGATTACCGAACTCGGGCAATCAGATGAATTGGCTTCAATTGTGTTTTCCCACATTGGCATTATCTTATCCCTTTTCAAAATCACAAGAGACAGGGTCCAACTGGTTTGCTTTAGGCCACATGTTCATACCTAGGAAGAAGGCAGGCCATCTCAACACTAACGCCACTTTGTGTCATTTTTTTTTCTCTTTACAAAAATTAATTCCTCAAAAAGAAAATGATAATAGAGATGCTGTAGCACAAGACAGGAAGGAGTACAAATATTTAGTAGTCACAAAACCAAGTGTTTGCTATATGAAGAGGAAAGCCTAGTTTCCCCCCAAGAATATAGCTTATCTAAACTATGCATTTTGCAGTAACCTTCAAAATTTAATTTTAAATTAAATCAAAGTTACATTTTATGCAAGGATTTCAGGTATGCAAATAGCATACCCCAAAATTACATAGGTTCTATCTAGACTTCTTAATTGAATTTATTGGGGTGACATTGGTTAATAAAATATATAGGTTTCAGGTGTACAATTCTATATTACACCAACTGTATATTGTATTGTGTGTTTATCATACCTAGTCAAGTCTACTTCCATCACCATTTATACTCCTATACCCTCTTCTTTTTCAACATACATTATTGTTTTTATGCAAATCTCAACTTTAAAATATGAGTTTAGTTTTCACAAATTACATAAAATATGATCCGTAAAACTCTTCTATCCTGTTAAGGGGTGATGTTTTGGAATGGCATTCCTAATATTATCAGAAATATATTCCAATTAAAGGAAACCCACAATGTACTCTGCTAAGAACATATAAAAGCAAAGTTTTCAGATTTAAAGTCACTAGTTTGAGAGAAAGGGGGGTGTAGGGCTTCCTTTCTTCCATTATTTCCAATACATTTTTCTAATAATAGAGAGTAACTAGAAAGTGGTGAAAGATACAAACAATAATAATGATCAAGTCTAGATGGTCAGGGAATAGGTCAGTAAATTTATAATACATTATTCTACCAATTTGAGGAACTTATTCTGTAATACTATTCCTCAGACATTTAACATATCTCCCTTTTTTTGGTGGCAAAATAGGCAGGGAATAGGTGACTGAAAAGAACAGAAAATGACGAGCTCTACTAAAGAAGCTTGGTGATCTTCCTAATAAGGATAATAAGGATACAATCAATGAGGAAAAGGGCAGTGCACTAAACATGCCCAGTTCCAAGGGATGAACAATTAGCTATAGAGAGCTCACTGTAGGTTAAGTTCTCTATATGCATTATCTTCTGTGATTCTCACAACCTCCCATAAGATAAATATTATTATCCCCAAGTTACTTAAAAAGATGTTAACACTTGCAAGGACAGACAGCTAATAGCAATTCACTGAAGCAGGATTCCACCCTGGGCCTGCCTTCCTTCAAGCCCTGTTCTTTCCATGACAACGTGCGCCTGTACCCTGACACCAGCATTGTGATTTGACTGGCAGACTGAGCCTTCCTTCAGCTTCTAGGATCACCTCATAAACATTTATAAATGTCTGCTATTCAGTGATTAGCCCAGCACCACATAACTAAACTGCTGACTGTTGCTTATTTTTATTATCTTCCCTTGCAATCCCTCGCACGTGAAGTTCTCAGGGAGGTTTCCATCAGTAACCCTTTATCTCATGGTTGTGTCCGTGTTTTCCATCATTGCAATCTCTACAAAGAAGACAGATGTGTAAAATTCTATTATTATCATTATTAATCCTTAAAACAACTCTGAGGTAATAGAAATGATGTTGTTTACCCCAATTTAATGATGATCTGATGATGTTGGTATCTAGTCACCAGGTTAGACAATAGTGTAGTACTTGATCTCATATCTGCTTTAGCCGCCACCTCCTGAGGGAGGTCACCGCTTTAATTATCCACTCAAGGTGCTATTCATAAAGGGATAATGCTAAAGCTTCAATTTGTAGTTTGTCTCAGACCATAATTTTGGGCCTATTTTAAATTCAGCAAGTTCTATCCATGGTTTATTGATTGCCTTTTGCTCTCCTTTGTGAAACGAACACAATTCAAACTTGATACCACCTTTGCAACACTTTAAAGACTAAGTACTTCATATTATTCTTCCTACTTGATATTCCTTATAATCTATCTGTGGCATTTTGTTATTGCAGTCAAGTGGACTAAGCCCCCCAAATTTACAAGGTTGGTATTAAAAAAGAAGCAAATGAGACTTAGGTTAAAACTTAGCTTTGCTTGTTTGTGGCAAAGCCACAGTTTAAGGAAAGCATTGCATTGAGTAAAAGGCCAATGTTCTCAGCCTTACTGGCCATACTACCTCTCTGATCAATGCTAACTTACATACCCCTCTAAAAACTTGAGTACTACAAAGATTTCATCTTGCATATAGTAACCTGCTGTTCTTGCATCTGCTGGTAGCAGTCTTTCCAGCTATTCTTGTATCTTTTATCTGTTCCATTCTTCCATGTTAAGATAGGTCTATATTCTAAGAACTTTCCCCAAAGGCTTTCTATGAAATTTCAAAAAAAGCTCGACTCCCAATAAACAGCATTCTTAAGTTATCAACTCACACATTAATTCATTTATAACAAACATTATTGGCTTAATGTGCCACACGTAAATAAGCACTGGCAATACAGAGATCAGCAAAAAAGAATCTACTCTCAAAGAACTTGATGTCTGCTGAGTGTGCACTGGGTAGTAGGCAATTATGCACAATGATGATCAAGTATTATCATAAACACACACATTACAGGAGATTGGAGGCAGGTGCTAGAAAATAATAATGAGGGAATCTATAAAGGCTTATTTTCTGGGAAGGTATCATTTGAGCTTATCTTTTCTTGTTTCATTTGGCAATGACTTTTTACTTACTAATTTTATTTTTTTTTAATTTTTCAGTTACAGTTGACATTAAATGTTATATTAGTTTCAGAAGTACAGCATAGTGGTTAGACATTTTTTTAACTTAAAAGGAGACCCCCCCTCCCCCATAAGTCTAGTACCCAACTGACACCACACATAGTTATTACAATATTATTGACTATATTCCCTCTGCTGCATTTAAGTTTATACTTGAAGGTTAGAATAGAATTAGACAGAATAATGAAGGAATAACTTCAAAGCACATAAAAGAGGATGTATTCTGAACAGTAGATGCTCTCTGTATATGAATGAAAGAGAATGGCACCCAACGAGGTTTGGGATGACTTAGAGATGATGTCTTCGGACACTGGAGAGGTTGGACTTACACATGGCTGGGTTGTTGCCAAATAATGACATCACTGTATTCTATTCCAGTGAAAAATGCATTAAGTTTTATAAAGTTCCAATTTAAAGATGCAATAGTTAGTCATAAAAATAAATGAAAATTATCATGAAACATTGCTAGGAATGAAATGGACCAATATATATATCCTTCAGTGACCCAGTTGTCTTCCTAGAACTTTCATAAGTTATAGAAGTGAAATTCTTACATTTATTAATATTACTAAGACCCTTTAAGAAATTTGCTGTTATTATTTGTTTTCTTGTTTGCTTGTTGTTTTGTCATTCTCCTGTTTACCAACCCCCCCCCACCTCTCTCTCTTAGGTAGTCTGTGGCTGGTGATCAAGAATTGTATATGAATTACATGCAAATTTTACAGAGAGTTATGTGCTACACATATCAAGAGAATGTGATGGGTTTATAAGACATATGGTAATAATAAGTCTGAGAATGATACACACATTAATAGCTTGAGAATAAACCACATCTCTCTGGCTTTTTATAAATTAGTGAATTATAAATGTATTTGTTGGTCATCACATTTGAAAATGCAGATATTCAGTCTTTGGGGGGAAAAGTCAACTTTAATGAGGCTGGTAGCAAAATAATCAAGTGATAATATAGTCACTGAGCCATGTGGAAATTTTACCTTGATGCTTTGTATTTATAATAGGTTTTTTAATTTTTTAATTGATTTTTTAGAGAGAGAGAGAGAAGTAAAGAGGGAGAGAGAGAGAGAGAGAGAGAAACGTGGGCATTCCACAGGGTCTCCGCTTCTGCACTGAGCTCACTCTCTTACTCTCTGCATTTCCATCTTAAAAGTAGTTTTTAAAAGATGGATTTAACTAATATAAATGCCCCTTAAAGAAATTAATAGAACCATTGTACATCACATATGTTGCCTCAATGTGTAACACCTCATCCAGTATTTCCCACCTGGAGTGACCCCCATAGCATTGTGCTGTTTAAAGAAAGAAGCATAGGCCTTTTCAATGCCGTAGCACATTCTGTGTCACCTTGGTAACTAATGTATATGTCAGAAATTTCACTCTCCAATCTCAAGCTCATCAAATGCTATACAACCCTGCCCCAGATACACCATCCACCGCCAAGTACTTGTCTGAAATGGAAGCGAGTCCTCAGTGCAATGAGGATAATTACTACCTTTTAAAATGTTTTAAATGCTTAGGCTCTTATTATAATTAATTACAGAGAATTCTCTTATCTGGCAGGGCCAGGGAGAGGGGGAGTCTGGATAATGGTTCAACTGAAAGGAAGAGAAAATAAAAGATGTGAGTGAGTGCTCCTGAGATTCCGCCTGGATTGTAGAGGGAGAGGGGGAGTCTGGATAATGGTTCAACTGAAAGAAAGAGAAAATAAAAGATGTGAGTGCTCCTGAGATTCCGCCTGGATTGTATGAGATGATTGGGTTTGACCAGAGTGCTCTCCCTCATTTGGCAGACCATTACATTGCACCATCAGACATCTAAATAGCAGCAAAGCATTTTCAGAATTGTTATCAGCCCTGGCTTAAACGCTCATCCACATTCTTCCCCTCTTCCAATTTACAACCTTCCCTTAGAGGAAGGATGTGGAAATGAACTTGTGGCGGTCGCCGTTTACGGAGCCTCCAGACAAGGTGAAGCGGTAATAGGCACCGCAGTGGAACTGCCCCGGGAAGATTAACAATGTCTTTCTCACTTCCCCCGTCATGCGGTCTAGGAAGTTTTCTCTTTGTGTAGTTGCCAAGCTGTAATAAACAACATTGCTTTCTTTCATCGCTTTAGGTCAGTATTCTATGTCAAAAAATCAAATATAAGTGATCAAGATGCCCCATTCTGGTTAGTAGTATAAGAGGTAAAACTTGCTCCAGAGTTTAATTTGAACATTATTTCAAGTTTCCCTGGTTACCCTGTTCCAAATACGTAATATATTTTTTGAGCATCATTTCTTTTTAGATTTTTAAAAATGTCCTCTAAAAAACACTGCGACCCCGAGCTAAGAGCACAATGAACTGCCTCCCTTACATGAATGTGTCAGTGAGCGAGGTACCAGCTCAGGGAAGCCTACTTTCCTCTTGACTCTGCTGTTCACCTTTATTTCTTAAAACTCCTCCTGTAGCCTCCCTGCACCGATCTCACCTGCTTGTCTGCCTGTCTGGCTTTCTCAACCTTCTTTGCTTGCTCATTTCCGTCATCGTGCCTCTTAAATATTGTTCTCTAGGACTTTGTCTTCAGCTCTTTCTTATTTATATTCTGCTGTTTGCTTGAGTGATATACTCTTTTCATACAGCTTCAATTATACACTAAAAAGTTCTCAAACCTAATTTGATCTCCCTTTCTCCTCTTGCTAAGGACCTCTCTCCTTAGCAAGAGCCTCAAATGTAAATACATACTTTAGCTAAGTGGCATAAATGTGGGGTTATTGTCACCCCTCCACCCTGTACCTCTATTTATATTTCATAAATCAATTAATGCATTATAAACACCAGGTCATTCAAGTTAGAAACATCCCCATATACTTCAAAACTGATTTGTTACTCAATCTTGTCAGAGCATCCTCCAAATTTATTTTGAACTCATTCCCTCTCTTACTTTCCAGTGATCGTGGCCCTAGCTTAAGTTTTGGTTTCTTCGCCGAGAGTTTTTGCTAATTCTAAAAGCTAAAACACGAACTGATCTCCTTGATTCCTATCTGTTCTCTGATTCCTACTCACCCTAAATGCTGCTTCTGGAATAATCTTTTTGATATATGTCTGTCCCCTGAGATAATAGTTCTCCAGTCCAACAGAATAAGTCCATTTTCTTTTTGGTACAATATGAAAAGTCCTTAAAAATCTGAGCCTACCCTTTATCTTTCCTATGGTAAAAATAGATTATAAGAACTTAACCCATTTATTAATAAGTCATATCTATAGACTCTATGCAGCTTCTCAAAGTCTTCTAAAAAATGAACTACCAATAGCTCTCTCCAGGGCTTTGTCTATTGCTCTAAACATGTGATCACAGAAAAGCAACGAAGAGGTACTTTGGCTGCCCTCACTCCACAGACAAATGATTCAACCCAGGACTAGTCACAGTTTTTTGCCTACCCAGTAAAAATATCCTTCAAAGTTGGTGGTGAAATAAAGACATTCTCAGATAGACAAACTCTGAGATAATTGATAGCCCATAGATTGCCATGCAAGAAATGCTAAAAGAATATCTTTAGGTTGAAGAGAAATGATGTTGTATGGAACCCTGTATCTACAGGAAGGAATAAGGAACAGAAGGGGATAAATTAAATAAATATAAGAGGCCTATTTGTAATTCCATAATTTTCTTTATTTTCTCTAATTTACTTAAAAGATTCATTCCCCCTGCTCCCAAATCACCAATTTACCAACCACCCACAGATGAAAACAGCTTTATGAGAACTGTGGGATCCAGATGAGAGATTACAACACCCTAGTGGAGCACAGAAAAGAGAAGAGATAAATTGAGAAAGGTAAGAAGAACAGTTTCATTCTACTCACATCATCATCCAACACAGCACTGAGCTGAATCGTATCATATTGGGCAGAGAGTTCCCCCATGCTTTACGTGATGGGAGGAGAGCTCCTTTTTCTTGCTGGATAGAATTCCATGGTTTGAATGTATCACTGTTTTGTTAAACATTTACCCTCCGAAGGACATCAGGGTTCTTTCCAGTTTGGGGCTATTATGAATGAAGCTGCTATGAACGTTTGTGTACAGGTATTTGTGTGAACATACGTTTTCAATTCTATGAAATAAATGCCCAAGAGAGCACCTTATACTAGATCATATGGTAGTTGTATGTTAGTCTTATAAGAAAGGGTAAAGCCCCAAACAGGAACGTCCCAGCCCATGATTGGGCAAAGCAAAACAGAGTGCCCAGGGCACATCCATCAGAGCCTAATTTCTGGGGACTGTGAAAATAACAGCCTGGGCTGCTCTTTCCCTCAATTGCCTCTGCAGTGGCCTGTCCAGAGACAACCCACGGCTCCCCATTCATCCATTCACAGGTTAACCTTGTCACTGTGAGGAGAGCATGGATATGCTGTTGATGCTGTCCTTGTGGGAATGTCTGTGTGTGTGTGTGTGTGTGTGTGTGTGTGTGTGTGTGTGTGTGTGTGTATGTAAATCTCCATCAATCGTTGCTCTCATTCAAGCCCTGACGAGGAGCCTGTACTCTTACCTGGCTCAGCTTCCTGTGCTTCTCCCCATGACTGATACCCTAACATTTTAACCAGCTGTTTCCTCTGCAGGGACATTTCTTCCACCGAGTTTTCCCTCTGCCTAGGAGACCTGTAATAGCTTCCTCTGATTGTTCTTGAACCTTTCTCATGTTTCACCGCAGTCAACGCTGCCTCTACATTTGCAGTTAAACCACATATCTTTCCGTCCTCAAGTCACAATGTATTCCCTGGCCTCTCATTTCCTCCTTTACAGCCATATCAATTTAGTTTAAAGTCCCCATGACCCCTTTAGAATGTCAGAGAGGAGCTACATATTATTTATGAAAGAGGTGAAAGGAGACAGGGACAAAGAGAGGAAAGTAACATATAAATTACCAAAAAAGAAAAAAGTAGGGAAATGTTTTATGCATTTTTAGAGCTCCTGGAGAAACATACAATGTGCACACTCATAGCCAAGTTTGAACACTAAAAGTACAGGAGTAGCTCACTTCTTCCACCACACGAGTCTTCCAGTGAGCAGACTGAAAGAAGTGTCATTGCACTGGTTCTAAACATTTAAGCCTTCTCATTTGATCCTGGGCCGGAGCAGCAACCAGCTTCAAGTTGGTGCGAGTAGAAGTCTAATTGGCGGATTCATAGCTATAATCTACAATGAACCTTTCACATATGTGTCCTGACTGGGGATAGAACCTGCAACCCAGGTATGTGCCCTGACCCGGATTCGAACTGGCAACCTTTAGTGCACGGGACTATGCTCAACAACTGAGCCACTTCAGCAGGCCACAAGCATTTTTAGTCAGGTGCACTGACCTCTTTTCCCTTAGTTTGTCAAATAAAAAAAAATGGCAACAGCCAATACGACAATAGCTGTCCCGTGTGAATGAATCGAAATTATACCTTTTTTTTTGTGTGTGTGTGTCAAGTTGCAAAAAATATTTTTGGTGTGCTGCAAATATTTTAGTAATTAGTTTATGTGCCATGAGATGAAAAAAGGTTGAAAATCGCTGCAATAGGGTCTTCAGTGTGCCATGAAATTCCCATGGAAATGGCTCTCTTCATCATAATACATCTGAGCTTCTAAAGTCCAGTAATCAGGTAGAGGAAACTAAATTTTTGTTAGATGACAAGAGTTGGTGCAATGCTTTTCCAACTCCAGTCAAACATTCAGCTTTCTGGGTCCCACTCCCAGCGTTCAATGACAGTGGGGGAAGTTAACAAGGATTTATAATACTATTGACATAGGCAGTCCCCTGAATGAATAAGAAATGCTGTGGTTTGCGGGGGAGGGGACAAGAGAGGAGAGCGGTTAGCAGGGGTGGTATTGTCCTTTCTAGTATTATTTCCCCCTTCCTTGTCTACTCCATCATTCTGAAGCTAAATAATGTGCCCACTTCCCACCCTTGCTCTCCCAAGGTCACTTACTGCTATAGTCTGGGAAGAAAGCAAATCAACAAATTTACCCCCATCAATTTAACCAGCCTTCATGTTTGTCCGCTCAGGGGGGCTCCAGGGTTTTCTGCTTCCTTAATGTTTCAGGGTTGGTCCAGGCCACAGGACGGGGCTGGGGCATTAATTTCCTCCTAGCCGGCCTTCTTTTATTCTACCCCCACTACTCTGGGGTCATGTTAGTCTCCAGCCTACATGGAAGCCTGACCAGTGGCGGACAGCTGATGGTCTTGCTTCTTGCCATCTTCTCCCTACCTATTGCAGGAGACCTTCCTGACCAAGACAGTTCCCGTGGATCCTCTTGCTTCTGTGCTTTGCCCAATACATCAGGCATAATATCTATCCTTTCTGGACACCAGCTCTCCCTCTGGTGCCTGGTCTGGTTTTTCTACAAGGTGGGCAGCCTCTAGAGCTAGTATCTCTATCTTTACCACCCAGTGTGCCAGGAAAAGACAACACAGAGAAGGAAAATATAATTTTACTTTAGATTCCAATTTGCCATGTGTCTTCTATGGATAGCTGCAGATTCCAAGGACATATTAAAGGACCTGGGGAAAAACATTTTAAAGACACTGCCTTTTAGACAATGTTTACTGACTTTAGAGGAAAGATGACTTTTAGGAAAAAAATTGTTTTCTTACTCACCTATGAAGAATAAAACAGCATATTCCAAAAAGAAGACAAAAGACATAATTTCTGTCCTCAATAAGCTGATAAGACTGATTGAGGCTATAACACCAAACTTGCTTGAAAATAGGAGGTGACAAGTACAGATGCTACGCATCATAAAATTTCAAAGGAGCTGAAAGAAGCAAAACAGTGGTAAGTCCCAAAAGGGTTCAGAAAGGAGACAAAAATGGAGTTGAGTGCTGAAGGATGAAAATAATTTGGAAAAGGAATCCCAAGATATTCTATTTCATTGTCATCTAATGAATATATAGAAAAGTAGAAAAAATGATCAGAAAAATCTACCTGCCAAGTTAAAAAACTAACAAGGTTCTTAAATGCCAGTATAAATAGAAAAATAGTAAACTTTATTTTACTGTCAAAGGGCAATAAGAAGGCTTTTTTAAAAAGCAATCCTTCAAATTTGACCCCTTTGAAGATTTTAGTAGCAGTAAGAATAAATTTATGCCATAGACTTCCTTAGAGAAGTCCTTTTCAGATTTTATAGAGCTGTTTTCTTTTGTCATATTCAATTTTTATTTTCCTTTTATGCAGCTAAAAGATCGATGGTGTTGTCTCCATCGGGAATATGAAACAAAGTTTTCTGTTTTCTATTAGATAACTGAATATCTACATGGTGTAGGAAGTGTAATTGCTGGTGAAAAGATGGTCAAGCAATCTGTACTTCAGTAGCAATTAGAAATGCTTCCCATATTCAGACCTTCCAGGAGCTAATTAACTGCTTGGGAAGTGGGGGAGATGTGGCAACATCATCACAGTTTCTGAATGGCTGCAAGGTATTTTATTTGAACAATAGAAGAATTAAATGGCAGCCCTTAGCAAGAGTATCAGCAGACAGAGTATGCTGCCTAAATGGTTCTTATTCAATTTCAAAATGAATTGCCTGAAGATTTATGTTGAGATTTTTTTTTTAATTAACAGAACCTTACATTGCAAATACCAGCAAGGGAAGCCACCACTCTGTAATTCTGCATTGGAAAAGCTAATAGTGTTTCTAGTCAGTAGCAACCCAAGAATGGGGATGTGTGCTGTATGGTAACAAGGTAAGAACAGCCTGGCTGTGCTAAGTCTATGCAAGAAACGAAATGACAGTACCTGCCCATCTACAAACAATTATCTTTAAAAATTGAAGACTCTATTCAGAATCTATTAATAGGCACTACAGAAGACTTTTTCATCGCCTCTTCCTACTTTCTGGTGTTTGCTAGCAATCCCAACTGGCCTTCCCAGACTACAGCTGGCACTACTTCAATCTCTGCCTCTTATCTTCATGTTCCGTGTGTGTGTGTGTGTGTGTGTGTGTGTGTGTGTGTGTGTGTTCTCTCCTCTTTTAAGGACACCAGTCATTGGATTTAGGATTCATTCTAATCCAGTATGACCTTGGCTGATTATATCTACAAAGATCCTCTTTCGAGGTTCTAGGTTGACATAAATTTGGAAGGACACTCTTCAACTCAATACAGCACTGTTTAGTTTCTTAATATGTGGATCTTACTATTAGGCCATTTTCTTCATGGCTGTTTTTTTTTAATCTTATAGCTAAGTTCTTTCAAATTAGGCCATTAGATATGTGATGTAATAGATCCTTTTTTCTGTGACTCCAATGCACTTAGGACATATATAAGATTTTCTTGTTTTAAAGAGCATTAAGAACCAGTTCACAGAGTTTAAGATTATTTTGTAAACTAGAAAATATTTCAAGCATATAGAAAAATATGAGAAACAATAAAACATACACCTATATAACGATCACTACAACTAAACAGACATTATCACTTTTTCTTTTTTTAATTAGTTTTAAAAGAAGAAAAGGTAAAGATACTGCTAAGCCTGGCCTCTAACGCTTTTAACTTTTTTCCCTTCTCAAAGGGAACTGTTAAGGAGGATAGATAGCTGCTAGAGAAGGAGAAAGGGAAGGGGGGGGAGGGCGGGTGAGAAAGGGAGTTTATCTCACTCACTAAACCAGTGGTTCTCAACCTGTGGGTCGCAACCCCTTTGGGGGTCGAACGACCCTTTCACAGGGATCGCCTAAGACCATTGGAAAACACATATTTAATTATATATTGTTTTTGTGATTAATCACTATGCTTTAATTATGTTCAATTTGTAACAATGAAATTGGGGGTCATCACAACATGAGGAACTGTATTAAAGGGTCATGGCATTAGGAAGGTTGAGAACCACTGCACTAAACAAAGAAATCAGCAATCTTAGGACTTGCCAAGGTAAAATCACCAGGCATTCTCATAAATTTCAGGAAAAGCCACAATAATGTGAAAGAGGGACCCTGAAATCTAGTCTGTTGCCCAAGATATCTGTCAGGGAACCTTGAAATCTATAGGGGAAAAAAGTATAAAACCCTTGAACCCCCACCGGACAGGGCACTCAGACTAGTTGAGTTGTCCATTTGTGCTTTATGCTTGTGCTTCACGAGTATGCCAAGTATATTCTTAATAAATTCGCTTGTTTGCTTCAACACTGCTTTCTGTCACTGGTCTTGTAAGCATGACAAGAACTAAGGAGGGGAGAGTCCTCTCCAACTAGGGTGACTCTCCAGTAACAGAACTACCATCCTGAAGCCAGAATAAATCATTCCTATGCACTTCTGTGCCTCTATTTAATAGAAATTCTATTTATAAAAAATTTAGTTATAAAAATTTATATCAGTTGTGTCCTACCATGCCCATTATTCTGCATATATTTTTTCTGATTCTTCCTTTCTGTTTGCCCTAGAGCAGTGGTTCTCAACCTTGGCTGCACATTAGAATCACCTGGGAATCTTTTTAAAATCCTGATTTCTGGGCCTCATCCTCCGGAAATTCTGTTTCTTTGTTACTAATGTTGTGGCCCCACCCCATAACAAAGAAACAGAATTTCTGGAGGATGAGGCCCAGAAATCAGGATTTTAAAAAGATTCCCAGGTGATTCTAATGTGCAGCCAAGGTTGAGAACCACTGCCCTAGAGAATCTAGTTGTGACAATATCTACATAGGAATTTTTACTGCAGCAGTCTATGTAATAGTGGAAAATTTGTAAACAAGCCAAATATTCCACATTATGGTTAATATAAATAAAAATGTTTTATCAACCAAATTGAATGCTATCCAGCATTTAAAATAATTAGATAAGAGAATAGAATTTAGAATTTAAAAAATACAAGAGAGGTGTATGTGAAATGACTTCTTAAAATTTTTCTATTTTTTAAATATACCACTTCCTTGAGAGTATAAAATATTGCATAACTTTATTTTAAAAATTATTGGTGCTATCACTATTTTCTCCATCTAAATCCTTCAAGATTCAATTGAATCTTGTATTAGAATCAGGTGAAGGATGCAGGATTTCAATATTGCAGTAAGTCGACATTTTAGCAAAACCTCCTCATCCAGCCCTTATCATTGACTCTACCAAGAAAAATAAAGATAAAAGAGCCTTTGTTTGTAATTTTCAAGAACCATTTCCATATGCTATAGCTTCAAATATAATCAGATCAGTGATGCTTTTTAGAAGCTTGGTCTCTTTCAGCATCTTATTTGATATGTCAACTTAGTTCTGCAAAAGCTTTAGATAACTTATTGTATACATTTCCAAATTGTCATTTCTAACTATTACAGCTTCTAAACTGCCACACATCAGCCACAGTACATTATATTCTCCATTATCTTCAGACCAGTAATGCCATAGTGGTATGATAGTAATGCATTTGTGCATATTGCTACTCTCAGTAGGTCTGCAATCAATCAAACAGCATTGCTTCAATAGAGCAGAGACTTGATACGGTAATGGTAGCTTGAAACATGTTAATGAATAAATATACAGCAAACTTCACATGTGGAAGCAAGTACCTGTGTGAGTCAGAGACTAAGTAGTGTGGCCTCCAATTCAGGGGCTGAGGCACCGCAGCATCCTCAGACCCGCCAGCACAGCCAGGTCTGCCTCACGGTTAGCTATGCTCTCCCTTGCCAGAGCTCATCACAAAGCGATTACATAGTTATTTGTATAATTAGTTGGTTAAAGTTTTTCTTGCCTACCAGACACTCAGCTGGATGAGGTCAGGGACCATGCTCAGGGTTTCCCAAATATCAGAAAAGGGAAGCAAGCGGAATTATTTACTAAAAGAATTCAAATCAATGGTGTCCATGAATATGCATAACAAATCAGATTTTTTTGTGTTATTTGCAAAGATGAAATGAGAAATTATGCAGAAAGAGTGCAGACACTTGCGTCACTAACAACCATACTCTTGTCCAGAAATGGCCAATACCCGGCACATTTACTGCCACTGCCCAGTGCTGCGACTCTGGCAGCCCTAACTGAGTGATCTGGGCATTCTGTCCGGGCGAGCCCAGCGGTGGCCTCCAGCACATCCTCTTCACAGTGCAGCGGCCCCTCCCAACCAAGGCTTGGCGCCCAAGGGAGGACCCACTTGCACCCCTGATCCAATCAACCACTCACGTTTGAATGACAAAAGCAAGTCAAACGTCTTTCCCCCTAAAATCTCAGAGCCAGCTCTCCCACCTCTCTCAGTAAGGACATCTCCCTTCTCTTTTCTGTGACCCTCATGTCCAGTTCTATGTTTATTTGGTGAACTTGATTGTTAGAAGCTATCTCAAATTTCCGTAGGAAAAACGTCAGTGTATAACAATGGATAAATATAACATTTCTCCTAAAGTCCCCTAACTAGTTGTTGGTAAGTCAAGACTAGTCAAACTCTAAGTAGCTGTGCTTGTGATTTTGAATAAATTAACTGTGAAAGCAAGTCTGAAATGGAATATGTTGGGTTAGTTTGTTTTTAAACACTTCTAAATTGGAGAAACATGACATTTGAGAATTTTCCCTATCTCTTATTGAGGCCAAGAAAGTTACCAAACAGAAAGACCTTAGTGCCAGCTACCATCAGCAGCTTTTAAGAGAGACCTAGACATTCCAAATCATTTTTTGCCAAACTCTTGTAAATATGAAGCAAAAATAATTCATAGGTAATTAAAGTTAAATGCTGAGTTTAGCTTGCTGGTTGAATTTGGATGAGATTTATAACAAAGAAAATTATAGTTTTAATCTGGCCTGAATAAACTAAAAAGCTGAGTAAAAAAAAAAATTCTCTCTCTCTCTTACACTGTCTTTGATGTGGGACATTGATTTTTCTCCTGCCTTGGACTTGAACTGGGACTAAAACCTACACTATTGGCTCTCTCAGTTCTAGATCTTCAGAAATTCTATCATTGGCTCTTCTGGGTGTGGACTTAGCTTCCATAATCACATTGGCCACTTCCATATTTTTATACACACACATACCCCTGCCCCTCCCACACACACACACTCTCACCCTATTAGTGCTTTTTCTCTGGAGATCCCTAATACACTCCTCATAACAGAATTATGACCAAGAGTGAACATTCATCGAATGTATGCAAGAATGAATGATGAATGAAATACTAAATAAATAAGTGAATATGAGAACAGAAGTATTAATTTGGATATGACTAAAAACATATATTGGACCAATTCTGGCTACCCCTAAAATCTAAACGGGAAGGAATAGGTCTTTATATTAATAGGTATTTATTATTTATTGCAGGAGATATAAATAGTACCTGAAATTATTTTTCTCAAGAAGTTTGTATATTTTCTATTTCTTGTTGTTAATTGTCTTGTTATATTTAAGTAATCTCTTGATGATTAGCATGAATGTAAATAGCCAGGATAATTTGTTAAATTACATCTGTATAGAGAGGTTAAATTATTCTAATTACATATTTATAACATACAATTATATAATAAATATGTCTATGTTATACAAGACAAAAAGGATAGTGGCAATTTAATAAGGTGTTATAAACTTGGACTAAGTGCTATTGACTTGAGCTCAAATATTTTCAAAAATAAAAGCTGCAGAGTAGAAACTTCTTATTTAATTCTTCAAATACACTGTATTTTACCCTCCTAAATGTTTTTTTTCAAAAGGGTAACAATGTAATTTAAATAATTAAAAAAAACAAATTTTCTTTAAATGATGAAATCAGTATGTTAAAATATTCTCATTGCATTTCCAAATGTAAATGATAGCCTCAGATATTTTTGCAAATTTTGATTTTCACTGTTCAATAGTGTGATGATAAATAACTCTCAAATGTATGTCTGTTACATGTGGCAATAATTAACTTGTGTAGTTAGGTATGGAAACTGTAGCTGAGTGCATTTTCCAAAGGTGGATTCACCCCATGGGCTCTTCTGCCTGTGGCCTGGCCATGCCCTGTCGGGAGGAAGACTATTCTTCCCTCCATTTGAACCAGGGAGGCCTGTGACTGCTCAGACCAGGAGAGTAGGAAGGAAGCAGTGCTGTGCATCTGAAGAGGGCACTGACCTTTCCCAGCCTGGCAACTTCTGCTTCCTGCTTCTCGGAACGCTTAACCTTGGAATCTATTCTCTTATTTTGAGTTATTTCCTCCTTAGCATGTATGATTGCCTTACAGATTACACATGTAAGCAATCATATATTTATTTAATGTTTGGTTCCCTTCGAAAGAATGTAATCTGCTTTTCACCGCCAAATCCCTGGTACATGGCAGGTGCCAATAAATATTTGTTGAATCAATAAAGTAATGCCTTGGAAAGGGAAAGTCCCACCTAGGATTTCATGAAATCCCAGTCTACCTAGTCGGCAGGACCAGAATCAGTGCAGGCTTCAGGCCCAGGTTAAACCACTGGTTTCCTGCAGCATGACCCTCTGATAATAGATGAGATTGAGGATTTCAAAGACCAACTAACTTTCCAAAGATGGAGTCAGTTAGAACTCAGCTTCTTTCCCTTTTTCATTCAGCTGAGGGAAGGAGCTGAGCCCCAGAAATAAGAATCTGTTTTTCTCTTCTGCCTGATATGCATGACATCCTGACAGATACGAGCAATGTAACATTAATTAGAGGAAGGACTTGTCAGTTTCTACAAAAATGCAAACTTACCTACATTGTTAACTTGACTATAAGTTCACCACCATTAAGATAATGAAATCTACTTTTTAACAGGGGATACAATATTAAAATATTTTATATATACAACAGAAGAGTCAACTTGCATTTTGGCCAGGATGGAGTAACTGGGATCAGACTTACCTTCCCACCGTAAGCAATTATCAAACGCTACTAAATATATGACATGACGCATCTATGCTCAGCATTGTACCGCTGTCATGTGAGTGTGTGAGAGAAGGGAACTCATCAGGGAAGTGTTCTATTTGCCGCAGCTTTCTGCCTGGGAGTGCTGTGTAGATACCTGGGTTGGAAAGTGGAATCTATGGGGGGAAATGGTCCCACTGAACTGATGCAGCAGAGATTCAAGTTTAGGGGTGCCCAGGAGGCTATGATGTAGGCATTAAGTCTGGTGAAGAGGGAGTTGTAGCCTGTTTATGACTTAGCCTGGGAGTCACTTTTTGTGTCATTTCTGCCATAGTCAGAGGCCCACAAGATCTTAGGGAGGGGAACCTGGGACCACACTTGGTGGGAGAAATGCTTGTGGGATGAGGGAGCTTGGTGTAGCCCAGGGGTCCTGCAGCAGAGATTCAAGTTTAGGGGTGCCCAGGAGGCTGTGATGTAGGCATTAAGTCTGGGGAAGAGGGAGTTGTAGCCTGTTTATGACCTAGCCTGGGAGTCACTTTTCGTGTCATTTCTGCCATAGTCAGAGGCCCACAAGATCTTAGGGAAGGGAAACTGAGTCCACACTTGGTGGGAAAAATGCTTGTGGGATGAGGGAGCTGGGTGTAGCCTTATGGAAAATACATTTCTCCATAATATTAGAAATTACTTTACATGAACATGGACTAAGCATTTTGTCTTAGGTCTGGTTCCCAGGAAATTCTGCATAAAAATCAAAGAACAGTTAATAGACATTTGCTGTATGTGGTACATTAATCTCACCCTTAGAGTTCCCAGAGTTTATTGAGAAAGACAGAAAGTAATAGAAAATTGTAGGGCGTGGCTATAGGGTTAAGCCTCGGACTGACCTGTTGGCAAAACCACAAACAAGTCCCAGCTTAGAGGGCACAGTCCTCTTAGCATAATTAGGCTTGACCTTATGATGCTCCCTAGATCTTATCTGGG
>NW_005363502.1:137998-154197 GCF_000412655.1 Myotis brandtii | reverse complement strand
TCTTTGTTTTACTATGGTTGCAAATATCAAAAAATTTCTATATGTGACACTGCACCAGAGTTAAGTTAGGGTTTTTCAAAATGCTGACACGCCGAGCTCAAAAGGTTCGCCATCACTGACCTAGACCCAACTTGTTCTCTCTGTCTGTCACTTCTTCATCCTTCACCGCCCTCACTCGGGCTTTCGAACCCTTGGCTGAGCTGGCTCGGCACAGAAAACAATGGGACTTCTCTTCCACAGTCCTGGGTGCCCTTTGTGAGTGGGGCCAACAGTACATAATACATGGGAGAAGCCACGGGTCTTCATCTAAATTGAAAAATGTTGGCTTTTGCTCTCCTATTCCAGCAACCACATGAATTATACTCCTGTGTTTAAAGTGGGACTGTGAGAAGCCCATATTGTTGCTAACCCTCATTGAAAAAAATCTTAGTTGGTAATTTCTAATTTTATAATCATTCATTACCATGACATTCATTTCAGAGAGGAAGGGAGGGGAAGAGAGAAATAGAAACATCAATGATGAGAGAGAATCATTGATCGGCTGCCTCCTGCATACCCCACATTGGGGATCAAGCCCTGGCCTGTTCCCTGACCGGGAATCGAACCGTGACCTGAAAGGCAAGATTCTTTACTTGCATTAGGCTTGTCATCTATTCTCTTTAGTCACTACGCTTAACCTTCAATGACAGGGCTCTTTAATAATTACATTTACTCTTCAGAGAGTTGTATTTTCTATGTTCTTGGAGAAAAGTCATGTGAAAGGGCAAGTGCCAGCATTACTTGAGTCATAAAGGGCTTTGTTAATTCATTTGTGCACACCTTCCCGTATCATTTACATTTCCCTGAATATTTAACTATAAAGGCCAGAAAGTACAGATATTGTAAATATCATAAAGCTGATAGTTTAATATTTAAATAGTAACATTATATACAAAGAGGACAAGAGCAGAGGACATACTATTTGGACTTTAGCTTCACACTTAGTAGCGATGAGACTCTGGGAAGGTCACACCATCTCCCTGAGCTGACAGCTACTTACACACAATACGTCTGTGTCAGAACAGATCATCTGCAATGTCTGCATTTCTAATGACAAGCTGTAGAATACCTTAATCCTTTTAATAATATCATTAGTTTGAATTTTATGGGACTTCAAATACTTTAAAAAATACATATACTTTTTCAGTTTACGACGAACAGATTCTTCAATTTATGATTTTTCCATAAAAATCTAACTTTTGCCTGGCCAGTGTGGCTCAGTGGTTGAGCATCAATCCATGAACCACAAGGTCACGATTCAATTCCGGTCAGGGCACATGCCCCGGTTGCAGACTCATCCCATGTGGGGGGCATGCAGAAGGCAGCCAATCAATGATTCTCTCTTATCATTGATGTTTCTATCTCTCTCTCCCCCTTCCCCTCTAAAATCAATAAAAATGTATTTTAAAAAATAAATAACTTTTGTTCTGATTGGCACTTTAATTTAATTTCACTTTAAAGGAATGCAGTAATGTATAAAGGAGTGACCTGTAAACCAAATCCACCTGGCTTCCTGTTTTTGTCAATAAAGTTTTGTTGGCACACAGTCACATTTATTTGTTTATGTACTCTCTCTCTGCAATGTCTGCATTTCTAATGACAAGCTGTAGAATACCTTAATCCTTTTAATAATATCATTAGTTTGAATTTTATGGGACTTCAAATACTTTAAAAAATACATATACGTTTGTTTGTTTTTTTCAGTTTACGAACAGATTCTTCAATTTATATGATTTTTCCATAAAAATCTAACTTTTGCCTGGCTGGTGTGGCTCAGTGGTTGAGCATCAACCCATGAACCACAAGGTCACGATTCAATTCCAGTCAGGGCACATGCCTCGGTTGCAGGCTCATCCCATGTGGGGGGCATGCAGGAAGCAGCCAATCAATGATTCTCTCTTATCATTGATGTTTCTATCTCTCTCTCCCCCTTCCTCTCTAAAATCAATAAAGATGTATTTTAAAAAACAAATAAATAACTTTTGTTCTGATTGGCACAACTTTGATTTAATTTCACTTTAAAGGAATGTAGTAATGTACAAAGGAGTGATCTGTAAGCCAAATCCACCTGGCTTCCTGTTTTTGTCAATGAAGTTTTATTGGCACACAGTCACACTCATTTGTTTATATATTCTCTGTGGCTGCTTTTGCACCACCATGGCAAGGATGAGTGGTTGAGACAGAAACTGTATGCTACAAAGTCTAAATTATTTGCTTTCTGGCCCCTTAAGTTTGCAGGTCCCTGCTCTAGGATGAAAAAGTTATACATAAAAATCAAAGTCAAAATCTTCAGAAATTCTTAGCCTTAGTTTGAAATATCTCTGGTTGAATCTGGGTATCAAAGGAGGTTCCCTAAATTCTTAAGCAGTTTTCAAAAAAAAATTACTTTAAATGTACATTAATATATATTTTAAAAATATGTCATGGTAATAGGAGTGAGTATGGAGCCCTGGGATACAGGCAGTCCCTAACTTACAATGGCACTTTCTGGTGACTTACTGAGGTTCCCCAGACATTTCATCTTTATTCTATCACTTTTCTTATGTCTCTGCTAATCTATACACTCCTCTTTCATACGGGGTACAAACTAGCCAGGGCTTTCAATGCTCAACAACACCATCATTAGCTCACCTTAATCACTGTAACAAAACAAAAAAAAACTCTCTTCAAATGGAGGACAGTAATGCTGTGTTACATAACTTCTCTGATTACTCTGACTTATTAACAAAGTGACTTTACAGATTTAATAAAAATTTTACAGTACAAATGACTATGTTATTATAATATAATTTCATAGCTTTCATTTTTTATTTGAAAAACGTTCTGTATGAATTACCCAATTGTACAGGGCAGGGTCTGGGGGTGGGGGAAAGGGTGAGACACAACTATATAAATGAAGGACTGAAAAATATAGATACCCATGGTAGGATATAATTGCTACATAAAACACCCCAATAGACTTAAGAACTCACCAGGAATCTAAATGCAAAGAATATTGAAATCAAAATTATGTTAATTAGGATGTCCCAGAGATCCTGTTTTAAGAGACTCTGATACCCATTATTTTTTTTTTCAGATATACCCAGCCAAAGTCATGTGAAAGCATTATTGACAGATGGTGGTCCCAGCGTGGGAGGACCACATGGGCAGTGTCGATAGCTTGACTCATGATCCATGAAGAAAATGAGTAACCTTAATGTGGCTCATTAGAAGTTCAAATAAACAGAAGTTGAGTTCATCCTCACAGCACAGCAAGGCGCAACATCAGCAGAAATTAAACGGGCTTGGAGGTGGGGGTAACGTGAAGGTAATTTTCTAACTTAAATTATACATGTCTTTTTCTAGGTGTTTTTAATACTTCACCATCACTCAGAACACAAACAGCCACTATAAATCACTGCACATGACCTGAAGGATGGAAAGTAAAAGGAACTTTAATATGTATCAAAGTTTATTGTTACTTTTATCGTATAACTGTCTGAGAAAGCAGCACTGTAGCTACAGCTATCTCAATGGGCAATTCTGACCTAAAAGCCACAGCATAGGGCTGTGTGTGTGAGTAGATCATTCCGATGGTTCTAAGTGCCCCATGGCATCAAATACTTTACACCTGCCCTATTTGTTAATCTTACCAGGCAAGCACAGACAGCCATGGGAGCACAGCAGGACTGGAGCGATGCCTCAGGCAATCTGGCATGGAGTTAATGGGCTACAGGTAAAGCAAACTTCATTTCTAAACTGGCTTTCATTCACCTATTTCTCAAATATATTCTTTTTTGGACACTTTTAATGCCTTTATTGTTTTGTTCTAAATCAATCTTCATTATAGAAATTCAAACATGACAGAAAAATATAAAATATATAAAGTAGAAAGGGTAAGATCCCTTTGATCACCCACCCTTTTTTCCCAGCCAGAAAAACAACTGGTAACAGTTTGATTTATACTAATTTTTTAGGCCTATACTAATATAAATATAAATGTAAAGAATATATATGTACTTATATACTGATATGCATAGCCTAGCGAGGTGAAGCCCTGGGGGAGAGGGGGCGAGCAGGGGCTGGGAGGAGGGGGCTAAGGGCAGGGGGAATGGGAGATATCTGTAATACTATCATAAAACATATATATATATATTTTAAAAAAATTAAAAAAGAATACATATGTACACACATATAAATAAATGTGTATGTATACATATGTGTGTTTTAATAATAGACTAATTTTAGAGTAGTTTTAGGTTCACAGCAAAACTGAATGGAAGGTGCAGAGTTCCCATATAGTCCCTACCCCCGCACATGCATACTTTCTCCCATTATCCACATCCCCCACCAGAGTGGTACATTTGCTGCAATTGATTATCACCCAGAGTTCATACTTTACACTAGGGTTCACGCATGGTGTCCTACAGTCTAAGGATTTATATACATATATAATGACACGTCTCCACCACAGCAGTACATACCCAATATGCCCTAGAAATCCTCCATGCTCTGCCTCTCTACCCCTCCCTCCCTCCTAGTCCCTGGCAACCACTGATGTGCTTAGTCCCCACAGTTTTGCCTTTTCCCAGAATGCCATGTAATTGGAATCATACAATATGTAGCATTTTCAGATCAGCTTCTTTCACTTAGCAACATGCATTTAAGTTTTCTTTCATATCTTTTCATGGCTTGATAGCTCATTTCTTTTCAACACTGAATAATATTCAAGTGTTCGGATGTACCATGGCAATGTGTGTGTGTGTTTTTAAAGTAATCATATTATAAATTCTACCTTGGAAATTGTTTGGCCTTCATTTAATTATCTTTTTATTTAATTTATTATATAGCTTTCTATGTTAGGACCAACGGATCTGTCTCTCATATTTTCAGATTTTATTTTGAAATAGTTGACTTACATCAAAGTTGCAAAATAGCATAGAAAATCCATGTATACCCTTTATCCAGTTTCCTCTCATGTTATCTACTTACACAGTCAGAGTCCAATTACCAAAACTAAGGAATTAATGTTGGTACAATATTAGTGACTATGCTAAGCTATAGGCAGTTTACATTTAATTCATTTCCCCTCTAATGTTGCTGAATCCAATCCAGGATCCCAGAATGGATTTAATTGCTATGTCTCTTTAGTCTCTTCCAATCTGTTGTAGTTCCTCATTCTTTCCTCGTCTTTTATGACCTTGACACTTTTAACGTTACTGGTTATATGTTTTATATAATTTTTCCTTCAGCTTAGATTTTTTTTCATTCATGAATTTTCCATTCATGTATTTCAGAATATAATGTGGATGCTACATTGCATTTAATCATCATATATCCTTAGTTTACTGTTGACTATGACGATTTCTCCATTTTTTGTCATTATACTTTCTTTTACTTTTTAAAAATTTTCCTTACTTTGGTTCTTACAAAATATCAATAATAGATGCTTTGAAGTCTTTGTCTACTAAATCCAACATCTGAGATCTCTTACAGTTTCTACTTAATGTTTCTCTCTCTCAGCCGTACTTCCTTTTCTTTTTGTACGTCTCATTATTATTTTTTGATGTTGTTGAGAATCAGACATAAAATTTAGATAATGTATTGGGGCAACACTGGGTCCTTCTGAGCCCACCACTGCAACTTCATTTGTGTTGACTTTGTTTGTTACCCTTTGTTTAAAAACTTGCCTGGACTAGAATCTGTCTCTATAGTCATGTCTCTCTACTAAGTTATTTTTTTTTCTTGTTTCTATTTTTAAACCCAGATTGCTACATATTACCCTTAGTGTTAATAGGGCTTAGTGATTAGCCAATGACTGATCAGAGTTTTCACCTAAACACCTTTAATCAGTAAGAAGTCCACCCTTGGTTTGTGGCTTTGGCTTAGAGAACACATTGAAAGTCTGGGCAGCTGACAAGTCTGCTCCAGCTTCTGTGTGCTTCTTATGCAAGGCCTCGGGTTCACGGTGAGTCGACAGCGGGGATTTTCTCTGGTCTCTCCTGACATGCGCACAGCGTTCCTGACCACCAGCAATACCCTGCCGCTGACCCAGTCCCGCTGCAGCTATTTCATTCCTCAATTTCCCTATTTCATTTCTGACTGATGTGTTCCTTGCTTTAACCAATACTGAAGCTTCGGGCAGCGGTCATGTGGGCCTTCCTCAGTTGTTGCCGTGAAAATTGTCATTGTTTTTGGCAACATTGCTGCTGCGTATGTGGCTTTCCTCACTCCTCTTCAATTGAGCTGGACTGCCCTTTCTCACAGCTTGTTCTGCTCCAGAGCTCAGGAGGATGGAGGGGGCCCAGGGCAATCCACCTCAGATCCTGTTATACATGTAGAAGTTTAGTTTTTCTTGAATAAACAGGTCTTAATTGTCCTTTGGCCTTTTTCAGAGCCCAGAATGGTTGATTTTGACTAAATTTTTTTTTCTTTATTATTGCTTTTTGGGGGA
Source organism: Myotis brandtii (assembly GCF_000412655.1). Classification (NCBI taxonomy): domain Eukaryota; kingdom Metazoa; phylum Chordata; class Mammalia; order Chiroptera; family Vespertilionidae; genus Myotis; species Myotis brandtii. The sequence goes on along the minus strand of NW_005363502.1, from coordinate 147,725 downwards.
GAGATTTTTCAAAGCTCCACACTCTGAAACTCCAGAAGTCCTGCTTCTGTGGCTTCTTAAAAAAGGTCTCACTAGCTTTGGTTCTCTACAGCTTGATTTGTTAAGGTATGATTTTCTTTATATTTATTTGGCTTGCGTTTTGCTTAACTTCTGGGGTATCAGTGTTATTGTCCTTCATCAGTTTTAGCCATTACATCTATAATAATAAAAGCATAATATGCTAATTAGACCAGACAGCTGAACAACCTTCCAGACGTCATTCTGGACGTCCTTCCAAATGAAGCCATGGTGGCAGTGGCCGAGGAAGAGGCATTTAGGCGTGATCAGGCAGGCAGAGGTGGGTAGGGGTGATCAAGCAGGCAGATGAGCAGTTAGGGATGATCAGGCAGGCAGGCAGGTGAGCAGTTAGGAGCCAGTGGTCCCAGATTGCGAGGCGGTGCAGACTGGGCTGAGGAACCCCTCCCCCCATGCCAAATTTTGTGCACTGGGCCTCTAGTTTTTATATAATTATTCTGCCCTTTTTTTTCTAGATCTTCTTTAGGACTTAAATTTTAAGCATGACTGATCACATGATACTGTATCACATATCTCTGTTGTTCTGCTACTTTTATTTTTAAAAAAGCTTTTTTTTGTTAATCCTCATTAGAGGATATTTTTTCCATTGATTTTAAGAGAGAGTGGAAAGGAGGGAGTGAGGGAGGGAGAGAGAAGGAGGAGAAAGAGAGAGAGAGAGACATTGATTGGTTGCCTTCTGCATGCACCCTAACGAGGGCCGGGGATCAAACCTGCAACCCAGGTACGTACCCTCGACTGGAAATCAAACCCCAGACCCTTTGGTGCTCGGGCTGGTGCTCCAACGGTCTTAATTGTCCTTTGGCCTTTTTCAGAGCCCAGAATGGTTGATTTTGACTAAATTTTTTTTCTTTATTATTGCTTTTTGGGGGAGAGAATTTTCAAAGCTCCACACTCTGAAACTCCAGAAGTCCTGCTTCTGTGGCTTCTTAAAAAAGGTCTCACTAGCTTTGGTTCTCTACAGCTTGATTTGTTAAGGTATGATTTTCTTTATATTTATTTGGCTTGCGTTTTGCTTAACTTCTGGGGTATCAGTGTTATTGTCCTTCATCAGTTTTAGCCATTACATCTATAATAATAAAAGCATAATATGCTAATTAGACCAGACAGCTGAACAACCTTCCAGACGTCATTCTGGACGTCCTTCCAAATGAAGCCATGGTGGCAGTGGCCGAGGAAGAGGCATTTAGGCGTGATCAGGCAGGCAGAGGTGGGTAGGGGTGATCAAGCAGGCAGATGAGCAGTTAGGGATGATCAGGCAGGCAGGCAGGTGAGCAGTTAGGAGCCAGTGGTCCCAGATTGCGAGGCGGTGCAGACTGGGCTGAGGAACCCCTCCCCCCATGCCAAATTTTGTGCACTGGGCCTCTAGTTTTTATATAATTATTCTGCCCTTTTTTTTCTAGATCTTCTTTAGGACTTAAATTTTAAGCATGACTGATCACATGATACTGTATCACATATCTCTGTTGTTCTGCTACTTTTATTTTTAAAAAAGCTTTTTTTTGTTAATCCTCATTAGAGGATATTTTTTCCATTGATTTTTAGAGAGAGTGGAAAGGAGGGAGGGAGGGGGAGAGAAGGAGGAGAAAGAGAGAGAGAGAGACATTGATTGGTTGCCTTCTGCATGCACCCTAACGAGGGCCGGGGATCAAACCTGCAACCCAGGTACGTACCCTCGACTGGAAATCAAACCCCAGACCCTTTGGTGCTCGGGCTGGTGCTCCAACCACTAAGCAACACCAGCCAGGGCTGTTCTGCTGTGTATTGCAGTCATTTGATGTTCCTCTTTGCTTCTCTTTTTATGTGTTTGGATAATTTGTCTTCAAGTTTATGGGTGTGTTTTCTTCTGTGCCCAGTATGTTGGTAAGTCCATTGGAGAAAATCTTCATTTCAGATATTATCTTTTTCAGTGCTATGATTTTTCTGCTGAAATTTCAACTAATTTCATACTCTCAACATTTTTCTTTAACATACTTTGAAGTAGTTACTTACATGTTCTTTTCTGTTAAAACCAATATGTGGGTTCTACTCTTTGTAACAAATTTTTCCTTGATTTTCAATCATACTTTTCTAATTTTTGTGCCTTGTTTTGTTTTTGCAATCTGTGTAATGCCTTATTGTATGCTGAATCTTCTTCATTAAAAAATAGTAGGTGGGAAATCATTGATACTTCATTCCAGAGCAGATCTGAGCTGAGCTCTTATTGAAGTAGACTTGGTATGGGTCAGAGCTTTTGTTCATGTGAGTTTGCTCCTGCCTTCAAATACTTACTTTGGGGATAAGATCAGGACTGTGCATTTCAGGACTTGGGATCTAAGGATTGTGAGCCTCTCAAGATCCTTTTATGCTTTGCAGGCAGCGTTTGGGCTGCTGGGGGGTTCTCCAGCCACCCCCTGTGCTGCCTGATGCCCTCAGGAGATGGCGCCCTGACTTCTTGTTTTAGTCCCAGCGTTTAGTATGTTCCCATATATGTGGAACCCCTAGGAAAGACTTTTTGGGTGGCTGGAGAAATACTTTACTGCTGGAAATTTTTGGAATTTAACCTTTCTTGCCATTCCACATGTTCTATTAGGAATTTGGGTGGTTTCTTCTTACCTGTGGGACATCCTTGTCTATAGAAGAAAGTTTTATCTTCTGTCCACTCTTCTCCCAGGCATAAAAGTAACCAAGAACTTGTTTTTTCCTAGGAAGTACTCATTTCTCTCTGGAGTTTAATTCATTCAGAATTCTGTGCAACTTCAGATTTCTAATGGCTTTAAAAAAACTATGACTTTTAAAAAACGTATCCAAATATTTTTTCTTATTATAGTAAGAGTTAAAGCATCTTGTAACCCTTTAAATACTAACTGGAAGTAGAAGTTTGACCCCAGCTCTTTTTATGGGAAAAGGATAGAGAGGAATTTGTGGCATCAAGGGGGGAAATATGTGTATATATACTTAATCTGATAAACTGAAAAGTAGGTATATGTTAAAGTACATATATATAGTATACACTTTATGTATATACTAGAGGCCTAGTGCACGAATTCGTACACCGGTGGGATCCCTTGGCCTGGCCAGCAATGGGGGCCGATCAGGGCTGTCTCACCCAGTCCTGATCGGGGCCAATCGGGGCCGGCTGGCTGGGGGGAGGAACCATGGGAGGTTGGCCAGTGGTGGGAGTGCACTGACCATCAGTGCGCATCATAGCGACCAGATGATCGGTCAAGGGGTCGACTGGTCGTAACAGTTGCTTAGGCTTTTATATATATAGATAGACTAGAGTCCCGATGCACAAAATTCATGCAAGAGTAGGCCTTCCTTCTCCTGGCTGCCAGCACTGGCTTCCCTCTGGCACCCGGGACCAGGTTTCCCTCGCAGCCCTGGCTTCTTCCAGAAGGTTGGCCAGAAGGACATCTGGTCTAATTAGCATATTACACTTTTATTATTATAGAGAATATATACTTTTAATCTGATATACACGTATATCATATTAAAGGTAAAAATGTTGGAACAAAAGTGTTTTTAGTGCAGTAAAGGAAATATCCTTAGTACAGGTATATTCCCAGATGTCAATGACAAACACTAATTGTTTCTCTGTTGATTGCACCTCATTCCAGTGGCAATAGTTGTTCTATGCAAATGTACTGAGAACACGGTGATAAGAAAATGCTTGATAACATCTGTCTGAAAATGTTAGGAGCATTCAACATTTGAATCGCTGTGGGGAAGAACAGGTGTGAAGGTCTGAGTTACACAGACAGAGCATGGAGTCTGCCGCGTCCTACATGGCGGGTACAATATGAGGGAGATACAATCTGCGTACGGAATATTTCCCCCAGGATGAATGCAGCATGCAAAGACCTTTGCGAGAAAGGTTTGTTAGCCATGCAGTGGTGCTTGTGCTTTGATATGGACTTTTTATTTTATGTAGAAACACTGTTAAGTTTGGTCTCTCTATGAACTGAGGAGAAGGGCTGAGTTGGAGTCAAAATAATATTGATGGAGGAGGTGCAGCTGCATGTTAATTGTCTGAACAATCTTTCAAAATGCACCACCTGTGTTATGAGTAGGTTTGTGAATAGTACATTGTACATGTGTGAGTCTTCTCTGTAGAAAGAGAATATATTTTAGAAAACAGTGGGCCTGTGTATCCTTTGCCAGCTATAGGAGAGTTGACTGTATGCACAATCGAAGGTATCTTAAACCTAAAACCAGTCTAGAACCTCCCGGTGAGTTTCTTAACATGTTCTACAAGATTATGTCACCCTCCAGTCCAATTTGGGTTATTCAACAGTTTAATTTTCATAGCACAGCTATATCACTCTTCTTTCAATTTCCCAAATGGATAGGGGCAGACATAGAATGTTGGGGAACCAGCTAGAATTGTAAGAAATATTAATCATGCTCTGTTAGCCGTGATTGTTTTATTCTGATTAACGAGGGCACATTCTAACCTGGCTGGAAGTTACACACGGGACCTGGGAGCTCACCAGGAAATGCAGCCCATTTCCTCATCAGGGAGCTGCCTCTTATCATGGAAAGATTAACAATTTTGCTACAGAAACCAGAATCGCCAGCTCTTTAAAGATTCCCCAGCCCTTGCATATCACTGAGTCCTTGAAGATCCCCAGCCCTCTGCTCATCTGTTAACTGCCCATTTGGCATACCCTCTGGCCATTTCCCCAGGTAATCTTTGTGTTTTTTACCCAATATAAGCAGCTGGCTTGTGGTGGGGTGCAGAGCAGATTTTTGTGGATGACCTGCTGCTCTCCCATTTTGCCGGCAGTATTGGGATAAACGCTCATAATGATTCCACCCTGTCTCTGCTTAATTGGCTGGAGTAGTGGCAGGCAGCATGGACCTATTGATAGTCCGGTTACAATTCTATCCAATATGACTCTAATACTAACACCTGAGAGAGACATTCTAAAAAAGAAAACCTTCAGAATCAATATCTCTCATGAATATAGATGTAAAAATCTTCAACAAAACATTAGCAAATTGATTCCAACAGTATATAAAAATAATTATACATTATAACCAATTGGGATTTATTCCAGTGATGTGAGGGTGATTCAACATTTGAAAATCAGTCTATTGAATCCACCTATTAACACAGTGGTTCTCAACCTTCCTAATGCTGCGACCCTTTAATACAGTTCTTCATGTTGTGGTGACCCCCAACCATAAAATTATTTTCGTTGCTACTTCATAACTGTAATTTTGCTATTGTTATGAATCATAGTGTAAATATCTGATATGCAGGATGTATTTTCATTGTTACAAATTGAACATAATTAAAGCATAGTGATTCATCACAAAAACAATATGTAATTATATATGTGTTTTCTGATGGTCTTAGGCGACCCCTGTGAAAGGGTCATTCGACCCCCACAGGGGTCGCAACCCACAGGTTGAGAACCTCTGTATTAACAAGCTCAAAAGAAAAATCATCTGACCGTATATTTGATCCAGAAAAAGATATGACAAAATTTAACACCCTTTCCTGATAAAAGGTCTCAGGATTAGAGGGGAACTTACTCAATTTGATAAAGAGTATCTATAAAAAAAACCTACAGCTTACATCATACCTAAAGGTGAGAAATTGAACATTTCCCTCTGTGATGATGAACAAAACAAAGATATTCTCTCTCCCCACTCCTCCTCAATATTGCCCTGAAGTACAAGCTACTTCAATATGACAGGACAAGAAAAGTACTTACATTGGGAAAAAGAAATAAAACTGTCTTTATCCACTGATGACATGATTCTTAAAATCCCAACAAAGGGGGAGAGATCAACCAAAGAACTTGTATGCATGCATATAAGCATAACCAATGGACACAGACACCAGGGGGTGAGGGCATGAGTGGGGGCAGGGTGGGAGGGTAAGAGGGGAATAAGGACACATATGTAAAACCTTAATCAATAAAGAAAAAAAAGAGAGAAAAAAATCCCAACGAATGGACCTAAATAAATAAATAAACCATTCCTGGCTCAAATAACAAGTATAGCAATATTATTTCTCCAAATATATTTAGACTTTCCTCTATTTTGGAGACTCTAATTAAATATATGTTAGATTGCTTTATATTTTCCCACAGGTTATTGAGTCCTTTAATTTTTAAGGTTTTCTCTCTGTGCTTATCTGTCCATTGCCTTTTGGCCTTGACTTCAAGTCAACTGAATATTTTTATAAATATCTAATAACTTCTTAAATCTGTAAAGGATATTTTAATTCTCATATTTTATTTTTCTTGCCTAGAACAAACATTTGGTTCATTTTTATAAATTCTACTTCTCTTGCCTTTAGGCTTACTTTTGCTTTAAACTCTTTTTAAAAAAATATATTTTTTATTGATTTTAGAGAGGAAGGGAGAGGGAGAGAGAGATAGAAACATCAATGACGAGAATCATTGATTGGCTGCCTCCTGCACGCCCCCTACTGGGGATGGAGCCTGCAACCCAGGCATGTGCCCTTGGCTGGAATTGAACCTGGGACCCTTCAGTCCCCAGCCGAACAGCTAGGGCTGCTTTAAACTCTTAATAATGTTTGTAATTGTGTTAAAGTCCTGTTCTAATGATTTCATCATCTCTGTCACATTTGGTTGTTTCTATAGTATTATTTTTCTTATGATTCTGGGTAAGATTTTCCTGCTTTTTCATATTCTAGTAAATTTGATTCGGGTGCTGGACATTTTACTTGTATTTTTGTCTGGAATGTTTTGTCTTTCTTTAAACATGTTGAAGTCTGTTTTAATAGTTAAGCCATTTGTGGAGCAGCTTAATCCTTTGAGGCTTCTTTTGAAAGCTTTTCCAGGTGGGCCTGGACTAGGTATACTGTAGGAATAGATTAACCTTATTGCTGAGACAGTATCCTCCTGGTTCGCTACTGAACACCTGATTGTTCAGTGAGGCACCTCTGCTATGGCAGGTTGTAACCGGAGCATCTTGCAGCTCGGGGTGCTTATCTTACAACGGAGAGCATGTCTTTGCCTGGCTTCAGGGTGTTTATGCTACACATGAATAAGTTAACACTCAGAACAAACTCCAGTTTATGCAGATTCCTGCAGCTTTTTCTCTGCATGGGATGCTAGGGCCTCATCAAAATGCAACTCCTGTCTCTTCAATTCAGCAACATCCTCAGAGTCTGCTCTTGTACTCCGACTCTGAAAGTGCCTCCATGAAAAAACCTCAGGCGACTTATCAGCTTCTTTGTTTATTTTAATTTTCTCAGGGATCACAATTTGTACTGCCTGTTGTCCAATGGATAAAACAAAGTGTTTCAGATAATGCACCCAATTGCTTTTCTAGTTGTTTAGACCAGGAGGCAAACTTTGATACTGGTTACCACAAGGTGGCTTACTGTGATTTGACATCTTTTCTGGCTTATTCTTATTGTTTGAATCAGAAAAGTAGTCTTCTGAGTCCCTTTGCCTTCTAGCTAGATGTAGAAATCAGGACAACGATATTTGTATACTCTTGCAAATATGAAAGGTTTTAAGAGATCATAAATTAAGTACTTTTCCACTTAGGCCTCTACCACTCTGCTGGAAGGGTGGTGAGTGGTCTCTTGCACATCTCTGGGTGAGATTTAATTCTCCAGCTCAACACGTACCAAGTCATCTAATGAGACTTAAGGCATAGCATGGTGGTTAGTACTAATCAAATGTGAAAACCGAGGAAGTCTACAATACACTGCAGTCTCCTAGATAACAATGTGAAAGGGATTTAACACTTATTATTTCTTAGAATCATTGCTGCGTGCTCTCATTGAGACACCATCGAATCCTTGGGGATGTTATAAAAAAACATTCAAATCAAAACAGCATGCTAATGTACGAGTCTTTCCCACTTCACTCTAAAGCAAACGCCCTTAGTTCACATCAGTGTCACAGATAGTATTTTGGGTGACAACCCTTTCTTTTTACATAGCCATTCATTCACTAAAATAATTCTATGGAAATGAGTAGCTAAGAATTTACTTTCCAATTTTTTGTTTAAGGATTTTAAAATGATTAAAAAACAACACACCAAAATCTTTGGCTGAGTTTTCCTCTACTAAGTAGACTGAATTGGAAAATGAAGTAAAATGGCTAGAGGGCTACATATCCGGTAGTTGGTGATGATTTCAGTCTTGCAAATAACCATCCTAATGATCCCCTGTCCCCCGAGCACCTTTGCAAGGCCAGAGGCCTTCTCTGTGCATCAGTGTGGCTTATTGTGGGCCGTTTGGCTATCTTTTAAGAAGAAATAATTTAATGGGAAAATAAAGAGAAATTATCAAATCAGAGAACATACTTTTAAGGGAACCAGGTAAAGCAACATAACTGGTTTTAAAATGTTTTGTATTGCTGATTTCTTTCTCTTGCATAAATTATACATTATATATCAAACAACCTATGGTGAGTTAGCAATATTTTATTTATACTTTAATTGGATGAGTATAGTCCTTGGGACAAGTTAATTAACTTCCCTTTTTTATAAGCCTCTCTTACGTTTGTTCTCAGAGGATCTCGGAAAGATAATTAAGGATTCTCTAAGGCACTTTCACAGTCTTTATTACCATTGATTGCTAATAAGATAGCAGAAAGTAATTCACTTTCTTTTCAGGTTAATAGAATATTTTTTGAAAAGTCTTTGTTATTTTGGGGTATGATAAAATCAATTACTACATCAATAATCCTTTCAGACTCGAACTAGAGATAGAGCAAACACAGAGAAGCCATTTGTTCCCTTTTGTTACACTTGAATGTACCTGTCAACAGGCTTATATACACAGGGTGTGGCAAAAGTAGGTTTATAGTTGTGAGTATGCAAAACACAGAGTTTATTCTCATATTATTGTTTATCAATTATTGTATTTGAAAGTGGATACAACTATAAACCTGCTTTTGTCCCACCCTATATATGAAATCAAGAGTGTTCCTCCACCACCATTCACATTTCAGATCTCACAAGATCAAATACAATACTACTTACTGTAGGTTTATGTCTCAATAAATTCAGCCCAAATCAGTTCAGCTTGAGTGCCAAGCATATAAAAGAATATGCTTGTCACAGAAAAAAAGATGTTACTAATATTTTTATTTTGAGTTATGTACAAGCTACATTTAACTGCAGGAGTGGACTATTCGATTCATGATCCTGTTTTGAATAAGCATCCTAGCTGACTGAATAAAAATGTCAGCATATTTGAAAGAAAGTTTTATAATCAGGAACCACAAAAACATTTAAAGTAGAAAATGCCCTTTATCTATTTCCAAACCAAATCAAGAAGAACCTATAAATTCCCTATTTTTTTCTTACTTAACCTGGCAATTCCCATCATTTAACAGATTCTTGTCTTAGTAATCTGTTCCTCCTGGGGATTTGCACTTTTAGAACTATGTCTTGATAAAATTGCCAATCATGTAGGCAAATATATATGAAAGCATACTAGACCTTTATTTGTATAAAGAAAGAAGTAACACTATACAATGTCAAACAATAAGGTTAATATGTAAATTTTCTAACAAGAGGGATATTTTATTTCCATCAAAAAGTACATCTACACTAATAAAAGAGAAACATGGTAATTGGCGTACGACCGCTACCCTTCCCATTGGCTAATCAGCATATCCTTATGCAAATTAACTGTCAGCCAAGATGGCGGCCAGCAGCCAGGCAGCTG
>NW_005363502.1:118462-136946 GCF_000412655.1 Myotis brandtii | reverse complement strand
TTATCTCCCGAGGGGTCCCAGACTGCGAGAGGGCACAGGCCGGGCTGGGGGCCCCCCCCCTCCCCACCCCCCCGAGTGCACAAATTTTTGTGCACCGGGCCTCTAGTTACATAATAAAATCATAAAAATAACAAAGATGTTTATGAAGTATTATGGTATAGTTATATTCATATTTATTTTGTATACTAAAGTAAAAAAAAATTACACATTTATCTGTCTATCTAGGTCATAAATTTACACACACACACACACACACACACTTCCAAGGGGTTTGGAAGGATCTATACCAAACACGATTATTGATAATAGTTATCAGTGGTAGAGTCATTATGTTTATCTATATTTTCTAAATTTTCTACAATGAATTTCTATGACTTTTGTGAGCAAAACAGTTGAGTAACACTTGGAATATGACCTGTGCTTCCTTTTTTTCCCAGGAATGCTGTGTAAATCAGGATCCTAATACTTTTAAAGAGGCACACACCATTTATTCCTCAATCCTCATTAAGGGAGTCATCCTGGCTTTGCTAGGAAGGGGATTTAATCTTTTAATGAGATTTCCTTTTGTATGAGTCCTTTGTGGAACAGGAGTCAAAGATTCTGAGGGAGTTAGCCTTAAAAGAATAGCCACCTCTCCTCTTGTAAGTCCCGACCTGGCTAAATGGATGCCAGGTGAGTTCATATAGGCACAAAGGACTTGACAATGGCCTGCTGGGATCAGGGAGCTGGGAGAAAAGGTCCACTTTGGAAGAGAGATGACTCTTGGCCACCTGGCTGTTTTGGGTATGACCTCTACCACTCAGTGGTAAGTGTGTTAGCCATGTAGACAGGAAGGATACCTGCACATGCTAAGTGGACCATTTGCCATGTTTTGTGCCTACAGTCAGAAGTGAATTATTTTAAAAAGTATTTAACTGGGTATAAAACAAATAGAATATCAGCATTTTTCTGCATAGGATAATAGAAAAACTTTCTACTCTAAAAAGTCTCACATCTATAAAACTCTGTAGGTAAATAAGACCCAACATATTCACCTGATGAAATAATAAAATCTGCCCTTTGATTTTTATGCTACAGTCTCTAATCTCTGTGGAAACAAACAAAAAAAAGGTCACTGTACAAAATGTCATAGATTTTTATTAAAGACTTCACTGTAAATTATATCAATTACAATGTAAAACTATTAATGATGAATATCAGATTAACTATCATTTATTGCTTAGCTACTTGTGTCAGATACTTTATAAGATATCCATTCATTTATCCTACAGGTATATATTGAGCATCTACTGAGGTGATGCCATTAACAACATGGAAATGACCCCTGCTCTCATAAGCAGATTAATGAGGAGAAACATTAGATAAGAATCACCATTAATTAATTTCCATTGTGGTCAGAACTGTAAAGAATAAGTTCAGGTGATCAGGAAAGACTTTTTTGAAAAAGTGATATTAAAACTATGAACTACTGGATTCCAGGAGAAAGACAGAGAGATATTCCAGGTAAACAATATGGCACGTGGTACATTACCATACTTTTGCATTCCATTCTCTCCATTAAGTCAGGCAAGTCTTTGAATCTCAGCATCTTTAAAGGTAGACCATCCTGAGGCCAAGTTTTAGTTATATAATCATGTAAACTGTTAAGTGCACTAATACATTAAATCCAAAATTGCTAGTAAGTGCACCCATATCAATTTTGGTCTGATCCACGGTTATATTGTATTATCCTTTGCCTAATACTCTGAAATCAATCTCCAGGCATATTTTCCCATGTTTTTGCAATGCTTTTGTTGGATTATCCACTTCCTCCTGATTTAGATTTTGTACTCATTCTTCTGGGGCATGCTGACATAGACACCAGCATCAGCCCAGCATGATCCTCTCCTTAGTCATAAATGTGCCAGAATAAAAGACCTCTTCTTTGAGCTCAGAAACACCAGAACCAGTTGAACAGAATCAACCGCCCTCTCAGAGGTCTGAGTTTCAGCTTGGTGGGGTTAATTTCCCAAGCGTCTACGATTTAATGATAACAACTTTCCTTTGATTTACCATTTCCTATAACAGTAGATACTTCCTGTTATATATAGGACCAGATATATGATATACCTAATATAATACTTTAATGTAATTTTTTCTGCATTTTGTTACCTATTTAAATGTATTCTAGCTAACAATTCTTTATATTAAATTCTCTGTTAAAAGAACTGTTGTAATTTCTGTTTCCTGAGTAGACATTACTGATATAGAAGTTTATATCAGGAGTGGGCCTAAGAAATGGTCCCCCAATGATGGGGTTTGGGCATTGGCTTGCTCATTCTAAGAGCTTGAGCACAATCCCAGATTGCTTTCCAGTGGAAAACGGGATGCTAGATAGTAATACTGTAGAATTATGAGTAACCACTGGTGGTTGATTTTGATCAGATGCCTTCTCAAGCAAGTGTCCTGGGGACCATGAGTTTCTCCCCTGCATTGCAATTTAGTTTTCAATGCAAATTATTAGGTCCCACCCTAGGTCTATTGAATCAGAATCGCTGGGGATGGGTTCAGCAATTGTTTTAACCTCTCCAGGAGATTCTGATTCATGTCAAAATTTAAAAACCACTGCTTAAATTCTGCCTGAGCAACTTGCATTTTTATTTTCCTAGATTAGAAAAAAAGTCTTTTGCAATTAAATGTTATGTTTTTAAAAAATTATATATGAACACATACACTATTCATATATTACAGTCAAATGTGATCTTTGGTATTATTCTCTTTTGTTATTAAAATGCATAATGAAATTATTTATATATTTACCATATTAAGTCAACAAGTATTATTGGATACTTAATATGAACCCACTCAACTGTCAGGCACTAGGAGATAGAACATAACTTTTCTAAGAAAGACATCAAAATGATATTTCATTTACCATTTCTGATGATTAAGATAAATCATTTTAGTTTTACTCCAGCAAGCTCTGTTGATTGATTGAATATCTCACAATCTTATTGAGGAAATGAGGCATATAAAGTAGAAATAATTAGTAATTCATACAAAATAATTTTTAGTCAAGTGACATCTTGTATAGTATAAATTATCAATGCTTCATTTATTAGAATAGAGGAATTATTATGAATTAAAAGAGTAGGAAGGCTTTATTGGAAACACTTGAAATGAGCCTTAAACATGAACAAAATTGTATTAGGTAGAGAGGAGAAGAGGAGGGTTTAGCTAAGGAAGAGAATATAAGTATAATGGCATGAAGATGCAAATGAGCATATGTGCAAGGCAAGAAGATGGATATTTAGTTGAAGAAATACTGAGTTAAAATAGTTTAATTATGTTAACTATTAATATAATTTAGGTACTTATATTAGCAATTTAATTGCATTAACACTCTATAGCCCATAAATCATGAAGAATTTGCAAAGGTGATCTGAAATGATGAACATATCCTAAATATTCTGAGGCCAGTGAAGAGTAGTGGAGACTGACCAGGAAATTGGAACAAAACAAAGGAAAATCTTGGGGTCACAGTACACAAATGTATCATTTGACCCTTGATTTGGCCCACAAGAAGTACATCTAAACCATCAGAATAGCTTTAGAAAAGAAGAAAGCAGAGTGGCAAAATCGCATACTCTGGGACCAGAAAATATATATCAATTTATCATCATCCCATACTTTTTTTGGCCATCTGACCATCAAGAGTAGGCTAGCCTTCCGGGACTGGTTTTCTTTTCACTTTACCTATCACATTCATTGTTTTGAATGTTATGCTGTAGATTGAAGATTAGATGAGGGTAGTAGGAGAGAGATGGTGAGATTGGACTAGGGAACAAATTTGGGAGTAATAAGCCATCCTATATAATAAATGGCTAATATGCAAATTGTTCCCTCGACCAGGAGTTCAACTGGGAGTTCGATCAGGGGGCGGGGCCGGCCGGCCAACCACCCACGGCCCCTCCCCTGGCTGGCCCCACCCTCGATTGACCCCTGCCAACTGCCCACAGCCCCTCCCGCCAGCCGGCCCTGCCCCCAATCAGCCCACCCCCCCATTTGGGGGTAGGGCCAGCCGGCCAACCTCCTGCATCCCCTTCCCCAGCCCGTCCCAGCCTGATGGGCCCCGATTGGGGAGGGCTGGCCGGACCCCATGCCTCTAGTCAGGTATAAGAGATTTATATGAATAAGAAAAGGAAGAAAGCTAAGTATTGTCATCGATCATGTATACCCAGCCAGCAAATGGCATAAGTAGGATTTACCATAAGGCTATCTACTACAGATTTCTTGCTCTAAATATTAAAATAAATATTAACTGATGAATGATACATCTTAACATATTCTCAGACACTGCTGGTTGTCAAAATCAAGAGTTGCTACTGGCATCTAATGGATTGGAGTCAGAGTTGTTGCTAAACATCTACAAAGCATTGGACAGTCCCCCCCAACCAGGAATTATCCAGATTAAATGTCCATAGTGCCGATAGTAAAAAAAGCATGATGTAATCTAAAGCTGTTCTCTTCTCATTATTCTTGTAATTAAGTGATGGAATTACTTTCATTGATTATTTACCGATTTCTCGTTCCCTTTCTGCATTTAAACTATCAGTGGGCTCAGAACTCTGTTTCTCAAATTAGATGCTGAATCTTACCAATTATCCCTCTAAACATTAGGTCAAGCCATCATCGTTTTTGCTTGCTTCCATTCTCACTCCTCTTACATTTCATTAGCAGCAGTGCAATATTTCTAAAGCCTAAATACGAACATTGCCCTCCTCTGCTCCAAATCCTCCTGTGGCTCCCTTTAGGATTTTAAATCAAATCCAAACTTCAAACTATGACCTGCAACATGCTGAGGAATCTGGTTCATCCTCATCACCCTTGCTGCTTTATTTTTCACCCTTTTCCGGGTTCACTGGGCCTTACATTGTCCCATGGGCATGCCGATGGGCTCTGCACTCGAATCCCCTCTGAGTAGAATGATCTTTCTCCGCCGTTTGGCATAGCTTTTCTTCTTCATCCTTTAGGACCCAGCTCTAAGAAGCCTTATTCCTGACCCATGATTGACTTTCCTGATAGGATTTATCACTTTCTGAAATAATCTTGCATCTTTATGTCTCAATTGTCTATATTAATTACAAGAATGCAAGCCTAGGAGGAAGGGACTTTGTCTTACATTGGTGTTGCAGGCCCATGTCTAGAACAATGCTTGAGATGGAATAGATGATCAACCAATATTTGTTGAATCATTAGTGAAAGTTGAAAGAACGAATGAAATCTAAAGATTAGAAATTTGCTTAATGCCATGGATTCCCTAAGGTAAACATCCTCCAATCTTAGGATCTGGTCACTTTCTACTCAAGGAACTAAAGTGTAAAATGACACTTAGCCCAGCTGACATGGCTCAATAGTTGAGTGTAGACCTATGCACCAGGAGGTAACAGTTCAATTCCCAATCAGGTCACATGATTCCCAGTCGGGGCATGCAGGAGGCAGCCAATCAATGATTCTCTCCAATCATTGATGTTTCTATCTCTCTCTACCTCTCCCTTCCTCTCTGAAATAAAGAACATACACATATATTTAAAATCATACTCAAAGAAGAAATTATCCAGGTGGGGAGTGAGAAAGAGCTTTCCTATAGATGCACTGTGAACCCCTGAGGCTCAGAGTTAAGAGTGAGCTGAGTCTGCAGGCACTGAAAAAGGAGCAGCAGGGCTGTTCTGAAGACAGACAGGGAGGGACCAGAAGTGGGACCAGAACTGAGACCAGAGGGGGAACAGTAGGACACAAGGGCCATAAAGACTTTGTTAAGCGCATAGAGTCTATCAGGAGAGACTGGAAGGTGCTAGAAGGGTTTTAAATCAATAGGTAATTTGATCACCATGGAACCTGAATTAATCAAGACTGTAACTAAACTACGTTTGCATAATTTGGGTAAATAGAAGAGTTGTTGGTGAATGGAAGGCTCCTGCTAATGTTTATGATCCAACATTCAGGCCTCACACTGGGTGAATGACAAAATGGCTGTGTGCCAGGCGGAGAAGAGAATCCTGGGCTGAATGACAGTCTCTTCTGCAATATATTGAACATTTCACTAATTGCAAAAGACATTTTTTGACTAGTGAGATTACTCAGTTGTGAACTCTTCCAGAGTTTTTTCATTTTAAATAAATGGATTTAATTTTTCCTCTTCTATTCATGTGCAGAAATGCTAAATTATGTTTCACACAAAGAAAAATGATCAGATTCAATCAGACCATTCATTCTTACATGCCAGGGCTCTCAGTAATTACTTTTTACCTGAGATCATTTTAATTTGCCTTCCATTTACAAAATGAAATCATTTTATACCACTTTACCAAGCTCTCAGGAGGAATATTTTACAATTCAATATTCAGTATTCGTTAATTGTTTATTTTATTTGTATGACAGTATTTATATACATTATACTATGTGCAAGGTACTGTTGCTATAGGCACATAAGCAGAAAGATCATAATTGTTTGTAAAACAAACTAAACAGTGATTCTGATGTCTGTGAACAAATAATACAGATACTTCAGGGACAATGTAAATGTTTTGGGAATGTGTAAAAAAGCAGGTTTGACCACCTCCAGAATAATAATTTTATTCTCATGGTTTAATTTGTAGGCCAAAATTAATAAAAATTATTTGTATATGAATGTGGTTTTAAAAATGATTTAAACTTAGTACATTCCTCTAGCTATAATTATTTTATAATCAGAAATTGAATCTTACCATGCTGGGCTCAGAGTAGATGTAAAATATTTTTTTGGATGGAATTTTTTTACTGCAAGTCATTTGTTCTTAAATTTGATCACTGAGCTATTTATTTAAATGTCTATGAAATCTCATATTAAAAACTGATTTCACTTTAATTATGTCCTCATGCTAGTTGGTACTTACAAAACCAAATGTACTGTCATTTTCCCCATTGCATATATGTCCTATTCAGTCATTTTCATTGCATGAACACCTTGATTCCCCAAAGACTAGCTTTTGCAAAGCATGCTTTGTTTGTACATGTGTAATTATATGCTCACATGTTGTTCCATCTATCAAGTTTACTGACATTGAATGTGGACAATTTAAGGCATGTCATTATCAATATTAAAATAATGTGAAGCTAAGATAGAAGTTTATTTTGCATTAGTGAAGCCCTTATGCAAGCTATTTATCCATTGTCAAATTAGTAATGCAGGAATATAAATATTGTTCTACAAGGATTCACGAACGTGAACATATGGTAATGTCAGCCTTTAGTAGCTGATAAACTTTTGTTGGAAGTATATACTTACCAAATTTTTAAACATTGATGTAAGATTTACATTTTAGTTTAAGCAGATGTGAGAAATCAGTCAGATTAAAAGAGAAAAAAATAAAATGAAATCTTCCAAAATTTCAAACTCAGCAAAATGCTTATCTATTTTTTTCATTTATTTCTCCAAATAGTTGAATAAGAAATAATTTATTTGAAGATGTATTTAAAGAATTATAGATATACAACATTACATTCTATATTGTAATATGGTACTTACTTGTTAGGATTGTTATGGAGTTTCATGAGAATATTTACAAAAGTAATGAATCAGAGCCAGCTTCAAGGGCATGGGACCGGTAAGCTAGTTGTCAACACAGAGAGAACAAGACCAGTATCAGTAACTCCACCATGGCCAGCATGGAAACTCTGACACAGTTTACCACCTTTTACGTATGCCACAGTGTCTCCTATATTGGAAACACTTCTCATTTTTCACTTACCTAAACACTGACCATCATCTCAGTAAAATCAGGGGTTAAAATATCAGAAATAATTCATAAAACCGAATAAAAATTTCTTATTATCCACTTTGATTTACCAGCAAGTCCTGTTGAATATGCTTCCAGAAATGTTTCTCACTTATCTACTTCCCATCTCAAATTCATGGCCAACTCATTATTATCTCTTACATGGCAATGGCCTCCAAACTGGTCTCTCTAGTTTCAATCTTGCTCAATTCTTCACAAACCAGACAGTGCAGCTATTTAATAGATTTGATTAGATCACATCCTCTAGCTAACACATTCCAATGGCTTCCTTACCTCATTTTTATCTATTTATTTATTTTTATTAAATTTATGGGGATGACATTGATCAACATGAACTATGGGTTTCAGGTGTGGGTTTCTATGTTACAAGATGTGTATATTGCACCATTAGCTTGACTGTGGATCATTTCACAATGTTACACATACCAAAACATTGTGTTATATACCTTAAGGACATATAATTATTATTTGCTAATTATATCTCAATAAAGCTGAAAAAAGAAAAGAAAAACAAGAATGAAGGCTACTATGGCCAGAGTGTCCTTTATAAAGGAAAAGGAGAGGCAGTTAGAGAGGTGGCAATCAGATGAATTTTCTTAACTCACTTAGAATAAAATGCAAACCTGGCCTTACACAACCTCATCTCTGCCCTTCAGTTTGCGGGCTGACGGTTTAATCACGGAGTGACACTGGCCAGGGCTTAGAACATTTTCATTACCCCAAAAAGAAACTTCATACCCAATAACAGTCACTGCCCATTCTTCTCTAAGTACCTGCTTGAGGCAATAATGAATCTACTTTATAGATTGGCCTATTCTGGATATTTCACACAAATAAAATAATGTACATGGTGTTTGTGACTGGCTTCTTTCACTTAGCAAAGTGTTTTAAAGGCTAATTCATGTTTATCATGTATCAATACTTTATTTTTTTAATTGCTGAATAATATTTTACTGCTGGATATAGCACATTTTATTTATCCATTCATTAGTTGATAGACATTTTGGTTACTTCCCCATTTTAGAATCATAATATCTATATATCTATATATCTATATATCTATATCTATATCTATATCTATATCTATCTATCTATCTATCTCTCTCTATATATATATGGAGAGAGAGAGAGAGAGTTTTATGTTAATCTCTATTTTTATTTTTCTTGGATATATATCTAGGAGAGGAATTACTGGGTCATATGGTAGCTACTTTTATAATTTTTTAAATATATATTTTTATTGATTTCAGAGAGGAAGGGAGAGAGAGAGAGATGGAAACATCAATGATGAGAGAGAATTTGATCAGCTGCCTCCTGTATGCTCCCCACCAGGGACTGAACCCACAACCCGGGCATGTGCCCTTGACAGGAATCAAACTCAGGACCCTTAAGTGCACAGGCCAACACTCTATCCACTGAACCAAACCGGCTAGGACTATGGTAGCTAGTCTTAAAACTTAGAGAGTTTATTTCTGGATTCTTAATTCTATTTTATTGATCTTTATGTTTACATTTATGCCAGGACCACACTGTCTTGACTACTGTAACTCTGTAGGAATAATTAAAACCAAGAAGTATGAGTTGAACTTCTTGAAATTATAAGATCAATTCAATACAATGTCCTTCTTTTTAAAAATTGTTTTGTCTAATCTGCATCCCTTGCATTTTCATATGAATCTTAGGGTCAGGCTAGCAGGTTTCTCCAAAGAAGCAACCATGTTTTTGATAGGTGTACTGTATCTCTATATCAATTCAGGGAGTATTGCCATCTTAAGCTTTTTAATCCATGAACATGATGTCTTCTCATTTATGCAATTCTTTAAACTTTCCCACAATATGTTGTAATTTTCAGGCATAAGTTTTATAATACTTTAGTTAAATTTATTTTTAAACATTTTATTCTTTTTGATGCTACTGTAAGTGGAATTGTTTTTTTTTAATTTTATCTTCCATTTGTTTATTGCTAGTGTATAAAACACAACTGAATTGTCAGTGTCTAAAGGGGCTTAGTCCTGCCTGTTGTTGAGCAAGTTTCTGTTGGTGACCAGGGTAGCTATTGCTCTTATATTTGGTGCCAGAGATTAGGATCTAAATTGAGGCTGCCATTTTGTTCTATAGTTATTGGTAATGGCAAGATCTTGGGTACGGCCATGAGAGTGAGTATCTGAGACAAGTGGGTGGACTTATTGTGGAAAAGAGATCAAGCAATTAAGAAACCAGAGTGTGGGAAGGATTAGCTAGTTACCTATATGTTGAAATTGCCAAGAATTAAAGCAGGAGTTAAGTCTCCTGTTTCATAAAAGAAATAATATGAGCTAGGATCTGGAATCAATAGAAATGAATAAAAATATGAAAAAAAGTTATAAAGATTATCTGATATATGAGATTCAAAGTTTGAGGGGTCTTTAGAAGAAAAGGAAGGATAGTTTGAAAATAGCAAGGGAGAGCAAATCCACCATTTGCCCCACTTTCCAGCACAACAACGTGAAAGAAACACAGCTGGCATGTGGGAGGGTTCAGAGGAAGCACAGTCCTCAAGTGTGAGTCAGGTCTGGTTACACCAAGAACATAAAAGGCGCACTGGATGGTTTTCAGAAGTTGGAAAGAGGTGGCAAATGGGGAAAGGAAAGGAACGGACAGAGCCTTTTGGTGATAAGACGTTGGAGGGTGACTGATGCCCTAGGTTTCTTCTGACTGAAGACAGAAGAAGCAAGTTTATCAAAGTTAGTTCCTATTGATGGAAAGACTGAGAGTGTTGGGGAAGAGGAAGGAGTGGCTTCCTGGGTCTCCCTCTTCAACTCTGATGAGAATAAAGAATCTCTAAGGCATCACCATTGCTAATCCCAGCATCCAACCAACTCATGACTCTGTTGGGGGAGAAGGAAACGCCTTTGGAGCATGTGTACCATTGCTGCATTCTCATATGAAACTTAGACTTTTAGAGAAACCTGGTTTTATATCAACTGAGTAGGCTCAACGTTTACTTCTGAGGATGAAGGCCTAAGGAGGCATGAGCTCAGTCTCAGAGCCCTGGTCCACTCCAAATACTGTGACACTAGTCAGTCCTGCCTCCGTTTCCCAGAACATGGAGAATTCCTAAAGTTCTTCAATGGTCTATACCTCAAACACAGTATTTGAAGTATCAGAAACCTAATAAATATTCAAATCTAATCCTCTTCATTTTACAAAGAGAAAATTGAGACCGAAGCGAATTAGGTACCTTGGGTTAGCACCTTGCTGAAAGTTAATGGAAGAATCAGAATGATCATTCAGAAATCTTAATTCCGAATCTTCCACTTTTAATTTTGAAGAGCCCTCTCTGGACTTCTAAATGATTCTAGCTTTAATCACTTTAGAAATATTTTTAGGTAAGAAACTATATAGATTATTTAATTCATGAACTAAAATTTTAAAAGTGGTAACGTTTTTATATTGGGAATATAGAATATATCCACATTTCAAGTATTTTTCACAAAATTCTTAATGCTATTGCAGGAACAATATTAACGGGTGGACAAGATGATGTTTCGGAGGATGTAAAGGCTGAGTAAGGAGTGTAAAATTGGGGTTACTGTAGGAACTGTTTATGAAGAAAGTTTACTGAATTTTCTCTTCCTATCTCCTGCCAGTTTGGAACACACTAGAGAATCATCACTCCTGCATTGGAGATTGCATCTCTTTTGTAGGAAGGTTTTGAACTTCCTTTACAAAGGATTTTTCTCAGGATGACATTGGGCACTAATCCCTATTTTTAAATGACTAACATAAAGCCCTTGGCTGCTATTTATCATACGCCTGGGGCATCAAGGTGACGGCATTGTTAAAGTTCACCATTTCTTGTGGTTTCCGGGTGGCAGAAATTCCAACTCACAATTCTCCTTTATCTGTCAAGAACATCTCACCTGAAATCAGGGACAAAAACTAATCCCAGTCTAATAATTTCATATGGGGAGACATTGTTCAAAGCTTCAGAGGGCTTCTACCAGAGAAAAGAGGGAAACACTCGAGTTGGCTGAAGTATAAGGAGCTATATTTAGAAATGTCTTGTAAATGGGAGGAAAATTACTAAGATTGTTTCTGTTGACTGGAGGGTCAGACAGCTCTAAACTCAGACTGGATTCATAAAGAATAAATTCTTTCTCTGGCCCTTCCTGCTGTGCCCTTTGAGTAACTTGAATTTGCCCGCCAACTTCAGAGCAGGACTGGCATTTTAGCGATGGCTGTGCTCAGGGAGTGGTGATGACAGGCATTAAAAGCCAGAGATTGTCTTCCCATAGTTGTAAAATAGACTTGTGGCCAGTGGGGTGGATGCAAAGATTGAAATTGAGCTCCATAAACGAATTCAGACTAATTCTGTGTCCTGAAAGCAGGCCGGCTCAGGTTTCCCTTCTACCAAGTGAAGGTGTTGATCTCTGAGCCCCGGCTGGACTGATGCTTCTGAGCTCAGTATTTACTCACTGAGGATGACATACCTTATAATAAAAAATGATTGTCATGTATTTCTTTTTAAACCACTTATTTTTGTCCAATATTGTCAGACTCCACATTTATTTGCTGCTAACACTAGGGGTCAGGCTAAGAATAGTCCTGTTTTCTATGCTATTAGGAGCCCTTCAGGTATTCTAGGTGCCTTAACTACTTAGATTTTTAAAATTACGTCTCCTGAATTTCCATTATACCCTGTTTATAGATTACTCATCCACATTTTCAACAATAAAAATAACAAATAAAGCAAATAAGAGATTTCCCCCTACAAACCAAAAAATTAAGGAATTGGAAAAAATTGAAATGTTTCTAATGCCTAGATTACAAATTGAAGTCTAACAGGTGTTTTGAAAGTAACCAACCCAATCATAATAGTTAGCAATCTACACCTTTACCTAACTTTACCATCATTATGTGCATTTTCCTAACCTTCCTACTTCTTCCTCCTTTCCCTTTTTCTCCCCTGTGGAATTACAAGTACTGTCACAAAAACAACGATTTGCCATAAACTCTAAAGAACCTTGAAAATAAAACAAATGCCATAATAAAGATGGGAAATGAACACTTATACACAACCAGTGCAACAAGTATGTACAGAAATAGACTCCATATGATTTTACATAAAATTAGTAAGTTATTTCACCTTATATCAGCAATCCAAAATGGAGCAGGGAAAGGTGTAAAGATGTGGTTAAAGCTCGAAAGAGCAGGTCAGAAAACATTAAGCGAGGGCTTCATGTGCTATAAAAAATAGAACTGGTCCCTAAGAAAATATAAACAGATAAATTGTATTCATGAAGAGAACCTCTAGCCTATAGGGAAAAAAGCATCGTGTGTGTGTGTGTGTGTGTGTGTGTGTGTGTGTACGTGTGCATGGGCGTGCTCTGTGTCTCATTTATTCATTTAGCTCATATGTACCTAGAACATAGCAACTATCTTTGTATTTTTTCCAGTAGAAGATCCTGCCTGTGGATCTGGAAGACATTTGTATCCCCTGAAAGAAGAGGTTCTTCAAGAAATTATTCTCTTTTCAAAAAGTCAAGGCAATCAACTGCCTCCATGTGGCAGTTTTCACCTGAAGAAGGACTTGGTAAAAAGTCAGGACACTGTGTAGAGGACAGGGAAGCTGGGGAAGATCTTCCGAAGCGAGGTTCTTGTGGTTGAGGCAAATGCACTGAGCTGTTTCCCTGTCAGTCATTTCAAGTGTGTCATGACCCAGAGCGCTTTGTAATGGCCTCTGCCCTCTCCCAACGCTCAGGGCTGGAAGCTCTGGCTGCCAGATTGTTTGGATCAATTGACCTTTTATGTTTTTTTTTTATTGTTTCATCTGTCCTTTAAATCCCCCCATCAATGTTTTGTTGTCTCCAAATCATATTTTTTCAGAACTAGGTAGGAAGTCTGCCCCCTCCTCTACAGAAAATGAGGCCTCATCACAGACACAGCTGGGAGGTGAAGGGCTAAGAACAGAGCAACATTCCCTCTCTCTTCCTGGTGCTGCCTATAGAACAGGGAGAACCTTTACATTCATCCTCAAGGCACATTTCAGTAGTTAACATTAAAGAGGATATATGGGATCCCTGTAATTCATTTTGGCACCTTTCTTAAAATTACTTTAAAATAAGTAGTTAAAAATAACATATGCCGCAGCTCAGCCATTGTGCCTCAGTGGTTGAGCTTCCACCTGTGAACCAGGAGGTCATGGTTCGATTTCCAATCAGGGCACATGCCCGGGTTGTGGGCTCAGCCTCCAGTGAGGGGTGTGCAGAAGGCAGCCAATCAATGGTTCTCTCGCATCGTTGATGTTTCTATCTCTCTCCCTCTCCATTCCTCTCTGAAATCAATAAAAGTATGTTTTATAAAAAACAAAACCCATTTTTCCTTGGTAGTTAAATGACAATTTTTCTGAGTATAAAATCTTGGATTCACTTTTTTTCATTGAAAATGCTGCTCTATTGTTTTGCTTTTTATGTTGCTTTTAAGAAATCTGATATCAGTGTAATCCTCTTGTCCTTTTATTTATTGATCTTTTTGTCTGTAATTCAAAAAAATTTGCCTGTCAGTCCTAAAGATTTTTTCATCATTAAAGTCTTATATACTTTTTAACATACTTTTTTGGAGTTCACTGCTGATGAGGTCCAACCAAGCCAACTTTCTTGCCTTTAGAGGTATCATATGCCAAAACATACCTCTCACCACAGTGCATGGGTACAAGTAAGTCAAAGGTTCCTTACTCAGGCAGAAGCAAGACAGGCAAGTCCCTGGGCTGGGACTTTCTAATCTGCAGGCTCAGGGAGGTAGACCAGAGCCCTGATTACATATGTGTGACAGGAGCCCGCCAGGCATCCTATATAATAAAAAGGTAATATGCAAATTGACTGAATGGTGGAACGACTGGTTGCCATGATGCTCAATGCAGGACCTGCCCCCTGGTGGTCAGTGCGCTCCAACAGGGGGAGCACCGCTCCGCCAGAAGCCGGCCTCGAGTACAGCAGAGGTGGCAGGAGCCTCTCCCGCCTCCATGGCACCGCTAAGGACCCCTCGGGGATATCCGACTGCCCTCAGGGGTCCTGGACTGTGAGATGGTGCAGGCCAGACTGAGGGACCATCCCCTCCCCCCCAGTGCATGAATGTCGTGCACCAGGCCTCTAGTTTTTTAATAACGCTGAGAATGGACAAATTTCTAGCAGTAATTTTAGTGTGCAAGGGGAAGGCGGATAAGGAAGCAGAGCCATATTATGTTGGGCTGAGGGGACTAATGCTTACCCCAGTAGATTTTAACAATTTAGCCATCATTTTGCTGAGAGTAACTTATTGCTCCAACTTTATTTCTACCGTCATGTCAAGAAAAGTTCTCGGGTACCTACTGGGTGTCTTCTATATTTAAAAACACTTCTTATTTTATCTCTAAGAATTTTTCCTTAAAGAATTAAATACTAATTCTATGTTATTACTTAGTTTACATTTTCAGAGACTCCATATTATATGATTTAAATATATAATATCTGTCTATTTTCCATTTTAACCACTTTTCTTCTAGTCCTTTTTAGTTATATTAACTCATTTCTTTCGGTTATTTTCCTACCTTTCTCCAAAGTCCCTTATTAAATTTTTGTTTAAGCCTGTTCTCCCTGTGGTACCTTGTAATTCAGTCCTTACTTCCGTTACAATTTTCTCCTCTTCCTCCTCCTTCTTCTTTGCTGAGTTTAATCAACTTTCATTTTCCCCCTTAATATGTACATTTTTTATTCTGGCTATATGTCTGCAAATGCTTGACTGAGGATGTATAATTCAGTTTGGAATTGTCTTAGAGTTTTCTTCTGCTTTGTGGTTGGTTTCCCAAGAGAATGTCTGCACCAGTTAAAATGTCTGATTCTTGCTCTGCTTCCCCTTGATGATGCAATTTGTGAACAGGGTGCCAGTGGGATGGGTTGCAAGTTACCTATTTCAAGAATAGGAAATTCTTTCTTTGTTTGGTTTGTTTATTTGTTTCCTGTGAGAGCATATTGTATGCCCTTTGTTTTTTGTTTTTTTTCTGGCAGTAACATCATCTTAACCCTTGCGCTTCTTTCCCCCTTCACTTCTTTCCCACCCCCAAAGGATGACACTCTTTCCTGCACCCTCTTCCTTCAGAAACATCGCTTTTCTGTCTTTTCACTGTGAATCCCACACTGCCATGTCCCTTTCTGCTCTGATTTATCTGAAGCAGTTTTCAGTATTTCCACACTTATCGTGGACTTTGTCTATCTGGGAGGACTTTAGATCAACCATGGCCCTTTTTTTTTTTTTTTGCTTCCACTCCCTCCTCCTCAGTTTTTCCAAGCTCTCAGCCCCTCACCACCGCTCTCTCCCGGACCACGCTGTGTACAAAGCCCAGACACGGCTCTGCTGAATGTTGGTGTTTACATTTGCACTTGCAGGTCATTTGAAGTTTATAGTGTTCTATGGATTTTAGTTATGTCATCCTCCTGATATTATTTGTTATACAAGTGAGAGATACTAAAAAGGAGTGGTCAGGAGGGAGAACATAGTGACACAAAACGAAAAGATAAACATCTTTCAGGAGCAATGGAGTTTATCAACGTGGCAGGTGCTGCTAGGACTTCAGTAAGGGATGAAGACTGAAAACCACCCATCGGTTTAGGGTCACCGGTGGCTTTGAAAAGAGTCTTAGTATTGAGCATGGGTACAAAGACCAATTGAAATGGATTCTACAGAGAAACAGCATGAGGAAGTGAGTACGGCAAATGCAGCAAGTATAAAACACTTAATGAGAAGGCTTATTATAAAAGATATTCATACACGTGTGTGGTGGTTGAGGGCACGATGGGGTCAAGTTTGGTTTTTATTAACTTTTAATTTAAGCACATGCTACAAAAAGAGCACATATGTTAAATATACTCTACTCAGCAGCCTTAACAATCAAGGAACAGGATAGAACCATCTTCCTAGAAGTCCCCAGTGTTCCAAGCAGTCACTGTCCCTGTAAGGGCAATCCCTAGACTAGTGTCCCACACTGCGGTGTTGGCTACTCTATCGTGTCTGGCTTCCATTGCTGTGCATTGTGCTTCTGAGAATTATTCCCCTTGTGGGTTGCAGGGTTTTCATTTTCATTGCTGTTTAATTTCTATTATCTGAATATACTATAATTTATTAACGGCAGTTTTGAAGGGAATCAGGATAGTTTACAATTTTAGAATTTTATAAATATTACTGCTGTGTACTCATCTTAATTTTCTAGTTTCTAGTTATGTATTTTCTAGTAATGACTCTTCGTGCACATATGTATGAATTTACCTAGGAATGGAATTGCTGGATCATATAAAACACTCATATTAATAAGAGCCAGTTTACACAGTATTTTTTCTTAAAGTAGTATATATTAGTTCCAGTTGCTGATTAATTTTGCCAGTACTTGCTTTTTTAAAAAAATAATTTTACCAATCATAATATGGTTTTTAATTTGCATTTCACTGAAGATCAATGAGGTTATAAGCTTATTAGCCAATTGAACATTGCCTTTGAGAAGGGTCAGTACAAGCATTTTGCCCATTTTTCTGTTTGGTTAGCTCCCTTTTCCTCATTGACTTGTAGACATTTTTATATTTTGGATATCGGTGTTATATTTACTGGTTGAAGGCTATTTTTAGATATGGGAAATATTAAAGTTGGCTTATTATGGCTATATCATGCACAACTTAAACTTTGTTTATAGTTAAATGTTTCTGATGTTTTACTATTGTAAATGTGACAACTATTTTAATTAAAGAAAATTGCATCCATATATCTGATAATTTTTACTTTCTAAAAATAGAATATCTTAATAAAAAATAAGAGAACAAAGGTATTTTATATACATAAAGGAAAAGCATTTGTGCTTTGTGCTCATTGGCTTTCTGTTATGAGGACATATGCCACGGTGCTATGGTACTAAATCTTAGAATATTATTATTGCATTATTCAACCTTTCCATTTTGCTCTATTTGCTTTTATTCTTGAATCTAATCCTTTTGAATAATATTCATTTTACATTATTTTAAATTATATTGCCTCTTTTTAAACTGTCAGTACTTTAAAAATTTTTTCTAATGTATATTATCAACAACTCATTTGAAATTGTAATTGTCTTGTTTATTTTACATTTTATTTCTTGTGTTTATTTTTAGAATTTAAGTTCTTTTGAATTTTTAAATGTCTCACCTACCTTTTTATTTTAATTATTGTCTTTAATTTCTTTCACATTTTTATTTGTGCTATATTTATTTTTAACTTTCCTTAATTTGATTAGTAGAAAATGTATTAGGAGTGGGTATTTCAACAATTAATACCCTAGCTTGAACATTAGTATTCCTTCATTTGGCCTTCAGTGGATTTTTGGACCTTTATAATGTTTTTTGCAGCAAAATACAGAATCTAAACCCCATGTTCTTTGCTTATGCAATTGTGAGTCATAAGGACAAGTCATGCAATGTGTGGCTGTTTAACATAAGAGAGGGGTCAGCTGATCATTCTATTCTAGAAAGGTGCCACCCTCCTCCATTAATTTAATCAAATAAGTGTTCATGAGTTTCGGGGGATTTCTTTGACACTGCTATATACTAAGGAGAGGTCGGCTAGGGTCAAGATTCCTCATTATATAATTTTGGAATGAAGATCATTTCTTCTTTGTGAGAGCACAGAATACC
>NW_005363502.1:111149-118373 GCF_000412655.1 Myotis brandtii | reverse complement strand
CAGGCAGCATGGCTTTGTCTGATATTTCAGAGCAAAAAGAATCCTGGACTCATCTCTTCAATAGCTATCCTAAAAGAAGGGTAGATGTCTTCAGAGTTATGCTTGTGACTTTAGAAAAACACAACTTTTTTTATATATATAAAACTTTTATTTTTTGCAAAGTCAGCCAGATGGCATGCAGGAGGTAGGTCTCTGTGACCTGGCATTGATAACGTATTATCATCTCAGTCTGGGTCCTGCTCTGAGGGAAATCTCTTTCCCTCAGTCAGTTCTGCCAGCGTCCTCCCTCATTGCAGGATAGTTTCCACTCTGTCTACAGTATAATTGCCCCTCTGAATCCCTGCCCCCTTTCAGGATTATAAACCCTTAGTTATCGGCATTGTTCATTATCAGTCACCGGAGTATGAAAGCCGTATATGATACTTCTCAGCTGGTTTCGTTCTCAGTTTGCCATGCACCTCCACATAAAACCTAGTCTAGGGACTAGGTTCTTTTCCACCCAAAAGAACTGGTCAAGCATGAGATCTCTTAACTTGCATTAGGCCTGCCGTACTCAGTGAGCAGTGATGTCTGTCAGCCATAGATACATACTTTCACTTCCCAGATATCTCTAAAGGGTAGGTTATTATTATACTAGAGAGACTCCCAGATTATACTTCCCAATGTCTAACATTATCATTACAATAATTCAGATCTTTAACTTTCTTCCTTGACTCTAATATTTTTACCCCCTACTGTGCCTAGATTTTTTAAAAATAAATTTCCTCTCTTTAAGGCTTATGGCTTTTTCCTCTCTGGCTAAAAAGGAAAAAAAAATGTAGTAGAGATAAGATGTCTGGCAGTCTTAAACTTAATGGCAGGTGTGTATGCGCGGGGGGTGGGAGAGGGTGCAGATTCTCATTGACTTCATGAACTCAGGTGAACATTTATATTCCCCCTGTTTGATTCTGACCCTCCACTGTGAGAGAGAGCATGCCTTTTCATTTATAGCACTCCTGCCCCAGTTGTCCAGTATCTTGCTTTTACGTGGAAAGCGCTGTCCATGGTATCCTCTATATACTAACAATGGCATAAGCATTTCCCAAGATCAGTGCCCCAGACTTGGTAAAGGCATTATTAAAGCCTTATGATTGGTCAGTTTATACCTGGAAGGTTATTTCCCATGGGCTGCTCCTTTTCTGATAGCTTGATAGCTTGTGACTCCAGGGGAAACACACTGACCAAATAGACCCATGGAGTTTAATCAATGATGTCAAAGAAAAAAATCATCACTCAAAATCTAAAACAGAAAAGTAAATTTGTTGCCTTTAAAACAATGAAAAATTGTGTTTGCAGGATGCAATCTCCCTGTGTAAAGCAAACTACTGCTCTTATATAGGATTTGGAGAAGGCTGGAGTTCAGGATTGGTGACATAGAGAAGCAAGACATTTTAGGGACCCATTGATGTTTAGCTGTGGAAGTTTGGTTATTGGAGTGTAGCTATTGCTGATACCTTCAGAAGGACAAGGCTGTCACAAAATGCCTGTCATCTGGAAGTGTGATTACTGATTCAAATTTGTCATTGATCCATCGGGATTGTTTAATACCAGATCTGAGAGTTAGTTGTTACTAAGACCAAAAAACAATCAGACTTTTTCTATGGAAATTAAAATGTTTTTGTATTCATACAATATTGTTACATATTGCTTTGTACTAGAGTTTATGCCCTGGTGTTTCAGCTACTTGACCATATTTTAGCTGCTTGAGTTACCTTGTCTTTTAAAATTATTTCTCCATTCCCCATAGCACCCTGCTTAATAACCTGCAATAGCAAGTCCTCAGTGGATTGAGAGATGCTGCAGGGCCAACCAACCTCTTTAGGAGCTTAGCAGTAGTGCTATCAGAGCCAATTGGTTCAAAGAAATATGAATGAGGAAATAAACAAAATTCAGACAGAGGTTTCCATAGTCACACCAGACAATAAATTCCCTAGTATACAGAAATAAAAGGAAGAGCTGAGACGAAGTCAAAAGCAGAACCAAAGACACACTTTTCCAGGCCCTTTCATGCCTCTCTGGCTTATCAAACCTCCCTCCCCTGCGGTCTCACCTGCAAGTCCAGGTCTGGCCCAGCTCCTCAGCCAATACTGATCCTCCTCAGTTTTCCCTGGCCCCACTTCCCCCCAGTTCAGCAGTGATTCAACATAATGAAGACCTAAAACCTAGATGAAAGTGCCAAATTCCAGCCACTAGACAACCAGGAATAAAACCTAGTTAAGATGTAATATTTTCTAGAACACAGGGCCCTCTCTTCCTCTCCATCCATCACATAGGGTTGAGCTCTGTGATCTCGCACTTGTTGCTCTTGAGTCAAGCACACCTTGTCTGCCCACTGATGCTAATTTAAAAGATTAGGTATCTGCCAGGGCTCCAGGCTGACTTCAGGGGCCAGAGACTCATCTTAAGATTCTTGACTCTTGGTCTAGAGCAGTGATGGTGAACCTATGACACGCATGTCAGAGGTGACACGCGAACTCATTTTTTTGGTTGATTTTTCTTTGTTAAATGGCATTTAAATATATAAAATAAATATCAAAAATATAAGTCTTTGTTTTACTATGGTTGCAAAAATCAAAAAATTTCTATATGTGACACGGCACCAGAGTTAAGTTAGGGTTTTTCAAAATGCTGACACGCCGAGCTCAAAAGGTTCGCCATCACTGGTCTAGAGGCTCAACTTGAGCTCCAGAAATAGGGCTGGAATTGTTAAGGCCTCATAAATACCTGATAATGCCCAGTTGTCTGCTCTGAGACTGGCCTCAAAAACCAAATCAGCTCCCTCAGATCTTCAACTCTAGGATGATCTCTAGGGGTCCCAGGGTTTCTTTATTCATACTGACTGTATTTCTGAGCATCCTTTTTATCGTCAACTCAAGCACTCACAAGATAACTATATAATTAACATTTAAATATTAAAAAGGTTGACTGGTGAGAAAAGGATACAAAAGCAGTTTTGGGTGTTAGGAGGCTTGCTATGATAACACAACTTATAGTGCTATATAACCACATGAGCATTGCTATTGAGACCATCTGTTATAAATTGAACAATGGATAAGATAAGTTTGGAAAATAACACACTCATTGGTTAATGTTAAAATTAAAACAAATAAAAAGAAGTAGATATTGTCAAATATTTATATTTCATATGAAATATATACAAATGGTGATATTCATAGTATGGTTTTAGACTAGAGTGTAAGAAGGAGGTGTAAATTTTCCTCAGGGCTCACTCACACCTTGTGGCAAATGATGAGTAAAGAGAAAAAAAAAACCAACGTGGATGGGAGCAATAACGCATCACCGCTTACACACTAACAACCCCTGGGATCCTTCAGTAATTTCAAGCAGTAGGAACACAACAGAGGGACAGGATGCCAGCAACTTTCTAGGGCTCACTACAATGAAAATCTATTATTTGGATGAACAAAAGAATGAATGCAATATATTCTAAGACATGTCTCTTTTTGACAGTGAAAGAAGAAAATGGCAAGCTGTTGTCATGATGCAGAACAGGTTAATACCAGGGAAGTTTTCCAAGTGGGAGAAAAATTAATAGGAAAAGGTTACTTTATTTGTTTGTTTGTTTGTTTTTATTGGGGTGACATTGGTTAATAGGATCATATAGGTTTCAAGTGTACATTTCTACGATACATCATCTGTATATTGAATTTGGTGCCACCACCCAAAGCCAAGCCATCTTCTGTCACCATATATTTGGCAGAGAGCAAAGGGAAATGTGGTCAAAACAATGATTTCTGCATATAAGCACTTTTCTAAAATTTAGATTTTTGGGGTTTACTTTTACCAATATTTCCACTTGTATAATGGACATTTATTAAGCCATACCTCTATACTAAATTTGTATGGCAGCACCTCACTCCTGGCAACAAATTACCTATTGTTCTGTGACAAAGTACACAAACTTGATGGCTTGAAACATCCTTCACAATTTTCTGGATCAGGGATATGGACAGGGCTCAACTGGGTGATTCTTCCGCTCTATGGGGCATCAGCTGGGACCACTCAGTGGTATTTAACTAGTGGGGAGGCTTATTTGGAGGGTCCAAGTCAGCTTCACTTACATACCAAGCACCTTGGAGGGGATATTGGGAATATTGGGCTCACTTGGTCCCCTCTTCCTCTTCCTCAGAGACTCCCACACATTTTTTTATATATGTATATATCAGGGTGGTTAGATTTCTTAATATGATGGCTTAGGAATCTAAAGCAAAAGGCATACCTGACCAGTTTTCTTACAGAATTACACCAAACTGTCATAGCATCATTTCTACTTTATTTTATTGGTCAAAGAGTCACAGGTCAGCCCAGATTCAAAAAGGAAGGAAATAGAGCTGATGGGAGGAGTGTGAATGATTTTACAGCCCCTGATCTTATTCTTCTTGCAATGTTTATTTGCATAATCTGATGTCATGCTGTGAGTCAGGCATATGAATTTCCAAAAGGCTTGCACCTCAAGGTTCTCCTGGCAGCCTCAATTTTAGAAATTCGAACATCCAGTATTTTTACATGTAATAAATGTCATACTGTCTCATGCTCTTCTCTCTCCCCATAATCAGTTCATCTTTTTCTTTCATTTATAACTCATTTCTTTCTTTTCTTCTTACCATTTCCCCCAGCTAATTTAAGAAAATCTATTCAACTGTCTCTCCCTCTTTTGCCCCCTTTTCTCCCTTCCCATTCTATCTATATGATAAATAAGATATCCTGCTAAATACTCTTCAATGTGTCCTCACTGCTTCTAGTGCTTGTACTCCATCCCCGTCCCATGCAACTTCCCTTTTGCTCTCTGAATTCCTGCCACACCTTTTTGCCCTTCAAAGGCTCTTCCTGCCTCACATATGTGTGCACATTTGAAACTGTCTGTTATGATTAACTTGTCACCATGTCTCTTCTACATTGTAAGATCCATGAAGACAAGAGCCTCATCTTCTTGATCACTATTATAAGCCAGCAGCCAGCACAGTGCCTGATACATATTTGTTTAATAAATAAATGGAAATATAAATGCCATCAAACTTAAGTGAAAATTTGACAATAATTATATACCTATTAGCATGGAAAATAAGACAAAGTGTTAATGAATTACAAATGGTACTCAATGTCATACCCAGTACAAAAGCCTATAAAAGTGCACAGACATTCTTTGTGGTATTTCTACATAAATATTCCCCAATCTCCTCCAATTCCAATAATCAAGATGAAGAAATGGAACACAAGACACCTATTTCCAATTCATTCATTTTTTATTGTTAAGACTAAAGCAGTATTACTTTTATTCATTGGGCCAAATAACCCTTTGGAAGCTAAACAGACAGATAAATCAATGTTGTTCATCAACAAAAATGCATTCGTATTTCCCAAAGCACAAATATTTGAGGCACAGCCACACTAAATGGAACACTACCTAAATAATCTATGAGTATGGAAAAATAAATAGTTTAAATGCTATTTAAAACTAGCATGGTACAATCTTTGAGAGCTATTTATATCTTCAGTGTATTTTATAATATGAATAGAGAGACAGCATTTTGGAAGGTTTCAAACCCCATTTCTGTTAACTGAATGTAGACAGTAAATGAATGTATTTCTGTTTGTGTTTTTACTGCATGAGTTTTAAGTGCTACATTAAAAACTGTAGCCCTCCTCCCCCAAGATTGTAGTATGACTGCCATGTCTACAATCAAGGAAACTTGGTATATCTCTTCCAAGCCACCAGATTTGGTTTAGTACACTATAAAAAGGCATATCAGTGCCTCTAGAATAGTTTATATTTGCTTTCTTTACATAATGATATAACTTTTCTCAACAAAGATAGTTGATTTTAAAGCATGAATTATAGAATGCCAGGCCTTTAAAGGACGTTGAAAATTATTTATTCCATATCTTCACCTTCATGTAAGTTCACTCTAGCCCACACTGGATAATGTTCATTGATCCCATGTTTAAAGACCTTTTCAGGAAAAGGGTTCTTCAATTGTCTTCTGTAAGTGTTTAATGACCCATAAGGCTCTCAGGAAATTCCTCCTTCTATCCATCCTAAATAACCAATGGCACATGGATTTAGAATTCAGTCTTTTTTTTTTTCATTTTAAAACCCATAAGGCTCTCAGGAAATTCCTCCTTCTATCCATCCTAAATAACCAATGGTACATGGATTTAGAATTCAGTCTTAAGTAACTGCAACATTAAAATGTGTACTATAATTCTATTTACTGTTCAGTGATAAATATATATGAAGTAAAACAATAAACAAATCCAGGAGAGTGAGAACTACCAAGTCCCAGGTAGTGTCTACTCCTTGGTGGAAAGGGAGGGAGGAAGAGCACAATGTATTGGAAAAACAAGACTTCTATAGAATTCAGTCTTAAGTAACTGCAACGAATTACCTGTGCTATGGAAGCAGACGGCCAGTCTGAATTTGAAAAAAGTATTGTCTGTGTAAAATAAACTGAAAACATTACCTCTTAGGGATGGACTAAGTAATTATCAATCAAGTGTCCCCCAACTCCACAAAATACGTATGCTGCAGTAAGCTGGCTGATTGTCACCAAATGGTCTTGGCAAAGCCCTGCAGGATACTTTGAGCCTTGTAAGCACCAGGGACAAAGCTGAAATCAAAGGATGAACCATGACAAGGAGTCAAATTGTGGTCAAGCTGGATGGGTGATGGGTTATGCATACAGACAGGCATTCCAGGATGATCTCAGCAGACAAGCTATGTCTGAGCAGACAAGGACTAACTGGGCCAAGGTTCCTGTGCAAGTTGGTGTCTTGGGAGCCAAGGGGACTTCATCAACAGCGACTCTCTTTCTAGGAGTTTGCTATTTTTCCCATAATAACACAGTATTATTTGTGATTACTCAACTTAAGTATTCCCAGGTGGTCTTCCCTTTTTTGCTTGACCTCTAAGTTCTTTTTGCTTAATGTTTGACCTTGGTATTTCTCAAAAGTTCTGATGTTGGAAGGTCAAGAGTTTATGTGAACAGGAAGCATATTTAATGGACTGAAGACAATGGTGGGTAAAAAAATTAACTACTAGAGCTGGCTAGTTATGAATCAGAGTCCTTATTAGTTGTGTAACTTTAAGTAAATTTTTTAACTTTTGAAAGCTAAATTTCTTCAACAAGTTTTTTATCTACAAGTTTGTGTGAGGATTAAATGACA
>NW_005363502.1:103523-110873 GCF_000412655.1 Myotis brandtii | reverse complement strand
AAAGCTTAATTTTTGGTAGGCATTATAGTAGTAGTTATGCATTCATTAAATCATTTAATATTTCTAACAATATAATTAGATGCAATTATTATTCTTATTTTACCAATGAGGAAATTGAAGAACTAAGAGATTAAGTAACTTGCTCAAGCTAGTAGGTACAAGAACGGGGATTAAAAAAAAAAATCAAGATAATCATGTTCCAGCCCTGGCTGGTTTGGCTCTGTGAATAGAGCATCGGCCTGTGTACTGAAGGGTCCCAGGTTCGATTCTGGTCAAGGGCACATGCCTGGGTTTCGGGCTTGATCCCCTAGGGGGCATGTAGGGGGTGTGCAGGCGGCAGCCCATCAATGATTCTCTCTCATCATTGATGTTTCTATCTCTCTCTCCCTCTCCCTTCCTCTCTGAAATAAATAAAATATATATTAAAAAAAGATAATCATGT
Source organism: Myotis brandtii (assembly GCF_000412655.1). Classification (NCBI taxonomy): domain Eukaryota; kingdom Metazoa; phylum Chordata; class Mammalia; order Chiroptera; family Vespertilionidae; genus Myotis; species Myotis brandtii. The sequence continues at coordinate 110,431 of NW_005363502.1, read as the reverse complement.
TCCAGAATGCATGTTCTCAACCACTATGTTGCACTGCCTGTCATGCTAAATTAGAGTAGGAAATATTTTTTTTTTATATTTTATTGATTATTTACAGAGGAAGGGAGAGGGACAGAGAGCTAGAAACATTGATGAGAGAGAAACATCCATCAGCTGCCTCCTGCACACCCCCCACTGGGGATGTGCCCGCAACCAAGGTACATGCCCTTGACCGGAATCGAACCTGGGTCCTTTGAGTCCTCAGGCCGACGCTCTATCCACTGAGCCAAACCGGTCAGGGCTTAATAAAAATCTTAAATAGTATCAGCTCAAGTTATGGATCTCTGACCAACTGGGTAGGTTGGGGACAGATCAATGCATTCTTATTTATACTTACAGCCTATAGATCAATGCTGATCAAACTCAGTAAAATAAATAAATAAATAAATATTAAAGCAGGAATCTTAAACACACATTTTAAATCAGATTAAAAATTGGTAATGTCTTGTAATTGTTTAGCAATATATACCATCTCACTTAACTTTCACAAGCATCCTAGCTTCAAACAGGAATTATTATACCCATTCTACAGATGAAAAACAAAATGTACCTTTCAGCAAAGTTAGAATTTACACAAGGAGATTATTTCCAGAAAGCAAAGGAGAAGATCTCAACAATAGGTCTTTCATCAAGTCATGTTCTCTTTCAATGAGTCATGTTGAAAATTAACATCTGTTGTAAAAATATCAATGAGCCTACATGGAATTTCCCATATCTGAGTTAATGTAATGACTGTAACTATGAAAGCCATTGATAATAAGAAATCACGGAGTCGACTCCTTCCCAGAGTTGTTTCTTCCTACTTGCTCTCCTGGGACTGGTTTTCCCTGTGGAGCAGCAGAAACTTAGCATTATTGGTGGCATAATTTCATTGGCTTTCTGATTTCCTAACTCTCTGGTCCATAAAAGTTAAAAATAAAAGAAAGTGGGACTCCCAGGTTTCCCCTAATCTCTTCTTTTTCTATCAAAATCCCCGGCTCTTTCGGAATACATTTGTTACCCTGTGATTTCAGGGGTGATATTTAACATTTTGAATAAGAAGTACGGCTCTGATACCCATATGAGCTGGTTATTGGGTCGTGGTTGGAAACGTACCAGGAATCCATGGGGTACATGGGTTGGAGGGGAGAGTCCTTGAATAGCTTTGGACAATGGATGCTTAATTCTTGGGGGAAAATTCAATGTTTTAACACCGGTATGGGTCTACTAGTATGAATTAGCTGGATAGTAACACTTATTGGATTCCTTGAGAAAGAAACTCTGTTCTGTTTTTTATTAAATACCACAGGTCCACAAGCCTCTATCTATAATTCTGAAATCCAAAAAGCTATAAAAAATAAAAATTGTCTCTGCAATGCATTTGGCTGCAAAACCTTGTCCATCTTGATGTAAAACTTATAAACTTCATTATTCCTAAGTAAATAGCCATGTTTTCACTTCTTACACATTAATGTGCTTGATTATAGGAAATTGCTGGGGGTTCCCCTGGGAGCATTTTTTAATAGAAGATGCATGCACCATTTTACTTTCCTAAAATTTGAAAACTTCTGCATTTGGAAGCAAATCTGGTCCTCAGGGTTTGAATAAGGGCTGTGTACAGATACTATCTAGCATGACATATGCTCGGGGACAGAGTGGCATTCAATAACAAGTTCTACATTACTGAATAAATACGTCTTTGTGGCTTTCAAAATCTCGCTTTGATGAAGAAAAAGTGGTAAAGGGAGTAGAAAAGCCAGTTTCCTTTCAGAATTAGTTTGTACACCTCATTTACCTACAGGCGAAGTTAATAATATCAATGGAATTTTTATCACCCCACTGTTTTTTCCATAAGGGTAGAACTAATTATTTACAAATGGACCATTTCCAAATGTAGATCCTAAACAACAGGTCAACATGACTAAATCTGCACTTATATAATTTCCCAAGGTCATATGTAGAACCTCACCTATAGAAGGTATTCATAATACTTACATTAGTAATAATTTTAAAAGGAACATCAATGTCAATTCATGGGGACTATACACTTCACGTTGCCTAGAAATCTTTCCAGTGTTCAAAATACTCTGACAGTACATTATGAATAGTTTAATTGCCTTTTACATACTTAAAATGATTAAAAATATATAAAATGTTAGCCTTTAAAAGTACCAGAAATGGTCTCATTGGAATAATGTAAAAGAAATATCATCCACAATTTAAGACAGAAAGAAGAGAAATTCCAGTATTTTAAAACAAATTGACATGAATATTTCTGCTAGAGGAATTAGCTTGAATCCATGGAAACTTATCACATTTTGTAAATGAAGGGTTCTTCTCATCAAATCACAATTGTGTAACTTGGACAGGAAACAAGATAACATGCAGAAGAGTGGGGATGATGGAAAAGACAAAGGAAGCCAGACCAGACGCCTTGAAATCTAGAGAGACCGAGGGCAGAATGAGGGGCTGAGGATATCCCCTATAAATTGGGGGAGGAGTGGTAGCGGGGTAGAATAGGTCAACCACCCAAAGGTCTGGAAACCTTGGGCAGTCAGAGAGAGCAGAGTGCAGGTCTGAAGTCCTATCTGGAACGTGTGAAGAAGGGATGCAGAGGCAAGGCGGGCAAATCAGCTGGAAGACCCTCACAGTAAATCAGGTCCGGCATGAGATGAAACTGAACGAGGTAGTGAGGATGAAAAAGTGCAAAAAGGAAATAGAGAATAGATTCCATTTCTCACACTGCCCTTTCTACTTAGATCTTAGAATTGCGCTAATGGGTTAATAACTCTGGGCTGATGGGCTAGAGGCAGATAGACCTCACCTCTTTCAGCATATCTCTACATTTTTACAAAGAGGAAAAACTGAAGATCAATGAGTATTCACGTGGCAATGGTTAGAAACGTGAATGTTTCATGAGGAACTGAAGACATATAGCAGTCCTTGCACAATTGTCATAATCTGATGTATTCTACCGTTGCTCTCTGTCATGTTTATGGGGAAAAGGGGAAAAGAAAGATGTGCAGGCCTGCCCTTGGTGAGGTCTGACTATAGTAGGTGATATTCCTTTTTTAATCAAAGCATCATTTTTCTTCATGATACACCCAGAGAGTAATGCAAACTATATTGAGGAAGGGAGACTACCATTCTATGAGTCACCTTTTGCTGTGCTGAAAACAAGTAAAAGAAAACATTTAATAAAAATCACTTGCACTGTACCATAAGCCATTAGGTTATTAAACATTTCTTTGAGGATAAAATTCTAAGGGTATTAATTTATATAAAACCAATTTCTTCAGCCTTGAGGAAAGCTGAAAAAATTTCCCAAGGGAATTTTGACACTTGTCTTAAGCCTGAAGAAAAAAACCAATTCAGATTTCTGTCAATCAACTTTTAAATAAGATGGTGAGCATTTTTTAAAAGTGAAATGCTAGTTCACTGGGTCCCTCTGAAGCATAGCCCACCTCCCAACACCTGGTGTGTGGCCCCAGGGTAGCACTGGAGCTCACCCCAAAACAGCAACCTGCTGGGGGAAGCCAGTCCCACAAACCTACCCACCCACAGTAGTCACTGCTGGGCCTCAGAACCAGCCAGGCTGGGAGTCAGCCCATCCCACCAGCACGCCCTGCATGGCTGTGGCCCAACTGCAACAGGAGGGTGCACACAGCCCACAAAGGGACACCCCTGGTGCACCTGGCTCTGGTGCCCAGGGTGGGTTCTACCACTGGGCCTCACAATACCACTCTTTCAACATTTCAGCATTATTTACAATAGCCACGTTATAGAAGCAACCTAAACGTCCACTGATAGACAGATGGATAAAGAAGAAGTGGATTATATACAATGGAATATTACTCGGCCACAAATAAAAATTAAGTCTTGTTATTTGTGACAACATTGATTAACCTAGAAGGCATTATGCTAGGTTTTAACATGTCAGTCATAGAAAGACAAATACCATATAGTTTCACTTATACGTTGAATTTAAAAACAAGGCAAGTGAATAAATAAACAAAACAGAAACAGACTCCTAGCTATAGAGAACAAACTGATGGTTGCCAAAGGAAAGGAGGGTGAGGTAATGGCCAAAAAAAGGTGAAGTGGAATAAGAGGTACAGATGTCCAGTTATAAAAGAAATAAGTCATGGGGATGTAATGTTCAGCCCAGGCAACATGTCATTAATAATGCAACAACTTATAGTGACAGATGGTTACTAGATTTGTCATGATGACCACTTTGTAAGGTATACAAATATCGAATAACTATGTTGTACATCTGAAACTAATATAATATTGTATATAAACTATGTTTAATACAAAAAATTAAATTTAAACATACAAAATAGTTTCTCACATGCACACACTCAGATACATACACACACACACACACACAAAATAAATAAATTAAATGTCCCTTCAATTAGGTTACTTTATGCTATTTCTTCTGGGGAGTACTTATCAGAGTTGTTGTCACTTGAATAATTTAATGAAATATCAAGAACTGAATGAGTAGCTGTCCACTTAGCCACCTAAAATTCCAATTATTATTTAGTATAAAGTATTAATATTGAGGGATTGCTCCATTATATTTTATAGTGAGTCTTATAAATACCTTAATATAGCTAAGTTGTTTACTATTATTGATGACGTAAAAATAAAAACCATTGATTTTTGACATATATTTTGTGAAAAATGAGTTTTCATATTGCTTGGAGTGGTATGGGAGCAGCTTGTTCTGTGACTTTGGGCGCTCCTCTTTATATCTAGGCCTCAAATTTTTATTTGAGTAAAGTTAAAAACAAATAGTAGCAATTTTGCAATCAAGATATATACATACATTCTTGGAAAATGAATTTTTTCCACCATAACTAAAATATCAATAATAAAGCCTATTGTTAGGAATACTGAGGCATCCATTTATGATATATTGTAGACAATAAATGTTTTAAAGAGAATTCTTTTATTAACTTTTCTGGGGATTGCGCACAGTAAACTGCCTATGTGCTGTTAATTAACTCCTCTTGCACAAGGACAATGGACAACACCTAAGGAAAAAGCATCAACACAATGATATCTTCTACAGTTGAAAAACCCAGCAACGCAGGCAGAGTTTTGTTAGGTTTCTTTCAGAGTTTCTATTAGCAATTCCTCCGAGCCTCTGATTCAATGATGAAAATGCAAACTCAAGATTTCACTGTCAACATTGACTCATGAAATTCTGACCCCTGGGCTGCTTCTGGAGAAGCTTATCCAAGGGAGAACTAGTTCAGCAATGTACTGCAGAAGTCGTCTTCACGTGTCCTTTGTTACAGTGACTGTACTCACTTGAAGGTGATGGAATATAAATATGTCATTGAAATGCTTCCTTCATATCTGCCCTTAATCTTTTGAGGTGAAAGACACTTATGAGGTATGTAAGTGTAAACAGATCCACTGCCCTATACTTGCTTCAGTTTTAAGTTAGATAAATCACATACTGAGCTTCCCCTGATATGTCTCTTCTTAACTCAAATCTTCATCACTACTGGGATTTCTTGAAAAATACAGAATATTGCCTCCCAGTCGGCCTATTCATTCTTATCCCTTTAGTATTTGTTGAGCTATGTTAGTCTTGTCCTCTAAGCTACCCCTATCTAAAGTCATTTATTCACCCTTACATATTTGAGGATCCCACTTCATATTTCCTGAAGCATATAGGACTTTTCAGAATTTAAAACATCTTTTTGAGGTACCCGAGTCTTATAACGTTTTGGATTTTCAAGCAAGAATATTCTAGTTTAAATGTAGGACTACCTTTATCCCGGGTTAGTGCCAATTCAATTCAATGTTTATTTAGTGGGAGTCTTCTCTAAATCCAGTATTGTGTTAGCTTCATGGATGAGACCAAAAACAAAGAAAAAACTTGGGCCTCATCACATGTCTTAGTCTGGGGTATATTCCTTTTGCCCACCTGAGTTCAAAGAAGTCCTCCATCTGCATTTCTGTCCTGCCCCAATTCGCAAGTCAAATTTCACATTTGCAGCAAAAGTACCAATAACTGCACAAGGTACCTATGATTATTATTAAGGTGTGATCCTCAAAGGTCAGATTCAGTAGTCTGATCCCAATGGGGCCAGTAGTCACATTCAGTAGTCTGTTCCCTCCTGCACTAACCAAATACAGGTTACTACTAATCAGAGGCAAGAACTGGAGCAGAAGTGGTACCACCTGTCGTCTTTGAATCCAAACACCAGCTCCTTCCCAGGCCGACCAATCACACCTGGTAAACTACTACGTAAATAAATTGTCCAGTGCAATGAGTCCCCTTGCCTTTACCGTGTGTGTAAGCTCCTGCTAGATAAGCTCTCATCAGTCTTCCATTTGGTTTGGTTAGAGTTTCAATTTTCCAGGTAACATTCCTCTGATTCCAGCCACCAATCTCTGACTGGTTGTGCTGAGTGAGTTAAGCCATAGAAATTATTATTTTATCTTATTCCTGGGACTGGAACTTCTCTCCCCAATGATCCCTGGAACCAGACTCTTTGAATGCCATACATCAGGGGTCCTCAAACTACGGCCTGCGGGTCACATGCAAATACAAATATTGTATTTGTTCCCGTTTTGTTTTTTTACTTCAAAATAAGATATGTGCAGTGTGCATAGGAATTTGTTCATAGTTTTTTTTTAAAACTATAGTCCAGCCCTCCAACGGTCTGAGGGACAGTGAACTGGCCCCCTGTTTAAAAAGTTTGAGGACCCCTGCTCTAGCAGCTCAGCGGTTCTCAACCTGTGGGTTGCGACCCCTTTGGCGGTCGAACGACCCTTTCACAGGGGTCGCCTAAGACCATCCTGCATATCAGACATTTACATTACGATTCATAACAGTAGCAACATGACAGTTATGAAGTAGC
>NW_005363502.1:70305-101208 GCF_000412655.1 Myotis brandtii | reverse complement strand
CTCATCGATGTTTCTAACTCTCTATCCCTCTCCCTTCCTCTCTGTAAAAAATCAATAAAATATATATATATTTTAAAAGAAGACATTTTTTTATTTCATTTTAAGATGGGCTTTAAGGTAATGGACGGGAAGCAGGTGGAGGGCTTGTGGGCGTGATGGAACAAAACCGGTCTCTAGTGGAGAATTGTTTTATAATTTGTTTTATTGGTTTTTAGAGAGAAAGGGAAAGCGATAGAGAGACAGAAACATCAAGAGAGAAACCTCGTAAATTGGTTGCTTCCTGCACACACATTACTGTGGATTGAGCCCGAAACCTAGGCATGTGCCCTGACTGGGAATTGAACCAGTGACCTGTTGATTCATGGGTTCGAAGTTCAACCACTGAGCAACACCAGCTGGGCTCAAGTGGAGAATTTTTAAGCCAAATGATAGGTACCTGAGAGTTAATTATAACTTCTCTGTAGTTTTTAATTGTCTGAAATGTTGCATAATAATTCGATTCTGGTCAGGGGCATGTACCTTGGTTGCGGGCACATCCCCAGTGGGGAGTGTGCAGGAGGCAGCTGATCGATGTTTCTCTCTCATTGATGTTTCTAACTCTCTATCCCTCTCCCTTCCTCTCTGTAAAAAATCAATAAAATATATTTTTTAAAAAAAAGAAGAAATTTTTTTATTTCATTTTAAGATGTGCTTTAAAGTAATGCACGGGAAGCAGGTGGAGGGCTTGTGGGCATGATGGAACAAAACCAGTCTCTAGTGGAGAATTCTTTTATAATATGTTTTTATTGGTTTTTAGAGAGAAAGGGAAACCGGTAGAGAGATAGAAACATCAAGAGAGAAACATCGTCAATTGGTTGCTTCCTGCATGCACATTACTGGGGATTGAGCCTGAAACCTAGGCATGTGCCCTGACTGGGAATTGAACCAGTGACCTCTTGGTTCATGGGTTTGAAGTTCAACCACTGAGCCACACCAGCTGGGCTCAAGTGGAGAATTATTAAGCCAAATGATAGGTACCTGAGAGTTAATTATAACTTCTCTGTAGTTTTTAATTGTCTGAAATGTTGCATAATAATGGTTTTTAGTAAATAAGGCCATAATATTGCAATGGATATAAAAACATTATGAATATAAATAAATATGGCAGAGTAATAATTTTCATAAAGCTATACTCAGTAAACTTAAAAAAACCCAGAATCCTACCAATAATATGAGATTTGAACAAAAGATTGGTGAGCTAAGACAAGTAAGTAATTGGAACAAAAATTAACAAGTAAGGGTATGTTTCAACATATAAAAATAGGATAAATCCTAATAAGTTTCATTAAAAGGAAATAATGCAACAGCATTCTCTGGTCATGATACACTGAGATAGAACTTAATTTTTAAAGAGGGTGAAAGTCTCTACAACCAGAATTTTAAAACTTCCTTATAAACATCTTTTGAATCAAAGGGAAAAATAAATCAAAATTCTCTAGAGAATTTCTTTTAGAAATTATTTAAAATATACAAAAGAGAATATGTAGAATAAATTAAAACAATATTCAGAAGAAAATTCATGGCTCTTAATTCAAATAATAAAAATGGAAGGAGAATTCCACATCATAAAGCAAGTGAAAGAACAAAATAAATATGAAGAAAGCAGAAAAGAATAAAATAAAGATAAAAGCAGAAATTAACAAATTAGAAAACATGAAAATATAGCTAATACATAAATACACAAACTGGTGTTTTGAAGATATCAACTACTAGACACACCAGTAGCTAACATAATCAAGAAAAAAATGAAAGAAAACACAAAAATACAAAATAAAAAATGACAGGAAAATACCTTTTGAAATTATAGGATTTTAAAAACATTCCTACGAGAAGGCTTTACACAATTCTTTGTAAATAAGTTTGAAAACAGGTAAAAAGGGTAAATTTCAAGGAAAACAATTTTTTTTTTCAAAATCGACCCTAAGTAGAAGAAAATATTTGAATTTCAGTGTCAAATAGAGAACTATATCAAAGTGCTACACCCCCAAAAGAATCCACTCATATGTTTTCATAGGGATTTCCATCAAACCTCCAAAGCACAAATAATGCCCTTCTATTTACACTGGTCCGGGGCTTATAAAATAAGGAAAACTTCCAAATTAATTTCATGGAGAGAATATAACAGTGAACCCCAATGACTGTACCAATTAAAACCACACAAAGGACCAAAGTACAGACTAATCTCACAGATATTGATGAAAAGTTGTAAATAAATAATTAGCTAATAAAACCCAGCAATACCATAAAAAAGATGAATCATGACTAAGTGGCATTTATTCCAGGAAAATAAAGACAAACCAACAACATCATTTTAATTAACAAGGCAACATCTTTCCTATTCTCACTAAAATCATGAACCAGGCACGAATTACTATAATATCCATTACTACTTATTATTATTAGACAATCCTTCAGACAAGATCAATAATTTGAGGCATAACAATTAAAAAGAAGAAAGAAAAATTATTTTTATTTATGTACCTTGAAAGCCAAAGGCAATCAGTGAAAAAATTAATATAAGCAAGAAGAGAATCAGTAATTTATCAAGTTATGAAGTTAAAATGCAAAAATCAATAGCTTTTTATAGACCAAAAATAACAATGTATAAAATATGTTGGAAGAGAAAACCACCACTCATTATAGTAACAACAATAGCAACAAATATCTAGAAATACTTTTAACAAGACACATGCAAAATCTAAATGAAGAAAAATCTAAAATACCACTAAAAAGCTGAGAAAGTAGGCTCAATCAAATGGGCAGATTTTCTATGATTTTGAAAAGTACAACTCAATCAAAATATATCAGTACTTCCCAAGTTAATGTATAAATTTAAAGTGATAACACAGTCCAACAAATTTAATTTTATTTCTCAGATCTGGAGCTGTCCAAGTTGATTGTAAAATTAAAAAATAAGTAAATAAAAACTGTCCACAAAATCCTAAAATATAGAGAATGATTGAATTGCAAAAAGCTAACCATTTAAAAACATAATATAAAGTCTCTATAATTAAGGGTGTAGTAGTAGCTCATAAATAGATTGCTATACCAATAAAACAGAATGGAGTCTGAAAACAACTAAAATATAATTTGTGGGAAACTTTTAAATTGATAATGGTGCAAACTCAAGTACCTGACAAGAAGATGTAATTTTTAATCATTACTTTGGAGCACCTAAATAGCCATTTAGAACAAGGTACTTTAGAAATTACACTTCACACAACCCACTTTACTAAATTAAAACATGATTGGAGATCTACATAAAAAACCAAATTACACAAGTACTAGGGAGAAAAAGAATGAATTATTTTATAACATGGGAGTGAATAATGCTTTTCCAACTAAGACTCAAAATCCAATAAGGGTGAAATAAGTAAGCTACATGCCATTGTATTTAAAATTTCATGCCAAAACACCGCAAGCAATGTAAAAAGACAAATGACAAACTGGGAGAAAATACTTGCACCTAATATTGCAGATAGAAATATCAATTCTGTAATCTGCTAGCAGGACTAAAACATCCAGAAAAGCTACACCTTCCAGCAGGCAGTGTGAGGAATTCCACAGACCCATTCTCCATAACTGGAGAAAATTAAATATTAATTTTTTTAAAAAGTAAAGCCTCCAGAAATTGTGCTAAGGGTATACAGAAAATACACTTTTTTTTTCTTCAAAAAAATACCTTCTACATCTTGGTTAGAACAGAGTCTGTGTCACTTGACCACAACCTGCTCCTTCCCCACCAACTCTGCAGGAGCAGGGAAGCCCCACTCCTCAGGTGGATGTGGTTAAGGAAAAAGGGCTCTGTCTCCTCACAGGTCACTTGACCACAACCTGCTCCTTCCCCACCAACTCTAAAGCGGGGAAGCCCCACTCCTCAGGTGGATGTGATTAAGGAAAAAGGGCTCTGTCTCCTCACAGCCCCTAGTAGGGGTCCTCAAACTACGGCCCACGGGCCACATGCAAATACAAATATTGTATTTGTTCCCGTTTTGTTTTTTTACTTCAAAATAAGATATGTGCAGTGTGCATAGGAATTTGTTCATAGTTTTTTTTTAAACTATAGTCCGGCCCTCCAACGGTCTGAGGGACAGTGAACTGGCCCCCTGTTTAAAAAGTTTGAGGACCCCTGCGCCTAGTCAATGGCTATGATATATTTTCGGAAGGAACAGGCTGCTAGGATTTCTTATTCTCTCCCAGCTCCAAGTTGCTGAGGCTGAATTCCAAGTGAGCCTAAGATGTGGGGCTCTTCCTCCCACAGCCCCCACTTAATCGGGCAGAGTGTCTACACTGGGTAATGCAGGTCCTAATCTCCTTCCCCCTAGAACAGTGGTCTGCAAACTCATTAGTCAACAGAGCCAAATGTCAACAGTACAACGATTGAAATTTCTTTTGAGAGCCAAATTTTTTAAACTTAAACTATATAGGTAGGTAAATTGTTAATAACTTAATTTAGGGTACTCCTAAGGCTTAGGAAGAGCCACACTCCAGGGGCCAAAGAGCTGCATGTGGCTTGTGAGCCTCAGTTTGCCGACCACGGCCCTAGAAGATCACTCACACACGGAGGTTCAAAGCTGTAGGTATATTCAAGCCCATGTTTGCTTGCAAAAGCAACTGGTTTTTCTTGAAAAGCCGTCAAGAGGAGGTTGATAGCTCCATGAGAACAGCTAGCTAAATGGAAAACCAGCTACTTTGCCAGAGATGAGCAAAGAAAGAAAGAAAGGCTTCCAGACCAGAACAAAACTCATACACTCACCTCACCCGATTCCAGGCCTTTGAGAAGTGGATGTCCCAGGGCAAAACAACAGAGCAATCAGGTAGCTGTTAGAGCCACCTGAAAGCTATAGATAACCCAGTGGGAGGGAGGCAGCCCAACAGAGAAATCAGAGGAGGCACAGCCCAAGAGAACCCTGCTAATATAACTGTCAGCCCTGGGTGACATGTGCATGTGCCAGGCTGCCCCCTCTGAGGACTGACACAGGGGCTTTGATGTGAGTGGGGCAGTATTTCCTGGTGTCAGGTGACAGTCACGAGGAAGAGGCCAATGGGGCCTGCAGACACTGGCCCTGGCATCACAGGGCTGTTGGAGCAAAGCCCGCAGGCGCCTGCATGCAGACTTCTTGATAAGTGAGAAAAACAAACCCCAACTTGATTGTGCTGTTATAATCAGACTGTGGGCAGCTTGCTGCTGTCCAAACCTGGAGATCAGGAATGCAAAGCTCTGAGTGTTGTTTCTAGAAACTTCCTAGGACTTAGTTGGCAAGTCAGGTGCTGTTTGAGGGAAAGAGGTGGTAGAATTTGTTTAGTAAAAGTATAAATACCCTGCCCTGGCCATAGTGGCTCAGTTGGTTGGAGCATTGTCCCCTACACCGAAAGGTTGTGGGTTTGATTCCCCGTCAGGATACATGCCTGGGTTGTGGGTTTGGGGTGCATTCTCTATCTCTAAAATCAATAAACATATCCTCTGAGTGGCCAGTGTGGCCCAGTGGTTGAGTATTGACCTATGAACCAGGAGGTCATGGTTAGATTTCCAGTCAGGGCACATGCCTGGGTTTCAGGCTCAATCCTCAGTAGGGGGCGTGCAGGAGGCAGCGATCAATGATTTTCTCTCATCGTTGATGTTTCTCTCTATATATAAAAATCAATAAACTATTATTTCAAAAAATAAAAATTATGCCTATTAAAAAATGAATTTCTTATACTCAAATTTTGCAATGAGTACCCTGAATAAAAAGCTATGCAACTCAGTAGCATAATAAAGGAACGGTACCTTAAATTTGGATTACTAGTGGACACACAATAAGATGTCAATTCCACTCCCTGCCCCTATCTGTCAGTCACTCCTGGTTTGCACATCCTCTTTTGTCTATTCAAAAATAAGTAAAAATCACTAAATATTCTTTTACTTCTTCAGCAATGTTTTTGGAGTTTTTTGTAACATCTGTTGAGTGCAACAAACATCCTCTACTCTCCAGAGCTAGAAAAACAAGCCTTACATTCAAATAACTCATTGATGTCCTTTGCTTCTGGAACACAGCTAGAAATAACACCCAGAAAAAATTAGCTTCTTGGATGACACACCAGTGCATTTCACACTTAAACAGCCAAACAAAATATTCCTAGAAAAAATTAGCTTCTTGGATGACACACCAGTGCATTTTGAATTCTTCACACTTAAACAGCCAAACAAAATATTCTTGAACTCAGGAACTACTGAGTTCCAATTTATTTATTTTTGACCGCTACACTATTAAATAAGTCACTTTTAATCTATTTTTTTTTCTGTTTAGAAAAACGAGGGCAATATCACATATTTCAAAGACATGGCTATGGAATATATAAGATTTCAACAAGTGACTTGGGACTGGAAACTGCTGAGAGCTAAGTGTTATTTTAACTGCTGTGCCTCGGAGAGCATCCGTCAGCATCCCCCAGGCTCGCACTTTGGGATCCGGGAGTTCGGTGAAGGCTAGTCATCCCATTTAGCTTCTTCATGACTCATTGATCTAAGCTTTTAGACACTGCTTGAACTTCATGTTTCTTGGAAAGTGGTTAGAGCTAGTAGCAGACTGCTCTCTGGGGACAATTCGGAATGCCCCAAAGCAATATTAATGATAGCTTGAACTGGATATGTAAGGGAATCTGAAAGGTGAAAAATTATAGGCCTATAAGGTATACTTCCTCCAATGCTTCCAATTTTGCTCTGGGGTGGATTTTCTCTAAAAATATGTTATGTGAGTCACTTAAAAATTCCGGCAGCAATAACTCACCTGGCTGTGACTGTGGGTTTTCAGCATCTCCACTAAGTTTTATGGTGAAAATTCTGCAAGGCGTTAGAAATGTGCAATCTGGCACATACCCCATACTCATCCTGCTCTGGGGCTCTAAATAATAAATATTCCATATCCAATAGTCAGCCCAACCATCCCAGCAAGAGTGAACCTATCTTTCATAAAGCAGAAAACGTGAAGGTTTTGGAGACATCGTGTGTGTTTTAGTTTGGTTTCCTCTGAAAGTAGAGCTTGAGAAGGGGCTTCAGGGCAGGTGATTTGTATGAGAAATGAGCTCAGAAAGTGGAAGTGAGGAAGGGAAGGAGACAGAAAGACAAAGAAGTCCATGTTAGTGAGCATTATTATTTCCAGGTGCTGCAGGCATGTGGTGGGAAGTGATTGGGAACCAGACAATTTTACTTATACCTTTGTTTGACACAGACGTCTAACAGTCCCATCCCAGGCCTCAGGGTGCCATTATTTCCTAGGAGGGCCCTTAATTTAATAGATGATACCTTTCAAGGTTACACATTCAGTCTCCGTTGAGCTTTTGTCCTTAAAGTTTAATTCCGGGTTGCATTTTTAACACATTAGGAGATATTTAACTGTTGCCATGAATCCTTCTGGTTGTCACGGCATGCCCTGGGTTGATAGTTGACTAACTCCCTAGGTTCTCTTTCAAGGCTCCTGAGGCAGTTAGCAAAAGTCAGCCAGCTCCGTAACCTTTGTATTTTCCATTGCCCATACTGTTCAAGGGCAGACCTACAGCATAATCCAAGGCCTACCTTCCCTCCTATTCTTCATCCCCGTCATCATGCATGATTTAGTTGTTGCAATGTTAGGGATCATTGCCCCTCTCTAATCATCAGAAATGGGGTGATGATCTCTCATAGGCCCAATTCCAGAATCCTATCCTGAGTACTTAAGTTTAAAAAAATGTTTTTATTGATTTCAGTGAATGGAAGCGAGAAGGAGAGAGAGTTAGAAACATCAGTGATGAGAGAGAATCATCGGGCTGCTTCCACATTCAGTCTCCGTTGAGCTTTTGTCCTTAAAGTTTAATTCCGGGTTGCATTTTTAACACATTAGGAGATATTTAACTGTTGCCATGAATCCTTCTGGTTGTCACGGCATGCCCTGGGTTGATAGTTGACTAACTCCCTAGGTTCTCTTTCAAGGCTCCTGAGGCAGTTAGCAAAAGTCAGCCAGCTCCGTAACCTTTGTATTTTCCATTGCCCATACTGTTCAAGGGCAGACCTACAGCATAATCCAAGGCCTACCTTTCCCTCCTATTCTTCATCCCAGTCATCATGCATGATTTAGTTGTTGCAATGTTAGGGATCATTGCCCCTCTCTAATCATCAGAAATGGGGTGATGATCTCTCATAGGCCCAATTCCAGAATCCTATCCTGAGTACTAAAGTTAAAAAAAATGTTTTTATTGATTTCAGTGAATGGAAGGGAGAAGGAGAGAGAGTTAGAAACATCAGTGATGAGAGAGAATCATCGATTGGCTGCTTCCTGCATGTGCCCTGACTGAGAATTGAACCATGACCTCCTGGTTTGTGGGTCAATGCTCAACCACTGAGTCACACTGTCTGGGCCTGAGTACATTCTATAATCACTTTCTGTACCAACTGTCTTAGTTTAAGTTCCCCTATAGGAGAACCTGTGACAAAGATTGGAATGCAGTTATTTTATTTTAATTTTTTGAAAGGCGATCACAGGGGAATGAGGAAGCAGGAAAATCGAGATGAGGAAAGATGAAAAGCCAATATCAGGACACACTATCAAGGATGCCACTCTAATCAACAGTAGCTCCATTCTGCTGTGACTGCTACGAGGCAGAGTGAATCCTTCCAGAATTATCCAGTGACTTCCTTCCCTTAATGGACCTGCTAAATTTTCTGCACTTCTAGGTTGCATATGAGCATAGGCTGAAATGAGACCCCACTAAGTTGAATAAGGTCTTATGAGAGAATGGCAAAATATGCAAGGTACTAATTGAGTATCAATTAGTTGGGATGCTGGCGGCATAAAAGCAGGCTGAGCTTCTTTGGGACTGCCCACTCTAGTGAAAACTGAAATCAGAGGTGGGCCAGGTTTGTGAAAGGAGCTTGTGATGCGTCTACTATGATGTGGCATTATAAGCAAAGAGTAATCTCATCATCTGACCTAACCCACACCCACCCCATGCTGAACCTTGTCCTGCTGGCCACTCTGGTCAGATGCCACCCCATCAATGAGGTGTCTGTTAGTGCTGGAGAGCAGCCAGAGACCCACAGCATATTCTCCTGCACTCTTATGGGCCACCCTGCAGATGACACTGGCTGAACATAAGATCTCAGAGGGGAGGGGATGGGGGGACGGGAAGAGATTAACCGAAGAACTTACTAGTATATACATATATGCATAGCCCATGGACACAGAGACTGGAGTGGTGAAGGCCTGAGGTGGGTTAGGGGTTGGAGGGGGGGGAGGGAAAGGGGAGAAAAATAGGGACATCTGTAATACTATCAACAATCCAATATAATAAAAGAGTAATATGCAAATTGACCCTAATGACGGAACAACCAGGAACGACTGGTTGCTATGATGTGCACTGACCATCAGGGGGCAGATGCTTAACGCAGGAGCTGCCCCCTGGCAGTCAGTGCACTCCCACAGCGTGAGCTCCTCTCAGCCACAAGCTGGGCTGACGGCTGTGAGTGCAGTGGCGGTGGTGGGAGAGGCTAAGTGCTAAGGATGTCTGACATTCCCCAAGGGCTCCTGGGCTGCCAGAGGGATGTCTGACTGCCAGCTTAGGCCTGATCCCCCAGGGAGCAGGTCCAAGCCGGCAGATGGACATCCCCCAAGGGGTCCTGGACTGCGAGGAGGTGCAGGCCAGGCTGAGGGACCCCCGCCCCCCGCCTGAGTGCATGAATTTTCATGCACCAGGCCTCTAGTAAAAAATAAAAATAAAGGCCTGCAGGTCTTTTTGCAAATAGTAACCTTTCATTGTATAGTAGAGATCCTTGTCTCCCACCAGTCCTCAGTGCATATCAAAGTCTGGCTACACTGAACTTGAAATTCTTCCCTAAAGACAGGGGGCAGGGGGCTGGGGTTAGCACAGGGCTTGAGGGTGATAGACCTGTACTTAGATCCTGGCCCTTAACCAAGGATGCATTCTTCGTTAAGTTAAACTGCTTATGTTTTGGCTTCCTCACCCTCAACAAGGGGAGATCATCTCTTTCGAAGGCTTATATGAAGGATAGTGGTTTTATGTGCTTATGCACATGTGGTATGCCATGTGCTTCATATACCCCCTGGTGCACAGTAATGCTCTGGAAGTATCCTAGTGGGTGGTAGCTTTTAGACTCCTGGGTCTCTGCCTAGTCTTCCCGTCCTCAGTGCATATCAAAGTCTGGCTACACTGAACTTGAAATTCTTCCCTAAAGACAGGGGGCAGGGGGCTGGGGTTAGCACAGGGCTTGAGGGTGATAGACCTGTACTTAGATCCTGGCCCTTAACCAAGGATGCATTCTTCGTTAAGTTAAACTGCTTATGTTTTGGCTTCCTCACCCTCAATAAGGGGAGATCATCTCTTTCACAGGCTTATCTGAAGGATTGTGGTTTTATGTGCTTATGCACATGTGGTATACCTTCCCTCTGAAGTGTTCTTTGATGGACTTAGTCAGAGTTAGTCACGGTAGCGCACGGTGAAATTCATAGAACAAATGTAGCCCTCTGTGAGATATTGTCAGATGCCTCTTAAAAATACAAATGTCTTTGGCGTTCCCCTCCCCCCTTGTATTACTTCAGCAACCCTATTGAAAGAAAAATCACTTAAATATTACATGACTTATAGTTAGAAAACCCTTGTTATACTTTTATAACTCTGAGCACACATTTTGATAAATCCCTCAAGTCTCTTTCGCAAATTCCTCTGGATTAGAATCTGAGTCTTTATTTTATTTTATTTATTTATTTATTTATTTATTTATTTATTTATTTTATTATTTATCCATCCTCACCAAGGATATGTTTTTCATTGATTCTGGAGAAAGAGGAAGGGGGAGGGGGGAGAGAGAGAGAGAAAGAGAGAGGGAGAAACACCCATGTGAGAGAGAAAGAAACATTGATCAGTATGCACCCCTACTGGGGATGAAATCTCCAACCTGGGTATGTGCCCTGACAGGGAATCAAACCCGTGACCTTTGGGTGCATGGGATAACTGCACTAACCACTGAGAAACACTGGCCAGAGCTGGAATCTGTTGTTTTTTAGAACCAAAGGCTGGCCATCTCTAGTGTATAGATATAAGCTTATGGCAGGTTAAAGGAGCAGTTGCCCAGGCAGGGTTAGCCACACAGGCGATTTATTGAGGAAATGCCACGAAGGATAAAGAGGGAGAGAATAGGAATAGGAGGAAGGAGCCTTTAGACTGTCATGCAGGGGTGGCACCTGTGAGAGAAGAAGGGAATTAAAGGATTCGATAGGGAGGGCCTTCGACCACTGTGCAGTCCTGAGATAGTGTCACCAAGCTGTCAGGACATCCCCAAGCAAAGCTCGCCTGTTAGAGGAGACCCACATCAGGCACCTGTGGTCTGCTCTGCGAGTCCCGCTGTGCTCAGTCAATGCTGGGGGCAGCAGGGGAGGCAGGGACTCAGCATGTGTACCTGTGCACTCAGAGTGCAGAGCTGGAGGCTGTTGGTTCTCCCTGTGGTGGTCACAAACCTATCTCTTTTCAAAGCAGCACCATCCCATTTTGAATCTTCCAGTATGTATGATTTCTGACCCAAATTCTCTCAATAGCTTGGACTAAAATTTGTCAAGACCGGCAGACTGGGACTCATTTAGAGCGACGTGTGTAAGCTAACACATCTAGATCACATGCAAAGTCCCAAATGCTCTGAACAAGGCTTAATCTGCAAGGACATGGGAAGAAGTCAGGCCGGAAGGGATGGTTGTTCTGATACTCAGCGCTCATGATCTTGCCCATGAACGTCATTTGGCTCAGTCGTTCAGTCTTACCCTGCCCCAGATGTGCAGGATTTTAAATGAGCAGCTAACTAAGTTGTGGGTGTGCTCAATGTGGATCTCTTCTGAGCTGTTGATTGTACAATTTTTTTGCTGCATCATTGGGCTTTGCATCTAACCAGCGCCAGGCATTTCAGGCAATGCCTTTGACTGATCTGGAGCTTTCTGTCTCGTTCAGCGCATGGCTCCTTCATTTTTCCACCCCCTGCACATTTCCTGTTAAGAGATGTTCATGCTGGCTGCAGTTGGCAGGTTGAGTGGAGAGCCTCATACGGCTCTTCTGACAAAGAGCTTTGTCTCTGTCCTGTGGTTTATCAAACAGCTTCAACTGGCACTATAATGAGTTTGCCAAGCCCATCTTTTGTCTCTATTGATGAGCGTTTGGCTGCAATTTTTTTTTCCAGGAGGAAGTCTTTCTCTGTCTACAGATCAATTTGGATTTGACGTTTAAAGCTAAGACTTAAGATTTTTTTTCTCTTCTATTTCTGAGCAGTGTTGTTGATACCACTTTCTACACTCTGTCAGTTCCAGTGCTATATATTTCTAATTTAGCGTTAAGAGCACTGCAGAAAATATAAACAAACCGGCCCTTCTGAGACTTCTGAGGCGCCCGTGTCTTACCCTGCCCCAGATGTGCAGGATTTTAAATGAGTAGTTAACTAAGTTGTGGGTGTGCGCAATGTGGATCTCTTCTGAGCTGTTGATTGTAAAATTTTTTTGCTGCATCATTGGGCTTTGGCATCTAACCAGCGCCAGGCATTTCAGGCAATGCCTTTGACTGATCTGGAGCTTTCTGTCTCGTTCAGCACATGGCTCCTTCATTTTTCCACCCCCTGCACATTTCCTGTTAAGAGATGTTCATGCTGGCTGCAGTTGGCAGGTTGAGTGGAGAGCCTCATACGGCTCTTCTGACAAAGAGCTTTGTCTCTGTCCTGTGGTTTATCAAACAGCTTCAACTGGCACTATAATGAGTTTGCCAAGCCCATCTTTTGTCTCTATTGATGAGCGTTTGGCTGCAATTTTTTTTTCCAGGAGGAAGTCTTTCTCTGTCTACAGATCAATTTGGATTTGACGTTTAAAGCTAAGACTTAAGATTTTTTTTCTCTTCTATTTCTGAGCAGTGTTGTTGATACCACTTTCTACACTCTGTCAGTTCCAGTGCTATATATTTCTAATTTAGCGTTAAGAGCACTGCAGAAAATATAAACAAACCGGCCCTTCTGAGACTTCTGAGGCGCCCGTACTAGTCAGTTGCTATTTGTCTGTTTGTCCTTTTCGATAACCAAGGAGCCAGACAGGTTTTATCTCTACAACATCCTCGACCATGACAAATGCCACGCATTTTCTCTTGCAGGTGGAGTGACATAGTTAACTAATTTTCAATTTTGGGGAGTGAGGAAGGACAAATGACCCTTAATTTTATCTCCCAAGAGTCAGCAGCGGAGGGCGGCAGCTTTGCTCTGATAGTGAGCAAAGTAATCAGTGTCTGAGAGATTCTGTAGGTGCCTCTGCTTCCCAAGAGATGCATGGCAGTCGAGGCAGCCGAAGTCTCAGAGAGGATGTCACCGGAGAAAACCTGTGCAGCTCTGAAAAGAATACTTCCTCCATTGACCTCATCTGCCTTCTTATTACAGTCGTTATTTAGGGATGTAAGTGCTTCACAAACAGCAGTTCATTCTTTGTCAAGTCAATTTATGAGGCAGAAAAGGAAACGGAAGCTTAAAGGCATAATCTCGACAAGGTCTGAGATGGCGATTTAAAGCAATCGTTGGCGCCCTCCGACTTCCACCAAGTAGTTTGATCATTCCACTTAAAATTTGTCTTCACCTTTCTTCTTATAAACGCTCTTATTTTTAATTAGATACCAATTGTCTGGCACACAGAATCAAAGAGGAGTGTTTCACTGACAAAAATACGTGGATAGTAAGTCACACGTTGCAGAATGCTTTCCATTGTGTGTGCGCGTTTCTTCTGCTGGCTATTTTATTCTATTCATGACCAGAGAAAGGAGCTATCTTTCCTGTCCTTCGGGTACATTTTATATTTGTTCTAGTGCATGTTCTGCCTGCTTTTTCCTGGGATGTTTGCTGTTTTATATCTTTGTTTCTTGCCTTCCATGGGGGAGGCCACTCAGCACACTGCCGAGTTTCAAGACGGGAGGTAACACAAAGGCAGTCTTTCTCCTCTCTTGACCTTGAGACCTGGTTTTTAAGGAGGCTTCTTGTGCTGTGTCTCCGCATGACAACGAAAATGCTGTGAATGCCTCAGAACCACTTTCAGTGCAATTCCATTAAGTAAAAATTTATGGAAAGTAGTTCCATGGAGTTATAGGAACACACTTTTATGATGATGATTATTGATTGCATCAGGTTTCAGTTCCATTCTAAACCTGGCATCCAGTCCAGGGCCCATGGTGAGGAAGGAGCAGGCACCTGTGACCTTGGACTGGGCTCTGTGTTGTCTTATCATTTGTCCTTGAAGTGAGAGCTGAGGGAAGTCTCTTCCAAACATTTTTCATACACTGCAGTGAATTTTAATTTTCTTGGTGGTTTTGCTTCCTAAAATTACAATTTTTAGAATTAATCTTCTTTAGATTATAGTCTCAAGGCACTAGAGTTTGAACTGAGAGCACGTTTGAAAGGCGTTCACCAAATTCTGACATCACAAGTACTGGCTCAGACAAAGAGCTCCAGGGAAAGGATGTTCAGGCTGAAGGTTTTTAGAAAAATATTCCAGAAGAAGAGAGGAAATAATCAGAGTTTATTTATGGGCATTTATTATTTATTCTCCCTTCCAGTTTGACATAAAATACTTACTGTTAGATAAAAAAAAAGATTGCAATAATGATTTGGGGAAGGGAAACCCTTGCAATAGAATCAAACACTGAATGGGAATAATAAACAAATAACAGCTGATGTCCCACAATAGCCCCAAAGAGGAAAATTAGTGTGGCTAGGTTCTTTAATGGACACATTACACTAATGAGAATACCTGTGGGCCAGGGCCACTCGGGCTGTCAGCAGTAGCTTCAAGGAGTGGAACGCAGAAGAGTGTAGCAACAGCACAGCAGGAAATAAAGCTGGGAGGGAAGTGCCAAGCCATGGAACAGGTCGTCTGGGTCTCCACCTGCTTGGGGGGACAGTTGACAGAGCTGATGGCTGTGTGGAGGAGCAGGTCCCTGCACCGGTGACCTGGACAGAGTGGAAAACCCTAGGGTGCAAAAGAGCGTCTCAGCTGGGCTGCTGAGGTTCATGAAAATGTCAAAATGGACAAATCACCTCCACTAGCTCCATTGTCCTTGTTGCTAGTGGTCTGGGACCGGAGACCCCACTGTGGTTCCAGGACAGAGGCAGCCCGATTCGCTGGAGTGCACCTGTTACTTGGTTTGCAGGTGGTACTGGATAAAAGGAGCTGTGAACTCCACAAAGTGAAGGGAGACCATCACACCTCCACTCCCCCGTCTCGACCCCTTAGTGCACCTGCACAGAATCTGGTAACTCTTGTCCACTTCCACGGCTGTGCACCACTCAGCCTGTTCTTCCCATCCATCTCCAAACCACCTCACCTGGAGGGAGGGAATAAGTGAGAGGATGCCAAGGTTCCTCCTCAGGGAAAGGAGAGAGGCACAGTGGTGCAGAGAAGTGGCCACGACCCTAAAAGTAAGGACAGACCAGTGCTTTCCCTGCTCTTGACTTGCAGGAGCCTCTCCATGAGGATGTGTGTAATGTTTATATATATTTTTCATTTTATAATGTTTGAGCATCTTAAAACCTTTCTGGCTGGGGAGAGACTGCCCCTCCTGGAGCCTTTGCTATGCAAACTAACCAACCCTGAGCCTGACCTCCTCTGTCTAGCAGTGAACTACAAGGACCTATACACTTCTGCCTTCATGTTCCAAAGCCAGGTACCAGGCAATTAGGAACCACCCCTATAGCTAGCAGCCATCTGAAATTATTCCAATTAGCCAGTCCTAACCTGTCCTTGCCCTGCCTTGCCTTGCCTTAGAACCCCCAATAGAGGGTCTAGCCTCAGCTTGCCCCTGCTTTCTGCCTCCTCACCACCTGAGTCTTCCCCAGGTCCCCCCGACCACACCCCCCACCATATGCTAGGACCTGTGAGCATAATAAACTTTGTTTTTCCCAATCTCTCTTGTGTCCCCTTTTGTGGCCACACCTGACTGACTTTCACATAAAAGAACACAAGAGTCTGAAATGTTCTAAATGTGCTCTGGACTATTCAGAAATATCTAGAGATTCAATGACAAGGGATACAAAAGGGGATTTTCTTTTAATAGAAAGATTTTTTAACTCTTCTTTCCATTTTATTGACTCAGATATCAGGCACTGTGCTTGGTCCTGGGGGATATAGGGGAAGACAAATCACGGCTTCATCCTTCCAAGAGGCACAGTCAATGGATCAGATACATAGAGACAAAGAAAGGGGATTCAAGAAGGGAGGGGTTGCCCTAGACGGTTTGGCTCAGTGGATAGAGCATCAGCCTATGGACTCAAGGGTCCCAGGTTCAATTCCGGTCAAGGGCATGTACCTTGGTTGCGGGCACATCCCCAGTGGGGAGTGTGCAGGAGGCAGCTGATCAATGTTTCTAACTCTCTATCCCTCTTCCTTCCTCTCTGTAAAAAATCAATACAATATATTTTTTAAAAAAAGAAGGGAGGGGTTGTGTCCCATTGAATATCAAAGAAAGTTGTCAGGAAGAAGGGATCCTTGTTTCCTCACCAAATACTTCACTTTTTTAACCCATTGTATAGATGTTGTATTGACAGAGGTCCAAGATAAGAGATTATATGTATGAATTTCCAGGAAAAGTCAAGCATTTTGAAGAAATTTCTTGAAGAAACAATTTTTTAAGATAAGACTGATGGTGCTTGAGTAGTAAACCTGGGTGCTAAATAAAAGCCTTAAAAACCCTATATACTCATTGGACGTAAAGCTTAAAAAATTCCAGATGTTTAATTACAGATAATTTTTTTAAGCTTTACTCTGTTCCTATAGAAAACATTCAACTTAATGAAGGAAAGTTAATTATTGTCCTCATGTTTACATAATAATTTCATTCAATTTATATTATAAATTCTGCTTAACATTTGTATGGTCAAAAATGAGACAGAGGAAGAGAAAGTAAGAACCAGGAATTGTTACCCATATTTGTATGGTCAAAAATGAGACAAAGGAACAGAAAGTAAGAACCAGGAATTGTTACCCATATCATAATGAAACATTTTAGCAAATACACTTTTGATCATGGAGTCCATAGTAGTGTCAAGGCATTATCAACCTTGTAATTTTTAGAACATGTAATAGATGCAGAATCTGAGACCATTTTTTATTATGTGATTCATGAAAATTAAGCTCGTAGCCTTATAATCCACTGGCATACACAAAGAATAAGGCGATGAGTCTTTTCTAACTCCATCCCCTAGGAAAGAGCTTTCTGAATGGCATGGACCTAAACTCATGTTGCAAAGAACACGGAATGTGTGTGCCATCTGGATGGAGAGACGGGGCACAGCCTGGTAAGCAGCGCCTCCAGGTCATTCTCTTCCCTTTTCATCTGTCTGCAACACAATACAGGAAATTAAAATCAGTGATTGATTGTGTTTCAGTACATTACCATCAAGGCTGAATTCATAAACAATGCACCAAATGAGAAGCTATTTAATTACATTCTTCTTTTTTTTTCTGTGTATCTAGCTTGGTATAGCATGGACCAAATAACTGACATTTATTTTATTCAAAAGAGGAAAAGGAATTCATTTATTCCATTTGAGTGTTTTTCCTATGTTAATAAAACATTGTATTTTCCTTGACAAATTTATTTTTAGGAAAATATACAAAAATATTTATTAAATGGAAGTCATTATTTTATAACCCTTTGATAGCATGACCATTTCCGTTTTTCTCCCTTAACTCTTTGTTATTAGTTTATTTTAGTTCATAAAAATCTTGGGTATGAATTCTGATATTATAAACATACCAGGTAATTACTTTTCTTCATTAGAAAGGGCAAAGAAAGGGGTGCTTTCCTTTTATTGAATCAGATTAAGCAGGTGCCTTTATTCAGGAATTTGTTTGATACTCCTAAAATAGAAAAAAGTGATCCCTACATGTGCATATATATGCATATACTATATTACATACAGTCACATATATCTTATACATTTTCAAGTTTACCATCTATTTCCAAGTTCTCTCTAATGTACCGATTTAAACTCCTGTCAGTAAATGAGTTTTTGCCATAGTTTTGTAGTTGCATAATGGCAAAAATTACAGCATTATAGTTATTAAATTGTATTTTTCTGTTTTAAATTGTATTTTCATAAAAATTTTTCATTCATTTTTATCATCTTTTGTGAAATATTCTCTCAATCTTTAACCAATTTTTTTCTATTGAATTATCTATCTTATCTCATTTATTTCTAGGGATCCTCTCTATATATAATGGATCGCATAGTTTTTAGTTATCTATTTTGTAAATATTTTATTCAGTTTTCTGCCTTGTATTTAATCTTTATTTTGGGTACCTGGATATTTTATTTTTCATGTAGTCCAATTTGTCATTCTTTTTCTTTGTATTTCATGTTTTGTGTATTTGATCACTAAAACCTTCCTTACAACAAAATCATTACTTTCATGTATGTACTTTTAAATGGTTTGAAGATTTGCTGTTCACATAAAAGTATTTAATCCAACTATATTTTTGTGATATGGTGTCAGATACAGATTTTATTTATATATGGATTGCCAATTATCCAAGAATCACTTATTAAATAGCATGATTTTCCCACAGATTTGTCATTTCATATATCTCATACTCATCCAAATATTCAGCATATCCATGAATCTATTTCTTAAAAATTTTTTAAATTTATTGGTATGACATTGGTTAGTAAAATTATATGTTTCAAGTGTACAGTTCTATAATACATCACCTGTATATTGCATTATGTTCACCACCCCAAGTCAAGTCTCCTTCATCATCATTTATCCCCCCTTTACCCTCTTCTACCTGCCCTCACGCCCCTTTCCCTCTGGTGATCATCATACTGTTGTCTGTGTCTATGAGGGGTTTTTCTTAATTCCTTTACCTTTTTACCCAGTCCCCCAATGTCCCTCCCCTACGACACCCGTCAATCTGTTTTCTGTATCTATGAGTCTGTTTCAATTTTGTTAGTTTATTTTGTTCATTAGATTCCACATATTAGTGAAATTGTATGGTATTTTGCCTTTCTCTGACTGGCTTATTTAACTTAGCATAATACTCACCAGGTCCATCAATGCTATTGCAAAAAGGTAAGGCTTCTTTCTTTTTTACAGTCAAGTAGTATTTCGTCGTATAAATGTACCACCACTTTTTCATCCACTCATCTACTGATAGGCACTTGGGCTGCTTCCAAGCCTCAGCTATTGTAAATAATGCTGCAATGAACATAAGGGAGCATATGTTCTTTTCATTTAGTGTTTCAGGTTTCTTCAGATATATTGCCAGAGGGAATCACTGGGTCATAAGGCAGTTCCATTTTTAATTTTTTGAGGAAACTCCATACAGTTTTCCTCAGTGGCTGCATTAATCTACATTCCCACCAACAGTGCACAAGGGTTCCTTTTTCTCCACATTCTCATCAACACTTGTTTGTTGATTTATTGATGGTAGCCATTTTGGCAGGTGTGAGGTAATATCTTACTGGGGTTTTAATCTGCATTTCTATGATGATTGGTGATGTTGAGCATCTTTGCATATGTCTGTGGCTATCTGTATGTCTTCTTTGAAGAAGTGTTTATTCATATAACTTGGCCATTTTTTTAAACTGGGTTATTTTTTTTGTGTGTGTTGTGTTGCATAAGTTGTTTATAAATTTTGGATATTAACCCCTAATTAGATGTATCATCCCTGATTATATTCTCCCATTCAGTGGATGTTGTCTTTTCATTTTGTTGATGGTTTAATTTGCCGTGCAAAAACTTTTTAGTTTGACGTAGTCCCATCTGTTTATTTATTTCGTTTCCCTTGCCCAAAGGAGATATATCAGAAAAAAATATTGCTATGAGAAATATCCAAGATTTTACTGCCTATGCTTTTGTCAAGAATTTTTATTATTTTAAGGCCTACATTTAAGTCTTTAATCCAATTTGAGTTTATTCTTGTGCCTGGTGTAAGAAGATGGCCTTGTGTCATTTTTTTTTGCATGTAAATGTCCAGTTTTCCCAACACCATGTAGTGAATAAATTGTCTCTACCCCATTGTATGTTCTTGCCTTTTTTGTGAAATATTAATTTACCACAAGGCATGGGTTTATTTCTGGGCTCTCTCTTCTGTTCCATTGATCAATAAGTCTATTTTTTTATGCCAGTACCTTGCTGTTTTGATTACTATGGCCTTGAGGTATAGTTCGATATCAGGTAGCAGGATTCCTCCAACTTTGTTCTTTCTGAAGACTGCTGTGGCTATTTGGGGTCTTTTGTAGTTCCATAAACATTTTTGAAGTATTTTTTTCTAGTTCTGTAAAATACGCCATTGATATCTTCATAGGAGCATTTTTTTGCCTTTTGTTTTAAGCTTTAAGTAAAACATAACATTATGTGTGCTAGATTCTCAACTCTTTGTAGCTCTGGATTTTTTTTTTCTTCCAAGCATATGAATTTTTGAAGTTAACCAGGGCTGACTGCAGAGGACCCTTTGTGCAATCCAATCATGCTAATTTCAATTTTAAGTGCAGGAGACCCGCATGCTCTTCATCACCTCCTATGATGGATTGGCTAGTGTTGAGTTAGTAAGATTTCCAGGAAATGACAGTGCAAATGCTGCCCTAAGCAGCCTGTTAATAAATAGACCACAAGTCTTAAAATCATCCACTTGCTATTTTACTTTAAGAGTGGAGTAAAGCTCCATTATAGTGCAGAATATATTTCACATTGCATTTTCATCTGAAAAGCTACCAGTATTTACATTCCCACATGATTCTAGTAAGAAGTACAGGTAAGCAATCCCTGTTTAAAATAATGCACAGACTTGTAAGAGCATGAACTGGTAAGTAAAAGAAGCAGAGTTTCATGCTATTTTAAATATACTGTCTAAACATATTCCTATTTTGCCTTACCCATTTAAAAATACTTTATAGAACTATCTTTTTCAAGGATAAGGGATAGGATATAATGAGATAAGCTCTTAAATAAGGAATTAAAATTACGTGTAAATGATTATCGTGTATGTTTGTGTGTGCGTTCTTAAGTGTAAAAAAATCACATCATAATTTGAAAAGCATGAGGTGTATGAAGCTTAGGGAAAATTAAAATGTTTCCTAATAGTTTTCTTTAATTTGCTTTTTATTGCTTGAATTCTCCCAAAAGAAAATCAAAAGTATAAAATAATGAACAAAAAGCAAAGGAAAGCTAACACCTAGTATGCAACCAAATTTAACAACAATTTTCAATTAAAGTCATGAGAATTTTAAGCATTGTACTAATCAAAATAATACCAAGCTATTACTGAGCATTCACCATAAGTCTGGGCAGTGCCAACAGCTTTATATTAATTTACTTATTTAATTCCCATAACATTTCTGTGTTAATACCTTTATCATGCTCCTCATTTTACAGAGAAGAAAATGGAAGTAATGGAAGTTTCTCAATGCCATGGAGCTAATCCCTGGCCGAGGAGGATTGGCACCCAGGTGGTCCAGGTCTGGAGGGTCAGCACAACACATCGCTGGCTCTAATTTGCCAGATCCATATGCTTACATGTTGATTTACAATCAAAGTTGGCTAATGCTTTCTCCACTAAACATGTACATTGAACATGTCTTTAGGGGTCTCAGGGCATATCAGTTCTATTTAATTCCATCTAATTCTGCCCCTCCAGGTCATCTTCAGTTTGATGGAAGTGCTCTGGGAACTTCTGGCCTGAAGGAGGAGCTTAGTAAAGTTTGGAGAGAGGAGGAGCAGTTGGGTAAGACTTCATGGAGCAGTGAGCATTTGAATTAATGCTTGAATTTGATTACGAATTCTCCAGGTAGAGGTGGAGAGGACATGTGCACTGTGCCCTTGTGGGGTTCAGGTTCAGTTCTGGAGGGGGGAATGTTGTTGGACATTTAGTCATGCCAGGAAGAAATAGGAGATGAATACGGGTAATAAAGAGCTTTGCAAACCATCCTTAGCACTTCACCCCACAGCCATGCTGGAACCAGATCTTTCCACATGATATGGGACACATAGGGAAGTCCTGCATAGACCAGTCCCTGATAACAGCTGAGACATACTGCCAGTTCTAGCAATAAGATAATGTTAATATCAAATTTAGGAAAATTTTCTGGCTGGTAAATACTTCCATTCTTCTCATCTTGGCAATCACTGGGCCCAAACCAAAAGTCAGGCCTCTCTGTTCTTTATCCTTATTCTTACTCCAACATTAATGTGAACAAGTCCTATATTTTCATCATCTTCATAGTATTCTCCTATCATATCCTTGTACTTTTCTACATTTATGAAGAATTTTAGTGCTTGGTTCATTGATCCCTCCTCCCCCATCCCAATTCCTGCCATTTTCAGGGAGGTAGAGTTCTTCGACCACTTGATGTCTATTTCACTTCCAATCAACATTTTTCTACTCCCACGATTGTGATCTGGATCTTTACATCAGTCAGCATTCCTTCATCTTTGATATCTCAAACTCCTATAGGCCACCCTCTGAAGCAATAGAAACAGATCTTGTTAAGGATGCTTTCTGGTCTGCTTCAGACTGAAATATTGGCCTTTCTGTCTCATTTTGTCACCATGTCCCTCATTTCTGAAAGTCTCCTTCTCAGAGCTCTACAGCTCCATTTCTTGATGATTGCAGCCTTGTTTTCTTACCTAGTAAGAAGTACAGGTAAGCAGGCAGCAAGGGGTTTCATAAAGCAATACTAATAGAAATTGCACACCAGAGGATAAATACCTAATAAAATTGCCAATGGGAAAACGGCTTAAGATGGTGACTTTGTAAAGCCTGTATTATGGAAATAACAGCTGGTGGAATTCCAGGGTCCTACTCTTGTTAGCCTATATTTAATTTTTAAATTCAAAGATATGTTTATTTCAATTGAATATGAAAAAAATTGAATTGTCTACACAACTCATTATAATCTGTGCTTAGCTGATAAAAACTTTACTGACAAAACAAGGTTTTGTTTTATGTGTGTGTGTGTGTGTGTGTGTGTGTGTGTGTGTGTGTGTTTAAAGACATTTTATTGAACATATATTGTTGATTAACCACAGTCAACAGCACTATAACTCATGTCCGAACAAAACTTATTTAACACACACATACTTCCTCCATAAGGCACATCGCAGCCTCCTGCGTTTAGGAACACCAGACAGAACTTTAACACTATGCTTGAGGGTATTTAAAACAGCAAACTCACCAAGATAAATCACAAAAATGTGGAAAATATGGCACTAAATAGTCTGCAAAAGAACACTTGCTTACAGTAAGACAACCTGGTCTGACGTCAGTGGGGAACCTGCCCTTCAGTCACTCAAATTTTCTACCTACTCTGCACTTGTCCCCAAATGACTGCAAAAGTGCTGTGAGTATTGATTTGGATGTTACAAATGAATTTTATTTAGTAGGTGAATTTACAAATGCAGATTCTGTGAATAATGAGGATCGAATGTCTATGTTGTATGTTTGTGTGTATTCATTGGTATTCTCTCTCTCTCTCTCTTATTGATAACATTACCTAACAAAACAAGTTTAGATAGAACTGACCTATAGAGTAAAGCTTAAACTATTTGTGCAAGTTCATTCCAGAACTTTAATAATCTGGCCTGTAATTGTTTCTTACTGCTAGTCATCTACTGCTACTACTATGTTGTGAGGTTTGCAATTATTTCTTTGTAACCTTATTTCTCCCTCCAGACAGTAAGCTCTCTAAGGGCAGAAATAAAGTTTTATCCTCAACACTTACTATAGTGCTTGGGTCATTGTAGAGTCTCTATAAGTATTCTACCTACTATTGTTTTCATTACATTATTTTTTATTGCAACCACGTTGTTTCACACGAGAAAATAATGTTCTGACAGGTAGGAGAAGAAACCAGTGAAGGAGAATATGGTCAGCAGTGGATTCAGAAGGGACAGGAACTAAGGAAAAGCAGTAGAATTTGAAAATGGCTGTAGCTGTCATTCAGGGGCCGTCTTTTAGCCAGTCAGATGTGCCTGCAAAACCGATGGTCTTACCCCTTAAGTCATATCATCTCCAATTCAGAAAGAGGCATGGAAGGAGAGGGAGCCTGATTTGCAGTTGCTTCGGGTGTTTTATATTAGGAAAGAGTGATAGTTATGCTTGGATAAGTGTCCTGAAAGGCCTTGCATCTCAAAGGAAATCCCTAAGATAATGCTGTTTCTAATTTCCTGGAGGGAAGGCAAAATTCAACCAGGCCTGCTCTAGTGAAACTTGCATCCCCGGGGTTGAGAACTCTATGGCCACTTTGGACTAGCAAATAAAATCCAGGTTCTCTTCAGCCAAATGTTTTAGAAACAGACCATCTCCTGGGAAGATGCTGAACTTCATTAGTCAGGCTTTTGCTCTAGGCATTAAGAACCCAGCTTAGCCGAAACCGCTTTGGCTCAGTGGATAGAGCCTCGGCCTGAGGACTGAAAGGTCCCAGGTTCGATTCCGGTCAAGGGCATGTACCTGGGTTGCGGGCACATCCCCAGTGGGAGATGTGCAGGAGGCAGCTGATCGATGTTTCTCTCTCATCGATGTTTCTATCTCTCTCCCTTCCTCTCTGTAAAAAAATCAATAAAATATATTTAAAAAAAAAAAGAACCCAGCTTAGAACACCCAGAGTTTTCCTTTCTCATTTAAGATCAAAATTAGTATCACTGTGCGCATTTGAATATGAAAAGCAAGCCATATACACTTCCTTTTTATGATCCTCTATTGATGTTTATGGTTAAAATGATGGTGATGTGCTGTAGAATATTTGTCATATTTACTTTTATCCTTATCTTATGACTTAGACTTAGGAAGAGGAAATTTTTCCTGATTTCCTGTGCCTTAGACCAAGTAAAAAAGAGAGAAATTATTGCCTGTCTTCTTTTGGTTAAGTTCAGATTCACTCTTTTTTTTCTGCAGAATCAGTTAAATTTACACAGATTAATAGCAAGGTCATATGTTGGTTATGATAAGAAGACTGTGTTTTCTTCCACACTGTCCTTTTGCAGAGCATTTAGATAAAATTCTTTCTCTTAGTTTGCTTACAAATACTTAGTCACTTAGTCATTTGACATAATCTGCTTCAATTTCAATGAAGAATGCTATTTCCTAGCATGAGAAATATGAATTTAAAATGAGCTCATCTTTATGTCTGTCTTTTCAAGGATATACTGAAAATAGAATTTGCTAAAAATATCCATGATACTATAAAATATTCAATGGCATCCATACAAAAGAAAACAGTCAACGAATTCTTCTGAAGCGCTGGTATCAGAAATACGGTCAGCCAGCATTTGGAAGTGACAGGCTGACCTCGAAGGCTTATTGCACGAGCATTTCAACAAGCTCCCGGCAGTCATTTGGAGCATGAAACTCTCCTTGGACAGGGACACAGGGCAAAAGTTCTGGAAGCAAGTGTTTGTTTAACCACATGCATAGCTTTTTGGATTAGCCTTCTCAGTGATTCCCATTTTCGCTCAGCACATCTCCTCTCCCCAGCACTGTCCATCTGCCCGTCCATTTATCCAACAAGCATGTATAAAGGAGCAGAGCAGGCAGGAACAGAGCAAGCACACAGAATGCTCAGGACTGCTGCCATGACAAACGCGAAAGGACTCCTGAAAGATTCTGACATAAAATGCCTGTCCTTTGGGGTTATAATTCTGTATTTGAAATGAATATTCTCAACTATTTTTAAAAGTATTTTAATCTCCCTATCTAATGTGATTCACGGATGTGACAAATTTCCCCATGTTCTTGTGAGTATCCCCTCTTCCTTTTCTACAAGAATAGAAGGAAACAAGGCATGGTATTTATAGAGTTAAATAGTAAATTTCTTCTCGCAGCTTCAAAGAAATAGCAAAAGTTAAATTCTTTGTTACTTATCCTATATAATAAAAGGCTAATATGCAAATAGACCGAACAGTGGAACAACCGAACAAACGAACAACTGGTCACTATGACATGAGCTGACCACCAGGAGGGGTACTGGGAAAATGGTGGCGGCAGCAGCAGGTGGCAGAGCATGAAACATGGCGGGCATTGGCCGTGGTGGGATGGTGGAGCAGGTGAGCGGGGGTGCCAGACCAAAGCGGGGCACCGGTAGCTGTCATTGGGGAGAGCCTCTGGTGGTTACTGAAAATTCTTTGCTCCCACATGCCATGGTCCTGCCTGGCACTCGCACCTGCTGCCAATGCCCAGCACCGGCTCTGATCGCTTGGTGCCGTCAGCAGGTACGAGTGACAGCTGCCAGCCCTGATCACCCCTCAGGGCTTCTTCACCTTTCCCTGCTCCTGAGGGGTGATCAGGGCAGCAGCCACCACTCGCACCTGCTGCTGGCACCGGCCCCAATTGCTCCGCGCCATCAGAGGGTAGCAGGGCTGACCTGCTGCTGGCACCGGCCCCAATTGCTCCGCGCCATCAGAGGGTGCGAGCAGGGCTGGCACCATCAGCGCATGAGAGCAGTGGCTGGAGCGGGTCTGCCAGCAGACAGGGGACCAGGAGCCATGGTGGGAGGGGCCAGGCAGGGGAGTAGAGGATGTGCCAAGACCCACCCCTGTGCCCACTACAGCCTTGCCGCCCACAGTTCCTTTCAAGGTGCACGAATTCATGCACTGGACCCCTAGTTAAGCCATAATATGTAAGAACAGCTATCATGGAGTCAGGTTCTTTTATGCCTATTGAAAAATCTCAATTCATAAGCAGAGAACTTACATCACTGGAGAAATAGTATATGGTGATATTAGTAGGGCTAAAAAAGGTATAAAAAGCACTTCAACATCTTAAAAAAAATATCCAACAGTAACATCTACATGCCAGAAATGTAGAAAAAAAACACCTTTTAGACATATGAAATAGTAACTATACTATTCAAAGTTAACCTTGGCTCTCATTGCGATAGACTATATGCAGAATATAATTATTTTAGCTTTAAATTATATTAGCTAATGATTAGAGAGAATAAACTGGTCATATAATATTTGGTAATGTGGCCCATTTTATTTTTTTAAAATTCTTTATTAGTTAAGGTATTACAAATGTGTCCTCATCCCCCCATTAACCCCCATCCTCCTCCCCCCCACCCATTTTTATTTTAATAATGTGATGAAACAATGAATTCTGGTTGAAAGGAAAAATAATCGAGCAATCCGCCTCCTACATAGGCTCCTACAGCCTACATTGATGTTGGAAGGGTATCGAGTACTCATTTTCCGGCTTCTGCCTCCCAATGCCCCCTGCAGCAAGGCTCATGTCCCTGGAGAAATGCTGGGAATCTATCTAAAGTCATATCTCTTGGAACATGATAGAGGAAATGACTGATCTGTTCCATGCCCTTAATCATTAGGTTTTCCTCTATTGAGTAGAGGACTAGTATGCACCATTGTTTCCTTTGTGGCTGGTGGAACATCCAAAAAATACAGATGTCTAGGCCCTAAAAGAATCAGGGTGGGAGGGTTTTGTTTCTGTAATGCTGTGTAACAAATGCTGCTAAAAAGCTCAGTGGTTTACAGATATTTATTTCTTGCTCACAAGTGTACAAGCTGGTGGTGGCTCAGCTGGGCTGGGCTGGGCTTGGGTTCAGGTCTGCTCCTCAAGTCTCTCATTCTAGGACACAGAATCAAGGAACAGCAGCCACCCAGGGCCTCCTCTTTTCAGGGCAGATGGTAGAAGCATAAGGTGAACAAAAATAAGCGATGCTCCTGAAAGCCCTTGTTTCAAACCGACCCACCCTCACTTCTGCCCACATTCCATTGGTCAAAGCATATCACATGACGGAGGGCAAGGTCAGTGAGGTTCCGATGTATACTCTGCCTCAGGAAACAGGATCAATTGGGGGTTGGTGCTGAGGGACTAGACTAAGTGTAGCAAACTTTACAGGTGATTCTTATGAAGTCAGTCCTGCACCTGTTGGAGGATTGCCATTTTGGTGCCACTATAGAACATAAGAGGAAGATGGGCTCCATTCTTTTGGTAGCTCCACAAATATGTACTGTCACTACTATACACTGCCCAAAGATGGGAAATGTTAGTAGAGCTCCCGTGATTCAATAATAGATGAAAATTAAGAGTGGAGGGAATCAAGAAAAGGGGCATCTTATGCAAACTGAGGATGAGCACATCAGGGAAGGCTTCTCAGAGGAGGCAACATCTGAGCTCAGTTGCCATGATATGTGGATGTTTTCTAGAGAAGGGAAGTGCATGGAGGAGAGGGAATATGCTAGGCGGAGGAGATTATAGGACAAAATGAGGTGTTTAGAAGCATTTGACGGAGTGCTGTCCAAATCCTCTTCTTTTTCCTCTTGGTCCTAGAGCTAGATCACTTTTTCCAGCCTCCCTTGCACTTGGGTGTGGTCCATGTGGCAGAGTAGGGGCCAAACAATAAGCCAGAATCATGTCATCTTTTCAGGTCTGGCTCTTAAAATCCTCCCACATGCACACCTAAATTCTCTCACCCTTTCCCCTTTCAATTGACCAAATGTGAGGAGGGAGGAGCTGAGACATCAGATGATCACGTGGAATCTTTCCCCATCATAGGAATGTTTGTGTGAGGGAGACATAAAATTTTATTGCACAAAGCCACTGAGATTTAGGATTTGTTTGTTATAGCAGCTAATGTAATTACTTGCCTTAACGAATATAGTTTACATGTGTTTTGCCGATGGTAAGCAATGGCAATGAGGCAGAAAAAGAGACAACAGTCCCTGACAAGCTGAGCGAGTCACTTATTCTAGACACCTCTGTGGTTATACTGAGAACCAAGTGAATTAAAAGATATTCTTGCAAATTAGTACTATACATCTGGGCCAAGCATTAATGTTAAGGGGTGGTGTATGCAGCAAAGCCTGCCCGCCAAGCAGTCATGGACAGCATGAATTAATGGCACAAGAACCATGACAGCATTGTTCTTCTGGCAGCTTTTTTTTTTTGTTTCTAATGTGCTTTGACATGTGCTCCCAAAGGTTCGAGTTTAACTGGAGCTGGGACGGGCCTCTCCCTCTGTCTTTCAACTTTGGAAGTGTCTGTCATCCAAGGAGAGTGAAGAAAACCCAGCTCATTAATCAGTGTGTCATCACATGACTGGAATTAACAGTAAAGCAGTCAGACCTCTGGGTTGACTGTGTAGCAAGTATCACAGGTGTCGGTTTCTGCTTCCATTTCAAAGTAAGACACCATCTGGAAGCTGTTCTTCCTGCCAAAGGGAGTAGAGACGTGAGGGCTCCCCTTTCTTTTTCAAAATGAGGACCCAGACAGAGCACTGAGCTCTGCAAACAGAGAAATAGGCCGTCATTGGCCAGACGAGGGGCTGATGAGAGGCAAGCTAGAGATAACCCTTGTCAGGAGCAACTTTTTCTGAATGTAGGAATGATAACTTGGTACTGAAAATAAATTCTGAGCAACATACAACTAGACACTGAGAATATTTGCCATACAAGTAGAGTAAGAGTCTTGACTCATGCTGGAAGGAAAAGATGCCACCAAAACAGAGTTAGTGCTTCTTCCAGTCACCTCTTGCTAGGAGTTCTCCTCATCCTTAGTGAACGCGAAATGGGAAATGCATGCCAGACCTCCCACTGTATAAAATTTCTCCTATGTGGCATGAACCTTGGGTTAGAGATCATGAGTTACACGCAGTTTTGATCCTATGTTGTGGGCTAAGTCACATCCGCTAATCTTTTTTGTCATCTTTATAAAATCTGTATTTAAAGACTCTTTCCAGTTGTTTTCATGCATAAAAAATGGGCTGAAATCCTATTGGTTGTTTCTTCAAGATGCTGGCACCAAGCATAGAAGAGCTGGTGAGAATGACCATGTCTTAGTTTGGACTTTTACGGACCAGACCCTGAGACAAGAATTCAATTGAGCAGTTTGTTTGGGAGGTGATCCTTGGAAACCACCGTAGAGGAGTGTAGACATGAAACCAGGAAGGGGAATGGCCAGTAAAAGGTGGATTATGGGACAAATGACCCTGGTGGGCCCCCAAAGATGGGAAACTCCGGAAGTGGTATGTTATATGCACCTCTAAGTCATCTTCCCCAGGATCCAGGCAGCTGGGGCACTTATATACCAGCTCCTTTCAGTGGGGATTCCACAGTTGCTCCTGGGAAGTGGCTAATTCTTCAGAACAGCAGCCTGACCTGCATGGGAAACACAGGTGCTGCCAGGAGGAAGCTGGGCCCACATGCAATGAAATGATACAGGCAAAGGGATGTGAGTGGGGCAGGCAGAGCAGCGACTACAACCCCCTGTTGGATGCTGTCTTAACAAGGCTTCTTCTAGACTGGAGGTGCTGCTTGGGAAACCACTCTGTCCCACTCTGCCTACATACACCAGGGCCTGTTTGCAGGTACTCAGGGTTGTTCATAACCCGAAATTGGATTTCTATACCCTTTATTTGTTATTTTAATCAATTTATTTATTTATTAGTATTTTTCTCCTTTTATTGATTTTTTTGGGGTGACACTGGTTAATAAAATTATCCAGGTTTCAGGTGCACAATTCCACAGCACATTATCTGTACACTGTATTATATGTTCACCATCCCTAGTCAAGTCTTCCATCACCATTCATCCCTCCTTTATCCCTCTCCTCTACTTCCTCCCAACCACCTTCCCCCAGCAATCACCACCCCGTTGTCCTTGTCCATGAGTTTTTTTTCTTTTTTGCTCAATCCCTCCACTCCACCCCCAACCTGGCCCCTAAGCTCCCTCCTCACCTCTGGCAGTGGTTCTCAACCTTCCTAATGCCGCGACTCTTTAATACAGTTCCTCATGTTGTGGTGACCCCCAACCATAAAATTAATTTCGTTGCAACTTCATAACTGTAATTTTGCTACTGTTATGAATCGTAATGTAATCTGATATG